>NC_134570.1:23760581-24108371 GCF_050947875.1 Dermacentor variabilis | reverse complement strand
CAAGCTGCAGTGCACTCAACCAGTGGATTCATTACAGCACCTCGCGGTGGCCACGGTATCTACGCTATGTAGCAGACCACAGCCACACGAAACTACAACGCTTGCTTTATGCACAACAGAGATAAAGTGCATGCGCTTGTGCTTATATGCTCCTGTCTCACTGTGCTACATGGTGCAGAGCGGCTTTGCCCTGCATCAGTTTGACTGACGGATAGTTACCACATCCAACTTGCACATCTTGATGCGCTATCAATAGATAATTATGACGTGAACTCTGTCAGGGCGTCTAACTAAGAGCATCCAGGAATGAGCGTGTGTATGGTGTCAGCTTAAGTTTCATGTGGTTTGAGGCTAGTTGAGTGTTGGAAACTAGTCTAAATTAGCGAGACCCAACGGCTACGATACTGATAAGCAGGGCGGCCAAAGCTGAATTCCAATGCGGGGGGCTTCGGCCGAGCGTAAGCAGACGATAGTTGGCTTCTTCCGGAAGTACGTAATAATTATCGAAATTCGAAAGCAGATTTTCGCTTACTTCAGTCTTTCTATTAAAGTATGTCAATAAATGTGGACAGTAACAGTAGGAAAAAAGCCCACTGATCCAAACATCTTTCTTGATTGATGTCAGCTACTGGCCAATATCAGCTGCATATGGTAATCTGCTATATACTATGAAATAAAGCATTCAGAAAAGAGTGAAGAGCAGGCTTATGTTGAAAAGAGAGCGTTTGAGAGAAAGGTGACTTCAAGCTCAGCTTGAGAGCTTCATGTGCCATGCATGACTGCAAATCTTGGCTGAGATGTTCACAGCAGCTTATGCTATCCGCGGACTGTATTTTTTCACCAAGCCCGAGGAGTCGTCCAGGGCCCCTTTGAAAAAAAAAAAAAAAAAAGATATTCCCAGATTTTACACGAAAAATCCTTAATGTTATTATGAGGCATGACCTAGTGGAAAACTACAGATCAATTTTGAGCACCTGGCGTTCTTTAATGGGCACCTAAATCTAAGTACATCAGTGTTTTTTGCATTTTGCCCCCATCAAAATGTGGCCACTGCAACCGGGATGCCACTTATGATCCCAAGCTTAGCAGTGCAGTGCCACAACCGCTATGCCACTGCTGTGAGTACACCTATGCTTGGTATCGACACATGTACTTGTCTGTCTTTATCGGGCGACATGTTTCACCGCCTAACAAATGTTATCGTACAGCGCAGCATGCGCCTGCATGTATTGGAAGTTTATAGAATGTTGTTGATGCTTCTATCTGCTGTCTGTTGTCGCCGAACCTTGTCTAATCTGATTGCATGCATGCGTGACGCGAATGGCGTAGAACTTTGTGGAAGGCACGCAGGTCCCAGCGATTACTCTGGAACATTCGACGACTGATCTATAAAAGCCAACGCGCTTGACTTGCTGATCAGATTTTCGCCAATCGCCGACTGTGTTCGCCGCTGTCGCCGTTTTTTGAGTGTAGCCTGTTTTTGAGGGCACAAGTTCACCCAATAAAGCGCTAGTTTCGTCTTTCTCAGTTTGGCTGCTTTCTTCACCGTCACTACCACGTGACAGTATTAAGACTTACCGGCTGGTAGTCTCATCCTCAGAGTCTAGGAAGCTTGTGGTCTCTATGTCACTAGTAGTTAGCACCGAGGCAGCCCCTGGCTTAGCCGCTGCATGTCCATTGGAACGACCGGCTGTAAAGAACACACTTGTTGTTTTGCTTATCTACTTATTTACAGGATACAGTGGGCCTAGTTGGTCAATCAAAAGAGGCCAAGTACACAATGTGGTACAGTGTACACATTGCAGAACAGAAGAAGCAACGCTTACAACATAACAATAAAGCAGTACGTAACAGACACATCTAGGACAAGAGCAGGTGATTACAGGTACAGGCTTGTATTGCACAGAAACAGAAGAAAAATGTAGGGTCAAGCTAAACGAGCAGGCCACACTTCTGTAATAGCTTGAAATGTCAATTTTAATGACAGAAATGTTTTTGCACAATGCAAAAGTGAAAAACAAGTGGTGATGATGCGTAATAATCCCCAGATTCATTCCTGCAATGAGTGGCAACAGATTTTATTTAAGTGTTAATTGAACAAAAAGCTAATGAGGTGTCATAGAAACCAGAATTTAACCTAGCAATATGTGCAGAATTTTCCTAAGGAACAAGGGCTGCAATCCATAAAAAATTTGTGAGACATGTGACATTATGCAACAATGTCTAAATGTTAAGTTTGGGAACAAAGGGAACAAAATAATTTGAGAAGGTGAAGCTTGGCCTTAAATTGCAATTTTAATTTACTACTGGGTGATCTTTAGGTCCACACAGACATGGAGAAAGCTGAAAAAAAGTGTAATGATTCAGAATTGCTTGTAGCACTTCCTTATATCGTCTTCAAATGATAGAGTAAGACACTAGAACATGCCGGGAGGAAGGAACGCTTGAAAGGGCCATTCCTGGCAAAGGGTTGATTGCACATTATTCCATAAACATGGCACGTTTCTGAGCACCTAATGCTGTCATGCAACTGCTTCAATCTAGTTGAGCAATAAACTTGTGAAATGTGAGGCTCCAGGCTGCAACAGTAATTTGACAAGAGGTACACGAAAGGAGCCAAGTGAAGGAGTACCACATCCCATTACAATGAGTTTACGAATTTCATTCTTCTGCCTACCTACCTTTATCTCGATGACGGCCAGGTCCCCGTTGATGATGGTGGTGGTGCTCTATAGGAGTGGTAGAGCAAACACACATTAAAAATTAAATTATGTAGTTTTATGTGCTAGATCCACGATCTGATTATGAGGCAGGGTTAATTTTGAACACCTGGGATTCTGCTATGCGCACTTAGACATAAGTACAGGAGCGTATTTGGATGGACATCAAGCTTGGCAGCGCAATGCCGTGGCTGGGCTGGAAACATTACATTTCGTGCTAAATATTAAGGAATATCTTAGCCAAGTACATTTCAGTTATATCCAAGCACAAAACTGAATTCAAGAATGCAACGCTTTTCTCTCACCAAGCAGTTGAGAGAAGGGAAAGTAAATAAATAAAAAGACTTGTTCTGTGTAAATAGAAAGCACATTAAAAACAACCAAACTTATGACGATGGCAAGTGTCCCGCAGTACCAATACAAGTTTTGTTTGAATATATTAATTAACTTGGACATTAATGAAGTTGCAAAATAATCAGGACACCAAGAAGCAGGAATACTTCCAATTTTAAAAACTTTGGGATAATTTTGATTGAGCTTATATAATGAAATATGAACAGTGCTACACTAAGGCCTGCCGGCTGCAACTGACTGCCTGCCGGCTGCAACTGACCATCTAATTTAACAGCAATGTATGCAGAAACAGGAATACTTTACTTGAATACATGCTTGTTTCTCCTAGAACAACACACTAAACAGGAATTGCAGAAAAAACAGTGAGCAAGACTGCAGAAGGGAAACATAAGTAAACAGGCTGTACTTAAAGCAGCCAAGCTAGATAGAAACATAGGTAGATTAGTTTCTAGAGTGACATAAACGTAACAAGAACAATCAAAGCAAACAGACAAAGAGTAAATAGAAGTTCTCATTTCTGCACTGTATGACGGGACTGACAGGTTAATTTAACAACATTAACAGGCTCATCCAGTTGGGCAAGTCACCTACCTTTGTGGGAGCTAATGGCAGACTCAGACTCTGTAAAGCTGGTCTCCGCTGTTTCACTGCATAGAAAAAGATAAGAAATGTAGCAAATTGCATGACACTTGAAAAGTAAATGGTAAGAAACACTTACATGGAGGGAGGGGAATAGAGAGAGGGGGGAAGAAGAAGGATAAGAAGAAAAGATAATTACTGTTCTTACAACACCCATTTTCAATGGCTGTCCTCACACTCTAGAGTGAAAACTGTTTTTGATTCACTGCATCCTGCTGATGTTTCAATTTACACTGACAGAACACAGGAAACATATAGGCTAATGTGCAGCTTACAATGATCCCCTTTATTAATGGCTTACAATGAGCTCAAGCTGTCATTAGTCATGACCCTCTGTCAATTATGACAAGTTTAGACAGACAAAGATTTTGGTGTTATTTGCACTGTTTATGAGGTCAGTGTGTTTTTTGTTTTGCTTGGAAGGGCACAAGCTGCAATAAACATTTAACTGCTTCTATTTCACTTTGCTGGGAGAAAGACATTAACCAAAAAGTTGAATGTTAGACAGATTCTTTCTGAGAATGAAGTTTTGTGTTTAAAATGCACTAAGAATTTAATATGATTAGATGTAATGCATCAGGAAGCTTTTGAGGTTGACCTAGCTGTTCAAAACATTTTGTGGCATACATTAATATCAAACAGCCACAGTGACCATGCATTCTGTAATGGATATGAAAGTATTTCATCAAAGCCAGACCAGTGCATGCGTCTATCAGAAAATAAACATTACCCTGCAATAACACACAGACATGCAAATACTCAAGAACAGCCACACCAGCACTGCGATGATAACAAAAGAGATCTGCAAAACTTAATGTAGGAACAAGACAAATAATAATAACAATAAGAAAAATTTGGTGGACGCTTAAGCTTTGCCTTTAAGAGTGGAATGTGATAGCATTCAAAGATCCTTGACTGCTTCTCACGCTTCCCAGCAACTGCAGCCTATGTAACCATAATGTTTACCAGGTAGTGCTGGCGGTGAACACTGTGCATAAAGGCAAGCTTTCAGGTAGAAACGCGGCCTCTTGGGTGGGCCGGTCCCGGAGGTTGTGCAATGCCATGGCAAAAAAATTACATAATTTTCAGGTTTCTGTTCTTGTTTGGCGCTTTTCATATTTCAGTTTGAGAAGATTTAACATAAAAGCAATGTGCTGTTGGTGTTTCATTTCCTGAAATTTGTTTGTGGGCTGTTATCTTCAGAACTCCGAGGAATAACTGGGTAAAGAATGTAAGACAAGGTATCAGCAACTTTAGTGATAGAATGGTGTGGCAATATAACTCGCATATACTGCATGTCATATAGCTAGGCGTGGCATATATATATACATAAGTATGCACAGGAATCTTCGCTTACGGGGACACCATCACCGATCGCCGACACCGGATTTTCTGCGACATGGGGCCCTTAACAATATCAGAATCAGAATTGGTCTAATTATCCCGTTAATAATAATAATAATAATAATAATAATAATAATAATAATAATAATAATAATAATAATAATAATAATAATAATGACAATGTTGATACGGGCAAGATCAGCTACATTCAAATTACTTTGCAATAAGGCATGTGTTCTGTGCTACCCAGTGTTCCTGTAACTGCATTCATTCATGGAGACAGTAACAAGTGCCCGCGCAATGTGAAGTTACTCACGGAAAAGGGCGTTGCTGGTGTGTCTCAGTTCCTTCAGACACAACGCTGCTTCCATCTGCTGACACAAGCTGCAAAATTATGCGGAATAGAGTGTTGGCCACAGGCATACTGTTTAAATGGGCGCTGCAGACTGCAATACACCTTTTTATCACCAAGTCATTGTCAATACTCGAGAAATCACTCGCTGCAGCAACAACTACAATCATATGTACCTAAGCTACTTAATGCACACGAAATTTTTTTATGCCAGTTCATCTCCTGCTTTACTTTTTCTTGTTTTCTAATCCAAAAGTTTGAGAATACCAATGGAAAGCATTTATGAAGCATACTGGCTATACATCACATGTCATATTTATTTACCCTCTGTTTAAAATTAGACTGGCGCTTGGTTTAAAATAATGCTAAATGTTAACATTGCCCACTCCCCTTTTCACTGTAACATTACAGGTACCTGATGGGTGAGCAATGACTCTTAATTTTGAAATGTGCTAGAACAGACCATCGCATGCATATTGCACAAAGGCATGAAAAGAGCTTTTACTCTATGCCTATGTGGATTTGGTTACAAAGTAGTTTCTTAAAGTCATAAGACAAAACTCAGGCTTGAAATATGAGTTGATATGCACATGCCCTTTGTGTGAAATGGTGGTGAATGATGGTGGAGTGATGGTGGAGGCAAACACGGGCAGTTGTAAGTGACAGACACAGCCAAGTTAACCTCTTTTGTGCCGTGGGTAGGCTGGATTCATCCAGGCATTTTCAGTAAGAATGCCCAAGGATGAACCCTTGCGCTCATCCTTGGGCATTTGCCCTTAGTTGTGCGCTTGACAGATGGCAGCACAAAATCCATGGGGCAGTGCAAGCAGAAGTGAAATTATTCCTTCTGAGTTAAAATATGCTGGCAACTGGGGTCTTTAAAAATGGCATGACATGGAAATGATTAATGCCCCTGTAACACACATTCAACAAATGATGAAACTAGTGACTGTTGAAGTTCATGAGCTACACTGGAGCTTACAGATTTCAATATTGACAAGATTCAGTGGTCACAGAAAGTGTGCTTGTGACAGGAGTATAAATGGCCACCAGAGGCATAAGGTGTTTTTAGATGCTGAAGCTGTATAATGCAGCTAAGTAACATGAAAATTTGGGTTAGCTGGTGTTTATCCATTCTGTGATTACCCAGCATCAGAACGCAGGTGAATGACTAAGAACAAGGTCAAAAGCAGAAGCACTACACTGGACTACACAATATTACACCGTGTAACTCACCCATGACACCACACGGCCATTGAAACAAGGCAACCGGCAGTCATCCTCTACAATTTCTTCTTTGACCACTCTGTAAAAACAACACAGGTCGAAAAGGTTTGTGCAGCTAAGCAAAGTGTAAGTACAACTATGTGCAATACAGACTACTTTTGCAGCTGAATCGTTCAAGGTAAATTTTACGTTTAATTTCGGTGTGCAGGTGCATCGACGACGACGGGGTGAAAGTGCAAATCATTTAGTGGGAAAGTGAACATTTTGCTACTGCTGGTGAAATTCAGCAGAAACTGCAGAGACATTTTTTTACATATTGAAAATTTTTGTAAGCTGGAAGAGTGAGGGGCCCAAGAAAAAGAATAGTTGCAAAAGTTGATAATCAATTACACACTACTGCTTCTCTACTGACACTTTTGATTGCGAGTGAGCATGATTGGAAATGGATCTTGCAATTCTGATAGGCTTCTTCGCCCAAGCTGTGTAAGTGATCTAACCAAGGTCAAAAGTGCCCCAAATAACTAGGGTATTACACCAGACTAACTAGGCCAAAGGCAACTTCTGTTGCAAAAACGCATGTGCATGAAGACTAGGGTTCAAATGGTGGTGTATTGAGCATTCTAAAATATTGATTTGTCATTATATTCGACTATGAGTTGAAACCATCACATAAATTCGCTGGCCAAGGTGGTCAATGGCCACTCCTTTACTGCAGCATAAACCAAAATTAGTACTGCCACCATGGCTTAATGAGTGTTCAACTTCACTATATACTTAGATACCAGCAGCACATGTGTGTTTTTATTTTTTCTTCAGATAAATTAGTCACAACAAATCGTGAACGTAAGCACTACTGCACCTTCATCTCTATCATGGTTAGCAGAATAGCACATTAACAGCCTCTTGACTTTTAGTAACATGAGCACATAAGAAAAAAAATGCTGAGTATATCGAGACAAATGACCTTCTCCCTCACAACATGATCGGTTTCAAGCAAGGCCTCTCCACCCAGGACGCCATGAAGCTTATCAAGATACAAATCCTGGAACATTGCACTGGATACATGAGAGCCATCCTTGGTCTGGACCTGAAGAAGACCTTTGATAACATCTGTCACAAGTTTGTTCTCGAAGCCATCTCCAAACTCGACCTAGGTGCGTCCTTCCATGCCTTCAACAGGTCTTTCGATGTGCCATCCTCAAGGCAGGAGATTTGGAATCAGAGAAAATGGAGCTGAGTGGAAGAGGCACCCCCCAGGGGTCAGTCATCTCACCACTCCTCTTCAACATCTCAATGGTCAGTCTCTCGAGATACCCAGGCAAGATCTAGAACATCGGTCACACGATCTACGCGGAAGACATCACTGGTGTGTGGGAGGCAGTGACGGACAAGTTGAAGCCGCTCTCCAGGAAGCTGTCGACACTACAGAGTGCTTTCTAACAGACATGGCACTCCAGTGCTCCCCAAAGAAATCAGAGCTCCTTCTCTACAGCCCAACTAGAAAGGGCCGCAAGCCACAGAACTGGAAACCCCCCACTGAAATCGACGTTAATCCCTACACCAAGTGCGGAGATCCGATTCCCAAAGTCGCATATATTTGAATCTCAGGAATGACACTCGAAGGGGCGGGCACAAATAGCATCACCATTCACAAACTAGCAAAGAAGATGGATAGCGTCATCGGTCTAATCAAGCGGGTAGCTAACAGAATGAGAGGCCTGAGCTAAAAGAATCTGACAAGTCTAGTCCATGCTTTCTTGTTATGCCATTCCATGTAGGTAGCGGCCATGCACGCCTGGAAGAGGGCCGAGTGAGACAAGTCAAATGCCATGATAAAGAGCGTGCTCGGACTATCAAACTACACAAGCACCAACCGACTCCTGCAGTTTGGTATTCATAATACCCTGGAAGACATTGCAGAAGCACAAGAAAGGGCACAGATTCTCAGACTCTCCGGCACCAGGGAGCAGAGATGGGCGTCCTCCCGGCCACGGTTGAAGACGCCTACCGGGGCCTTCCGAATGAGCAGAAAGACATCATCATATCCCCCGCCCAGCACAATATGCATCCCCAGCGCAACGTAGAAAGAAGGAAGGCCAGGGCGGTGGCACTCCTACGCCGCGCGACAGAACTCCCTGGCGGCAGCTGCTTCGTTGACGCGGCCCAGTATGGCAACAGCAACAATTCCACAGTAGTGTCGACCAACCTCAGGGGTTCGACCGTTAACGCTGCTTTGATATGAAGCATGTTGTCGCGTGCGGCCGAGCAAGTGGCCATTTCCTTGGAGCTCCTGAACGACAGACATGCCAATATCTTCAGCGACTCCAGGGCAGCCATCCGCGCTTCAGCATTGGCGCCGTGTGTAAGGAAGCCTGTCGCATCCTCGACGGCAAAAGCATCGCCACCCACACACTCACGTGGTTCCCCGCCCCACAAACTTCAATGAGCTGGCCCACTCCAAGGCATGAGGTCTTGCTTTCCGTGACCATGGAGAACTCCCTCGCTGGCCCGCAGTGGTGGAGAACAGATCAACTGACCACATATAATAAAATTACGCAGCACTTTTATCACGACAGGAGAAACTTTCCCCTTCCTCACAAGAAGTTAAATAGAGCACAGGCATTGACCCTCACATTATTGCAAACAGGCTCGTATCCCAGCCCGGCTTTATTCCACAAGCTTTATGCCGACACTTATGCCAGTAGTTCTTGCAGGAACTGCAATGACTTCACTAGCCTAGACCATATGCTCTGGCATTGTCTCTCGTTGTGAGGGCCAGAACAAATCAATGAAGACAAGTGGCTCTCCGCTATCAAGAACCCTGATCCGGGGCGCAACTATGGCCTGTCCAGTGGGCCCACGATCCGGTGGTCGGGCATGGCCTGACTGTCCCAACGTGGGAGCGGCCTGCAGCATGCTCAGTCGCGTACCTCAGGACTTCAACGAAAGTTTTGCATCCATCCATCCATCCAAAAAGAAAAATCTAACTAGTGCATTATATGGGTGTCACACGGCGCATTTTTTATCATGATCAAGCCTGATCCTGATCGAATTTCTTGGTCGTGATTGGCTCCTTTGCGCAAGCTGTGCACAGGAGCCAATTGCAGTCGAGAATTACGATCCGGATTGGGCTTGATCGTGATAAAAAATGTTTGTGCGACACCGGACCAGGACCGACTAAGGGCTGTCCAAAGGGCCCGCGAACAGGTGGAGGACCATGGGCGGAGGCCCCCATGTGGGAGCGGCCCGTAACTACGACTTAGTAGTTCCTTAGGACCTTAATAAAGTTTGTTAACTGACTGATCGTGACACCGGTATTACATTAAACGACCAAAGGTGGTCAACATTGTTCCGTGTACTCACAGTGCAGGTGCATCTCTTATGCAAAATTATATCCCCTATTATTTTGACCCATAGCATTTGAAAATAAAAGCAAAAGCCACATCACATCAAGTCCACCTTTCTTGCATTACAATTCAAGATCTATGATCCTAAGACCGTCAAGTTGACGTGCAATGTCCAAAGTGTCTCAAAGGGCAGCTCCTACTCTCCCAAGTTTCGTGTAACGACTCTCCCCCCCCCCTTCCCCTCCCCTTTATTTTTATGCCAGTTCAGGGCGCACAGGCACAACTTAGACCAGTTTTTGTGGTTGCTTCAATTGTCAAAAGGTCGCGTTCGGGAGTAAGGGCAATCGCGATCGAGCCCAATCGGGATTGAATTTCTCGTTTGCGATTGGCTCCTTTCCGCAAGCTGCGGTAGGGAGCCAATCGCGGTAGGAAATTTCGATCGAGATTGGGCTTAATAGCGATCGAAAGTGGCCGTGTGACAGCGGTAAATGTGACTGCATTAATGGGTGCAGGTGAAACGTACAGCTAATAATTTCCAAGCTTGGTGACTCTGGCTTGTCCCTTTCGTGTATATTGTGGCAATAGGGGCTGCAAGAGAACCGTTTGTCAAGACGGCAGTTTCGAAGTGCCTACGCGAGCAGTTCGTGCAGATGTACAAGATACTTTCTTCGCATTGAATCATCCAGCTCCGAGTAAAATTTGTCGCGCGCGCTGTTTACCAAGTATCGATTGTGACCAAGGCGCACATACGGCCAAAGTGGCGACTTGTGTGGCAACAACACGTCCAGGGGCAAAAAGCGGCAGCGCAAACAACAAAGCAAACGCCGAAGGCGGGCCCGTTAGTCGCGGAATTATGTGCGGCAGGTGCTCACGTGCACTGCACGAACAGTGCACGTGCACGCGTGCTTTTCTTTAATCTTCTGAGCTGGGAAGTCTTTCCATGGAGCTAGCTTACCCGAAATCATCGTCCATCGACTTGAAGAAGAACTTGAAGTTGGGCCTGTTGAGGACATTCTTGAAGTCCGCGAGCGTCACGCGCTCCGGCGGCACGGGCACCTTGACGAGGTAGGGAGTCTCCTCGTCGTCGATGTGATAGATGATCTTGGTTTCTTCCATCGCGCGATGCGCTAAAGTGGCATCTCAGAAGAGCTGTACACCAATATGGCGATAAGCCTTAGTGTGAGGACCCCACAACTCCGCCGCCGACGACGACCTGCACGACAGCCTCCATCCCACTGGCCACACCTTTGGGGCGGCCGCGCGTCACGGAAGGCACGGTCGCCCTTTTGTCCAACATCAGCTGTCAAGCGGAGCACGCATACGGAATCGCGTCCGTTCTCCTAACCGAGAGTAGCCGGAGAGCAAAAGCTCAGCAGCAGAGCACCACCACGGACTTTGGCAAATCCCCTGCCGAGATCTCCCAGCGTCCGGGTCACCGATGAGCGAGGGGAGAACGTAAATTGAAACTCTGATGGAGCAGCTCGCGTGTTTTACTCAGTTTCTTAAATAACTGCGCTATGATTCAGAATGCGACCGCAGTGTGCATCCAACATAAATAATCAACACGGCGCTCCCGTGCGTCCGAGACAGCGGAAGTCTGTCACTTGCAGGCTTGCAGCGGCGTCCACCAGGGTGTCACATCACGGACAAAAGTTGAGTGCGGTGTTGAAATATCCCTGACTCATAAAACCATGCCGAAAACTCCCAGTCTTGTCTGTACGTGCCCTTATCAATTGACAGTATCACTTACAACTATAATTAGTATCATAACTGCTAACAACATGTCGTGTATGCATCCGTGCACAACCATTCCCTTGTCATTTCTAAAGTTTCAAATAGCAATTAAAACTGATTATTTTATTTTATTATGTTTATTAAAAATAAAAATTTTATTGTGTAGATATTCAGAAATATTTAATCATAGCCATATTTGATTTCTATAATACTACAAGATTGCTAGCGCCCTCTTTATTTTTTCTACGCTGATATCTGAAGAGTAAACGCAGCGCCATTCCTTTTCGAGTCTGGGTTCACGTTCTCCGTGAATGCTAGCGAGATGAAGGTGAGATTTTAGGATATTTTAACGTTGTAATAAATTCTTTCGATGAGAAAATAATAACCTGCTTGCCTCCATGGAAGTGTAGTAGCCTGGATTGTAATAATATGTTTGTCAATTTTGTTCATTAAAACTGTGATTCCTCGGATTGCCGGACAGGTCGGTGCCGGACGGTGTGGTTGACGTTGGTTTTAGCTAGCCTACCTATGCTTGTATTTTTACGTTAAGGCAGTCGCTTTACCACCGAAAAAAAACAACAACAAAAATTGATATTTGTGAAAATGATTTGTCTCTCAGATCAGCGAAGTGTCACGCTCGCCGACGTAACAGGCATGTTGGGCATTACTGTACCGTACCGAAGTTTGATGACTGTATGCTTATTCCTCCTTTTCCTTTTCCCCCGCTGCCGTTTAGCTGAACATCTCCTACCCAGCCACTGGCTGCCAGAAGCTCATTGAAGTTGACGATGAGAAAAAAGTACGCATTTTCTACGAGAAGCGTATGGGCCAGGAAGTCGAGGCCGACGCTCTCGGTGATGAATGGAAGGTAAGTCGATTTTACGCACTCTGATATTTCACTGTTTGACTAAAGGAGGTGTGTTCCGCGTGGAAGGAGATTTATTCGCAGCGAGCAGTCGAAGCCAACTCGTAGCAAAAGTTTGAAGCCATGTGACTTGTACAGCTGACATTTGTCGTCCGATTTTGGGAGTAGCTCGAAATGAAATCTGTGCCGTATACGTAATATGTCGCAGATACTGTATGTGCTCGGCCGTGCCAGTTTTACTTTATTTCAGCTCGCCTGTTTCAGTTACAGGTGCTGTCATCTGGCGTTCGCATTTGAGTGTCATTTGGGACGAGCTTGTCCCTATCGTAAAAAAAGTGTTGACCTAGTTGAACGCTAACGTCGCCGTCAAGGTTATTGAATACGATATTTATTATCAAAAGGAATGATTTTATGACTTCGAGCTTCACTGGCCACGGCGGCCGCATTTCGATAAGGGCGAAATGCGAAAACAACCGTGTACTTAGGTTTAGGTGCACGTTAAAGAACTCCAGGTAGTCAACATTTCCGGAGTCTCCCACTACAGCGTGCCTTGTAATCAGATCGTGGTTTTGGTACATAAAACCCCATAATTAAATTCTTATTTTAGAGCTTCACTAGCATTTTATATGACTGGATGTCGGTACAGTACTGCGCCAAGTGTAAATGTAGATTTTACATTAATTATCCAGTTTTGGCAGTCATAACTCATACTTGCCTGTTCCAATACTATTCATGACTGGGGTTTGTATTCCTTGGTAGAAACCTATGAATGTAATTGATTAGCTGCAACAGGAAGGTGCCCCACTTTGAAAGATTGCAAAGTCCTACTTAGGTAACTGCACCCAGGTAATACTCTTGACACAGTGGATGCTTCAATGTCATTGGAATCTAACATTATTCGGCTGCTATACAGCAATATTTAATGCCATTAGAATAGAATGGCTCCTGCAGTTGAAAGAATTTGAGAAACTCATTTGGTTTGGCACTAGAAGTGAATGTGTGCTCTCTACCCCAGAGACAAGGTAAAATATGACATTGAGCCATTGTAACTTAAGAAGCGTTCATGTTGTAAAAAGAAAATACGGCATGTTTTAAGGCATCTGTCATTTTAACGAGCGAAAAGCTGTACGGCGTGCTGTCACAAAATGTTTTTAATCTGCACCTCAGTGGTGTCCGTCCTTCGTCACTTGTCGGCCGTACTGTAAACATTGGGGCACCTGTGTGCGTGTGTTTACAGCGTCTCAAATGGCATCAGCAGAACGAGTGCACTAGAGTCAGGCGGGGAGATGTTTACTCATGGCAAGATAACCTAACAGAGCTCCGTAAAGCCAGACTGAAGAGGAAGGTACATGCCAATATTGCGGAAGAGTTGCGTTATGTCGGAATAGACGAGACTTTGAAGATACACAGAAGACTTGCATGAAGTGACTTGCTCCAAGGTTTGGCAGAGTATCTTCAAGCCAACATACATTCCTTTGAAATGTCGAGCATTCTCGGTGAGCAGTGGAAGCTGTAGCCATCACTGCAGCTACAGTGAACGAGTTTGCTTGAATGCACTGCTCAATTTTGTTACTGTGTCTTCTGCATCTGTTTGACTATCAGGCCTCTTTCTCTGATTAGTGTGCTTTGCTCGCAGTGCAAAGTACACAGTACAGTACACTGCTTCACCTGCTGCAACTGAGCGTCATCGTTCAGCGCTGCCATGTCAGTTGTATTTTTTGTGTTCAATTTATCGGCTATGCCTACTAAGCTGGCTATGCCTTGTCTTGGCTATGATGGCCAGACATCTGAAATAGAAGCTTTATATGCATCTTATTTCACTGAAGTGGCACTTCATATTTATTTAAAAATAGATTGATTTTTCAGACACTACGCATACTTCGTTCTACTTTTTCTCACCCACTTGTTTTTTTTTTTTTTGAGTGGTTGCCATTGATATCATGAACAAATGACATTAATTTTTTCTCTGTAATCCACCATGGGTTGAATGGCATTCATTGCACCAAATGTCATTTGAATCTAATGACATTAAAAAGTTCAGTGTGCGACAGGGGTATAAGACGCATATACACACGGTAGCTCTTGGTGCAGTCAAAACTAAAGGAGAAAAAGAAAGCCAGAGAGATTCAGGGAGGCATTGCAATATATGTCATTTAAGAGTTGTGGATTTGTCACCTGCAATCGACCAACACAATTAAAAATAAACAGCATAAGTGCTCTGTGCTTGCATATGCAAGAGATACAGATGACTTGCAGGAATGCGATGTTAGTGTTGGAGCTAGCGTGCGAGTACTGCTAGGTAGGCAAAGCCTTCTTCCTTGCTTAGTTCATTAATTCAGCTTATATCCATCCAGTTTACTTCAAACTTCAGTGGGAGCTGCTAGTGGTCCTTCAGAGTGGCATCTTTCATGTCACTAGCAAGCTGTTACCAGTAAGCAATGCCACTATTGCATTGAATAGTTAGTGTTAGCAGTGTAACTGGCGCACTTAATTTTGTCAGAGCCATAGCTTCCAGTGCGTGTTGCAGCCACTTCATGTAGTTTGGCTGGACTGTCATTCTGCCTGGTCCATACTGTGCCCATTTTTTGTATGAACAATGACCATTTTCTTAGTAGCATCCATTTTTTGAGACTGGAGAAATACTCAATGCAATCTACACGCCTTTATAATGGAACGCTTGGGACCTTGCAAATTTGTTAGGCAGGTCACTTCATTGTAAAGATCATGTATTGCACCACTCAGAATAGGGCCGACTAAGCATGTTTAGGAAAAGAAAACCTTTATTTAATATGAGTTCAAGAGATGCTTACGGAAAGAAGCAGCAATTTTTGTATCTGCACAATTCATCTGGCGCCATGTGACTCCAGCTGATCTTGTGGAGTCTAGGCTCACGGCGTACTACACGGCGTAACTCAGTAGCTGTACAACACGCAATTGCAGAGCAGCGAGGGCCGCTATTGCCAGTGTTGGTTTCTGCAGCTAATTGCTATAGCTTGCCACTGCTGAGTGGGAGTGTGAAGGTAATTTTGCTTTGAGTTGACATTCCATTTTTATTTCGAGTCAGCCATTAGCCCTTCTTTATAAGTCAATGTCTCGGGCCCAGCCCAAAAATAGAAGTCAATTACGTGCTTCAACTTACCTAAAAGTGACTTGATATGTTGCTCATGATATGGTCATGACGGCATCTACAAAAAGTGCTTGGAGTGCCTTCACAACACACAAAGCCTGTGTGCTTTATTTTCAACATTCGTTTGCTTTATGGGTGTTTTGGATGAGATAACTAAGACTTCCCTTTGGCACAGTTTAGGCTCTTTTTTTTTTTAGAATGTTTCAGACGTCTGTTTTTGTGTTGTTAATTCTGTTGTCGTAGTGTAGGGATGTTTTTGCCTTTTGGCTGACTTGATAAATACCCATGTAGTTGCTTGTGAGTTGTGTAGTAATCTTCATGAATGGGCTTCCGAATTGAATAGTACTAAGTGCTATGCACCTTTGACTTGCAGGGTTACGTGGTGCGCATCTCTGGAGGCAACGACAAGCAGGGATTTCCTATGAAGCAGGGTGTGCTCACTGCTGGACGTGTTCGACTGCTTCTATCCAAGGGTCACTCGTGCTACCGACCACGACGTACTGGTGAGCGCAAGCGCAAGTCGGTGCGTGGCTGCATCGTTGACTCCAACCTCAGTGTCATCAGCTTGGTGGTCAAGAAGAAGGGCGAGCAGGAAATACCCGGTCTGACTGACACAACACTTCCACGTCGCCTTGGACCCAAGCGGGCTAGCAAGATCCGCAAGCTGTACAACTTGTCCAAGGAGGATGATGTGAGGCAGTACGTTGTACGTCGCCCACTGCCCCTCAAGGAGGGCAAGAAGCAACGCTCCAAGGCGCCCAAGATCCAGCGCCTCATCACGCCGGCCATGTTGCAGCACAAGCGCCGCCGTGTAGCTCTCAAGAAGAGGCGCACCCAGAAGCGTAAGGAGGAGGCTGCAGACTATGCCCGTCTCCTGGCACAGAGGGCCAAGGAAGCCAAGGAGAAGAGGCAGGATAAGATCCGTCGCCGCCGCTCTGCTTCTCATAGCCAGAGCCAGTCATCCACCCATGTCAAGTAGGCCAATAAAAATTATACCAGGCTTTGAAACTGTGGCCCGGGGTTTTGTTTTGGAGCACGAACAGACTTTTCTTCAATTGCACAAAAGAGTGCTTTGCTGCTGACACATTGGTGAACCAAATACCCAATAGCGACAGTACATGTGTAAGCCCATTTTACTTTCCTGCCTGAACTTCCTGGGCACAAAGTGCAACCTCCGCACAGTGTCTGGTTCAGCCATGATGCTGGTGTGGCTTTTGATGTTGCAGGCTTCATGCACAAGGGGATCTTGCTGTGCTTATTCATGTGCATGTGTGACAGTTGAGTGATATTTTATTACAGTGTAAATGCGAGTTCATTTTTCTATATGTTAAGCAATGAAGAATCACCCTGGTGGTGTTTCACTGCTGGAACAAAAACAACTAAGTTTATTTTTTCCTGCCATACTGGACAGTCCTGTAAATTTTGAACTATAGGATATATGTGTGCTGCCTTAGTTCCAAGTGAAATGAAGGAATATTGCTAGTTGAGATCACGGCAGTGGGCCTTCTTGTTTGTTACAGGGATGGGAGAATATAGTTTTATACAAGGTGATAGTTTTATACAAGGGGCCACTGTCACGGGACATAGTGCGCGTTCCTTGAATTATGCAATTATGCACGTGCTGCCTGGTCACAGTGTGAGCACCTGTATGCCTAATAAGCAGGGGCGGGGCGGCACCAGGGGGCGGCCGCCCCTCCAAAGTTTTCTTCTACCCCTCCTTTCGCCCCGCTCCCCAAGAATGCCAAAAAACTGATCCAAGGTAGGTGGTATGGAACAAAATGTCAATTTTTGTCTTATAATTTGGAGGCAGATGTACGAGAGCAGCGCCGCTTACAAAGGATGGCCTTGTTTAAGCATAACAATTGCAGAAAATTTCCGATCACAAGCAATTTTCCTTGCGCTTGTGATAGAATAGGCACTTGAAATACAGCGCGGATTGCTGCAATGAGATAAAAATGGTTCCAACGCTTCTAAGTAGATTTAAATATGGGCTACATTTCTTCGTTGTTTGGTGTGCTATCATGAACCGGCAAGTTCGTGCTTCAGATGTAGAAGCCTCACCCACAAGATCGCAAGTGGTTCCAAACAAGTTGAGAGGTCGTGGCCCTTCTAAGCCACAGCTTTTCTCACAGGAAACCATCGGGACAACTCTGTGTACTCTAAAGGCCCGGTAAGCCACCCACTGTTGCAGGACGCCACCACTTAGTGAGCCATCTGCTCCGCCTGTTGGTAAAGATGCGCGCCGAATGCTGACGCATTTGGAAGTGTTGCGGCTCGAAGTGGCGTTTGGGCCAGGAATCCACCAAACCCATCGATGAGTACATCCGGTAGTAGGAATGGAGGAAAAATTACGCAGATCCCACACATTGTGGGAATCGATGTACGTGAAGCTTTCTGTGCTGTTTGCTTTGATTGACGACAATTAGTGGTGATGTTGACGGCGAATGTTCCGTTTCTTCAATGTTCAACGCTAGAGTGCTCAGTTGACGTTAAACATTGTTGCGTGCACCCTTGCTGCTTGTCTGCGTAGTACACAGAACACACGGGGAGGTGTTTGCTTGAGGCAGTGTTGTGTGCCTAATTTTGTCTGAGAGGGTTGAGTATTGTCGTTGCCTCACATGGCACATCGTATCATGGCAGAAGTATTACACTTTAATTGGCAGGTGCTGCAGTGGCATAGAGGTAGAACACCCGCCTTGCATGCAAGAGGTTCGTCGTTCGAATCCCGCTGCTGCGCAATTTTCCACCGGATTAAAAGAAAAAAAAGTCTGTTTGTAAAAGAAAAATATATTTTCGTTAAGGACGCTAGGTTCCTCTCAAACTGATCACTAGCGGAGTGGCTACGCTTGTCCAACCTGTTCGAAGGAACTGTGGAGCTCCTCAAGTTTAATGCTGTCTAGTGGAGCCTGCGAAGTCGTCTTCTGCACAGTGGTGACTATCCTTCCTTTATCGTATTTTCTTCATTAAGGATAAAGACGGAGATCCCCGGAAGCTCGGTTGGCGATCTCTGAGAGGCACCACATCACTGTCGGCAGCGTAGCACATTCGTGTCAGTGACATTGCCAACCTACAACTGAACGCTGCGGCATTTCAACGTGCACTGCTAACATCACACGTTCACAGAATGGCGTTGTTCTTGGAACATGACGTGCTGCCACGAAATGCCACGCCTCCGGGCGCTAATTCACTTGCATCATATACGGATGCCGTAAAATTACTCTTAAAAACGCGATATGTGTGGTTGATAGGTTAAACGCAAACCACATACGTTTAAACAACGAAAAAAAAAATTACCGACGATTACGTTACTTCCTAATGCGAAATTTGAGCGCAGCAAATAAGCTGTTTCACCTTTTCGATAGATTGAGGCAAAGAAATCGAGCAACACATGTATGCGCTATCACAGAATTTTTTTTTTTATTTTTCGCACGTATTCCTTTAACAAAGACTCCACTAACAGTTCTTGACAGTCATGAAGGAAGCTTTGTGGTCGGAGAAATAGACTGATATATGTTCGACTTGGTACACCAATGCTTGATTCTCAAAGACGAGATCTATACAAGTGCCTCGCGAGGTTGTCACAGCCGTGGGGCGCGTTACGAGCGAGAGGAACGGGATGTTCTCCCGCATAAGTGTTAGGAAATTGCTGTTTGTCTTTATGTCAAGCCGCCACCGATCTGGCTCTCTGATTGCCACCGCACAGGGCGAACGGCAGCGGCAATTTCGGCTCGGGCGGTGCACATATACAGATCCGCCGCCACCGATCTGGCTCTCTGATTGCCACCGCACAGGGGTTGCATTGGAGGAGGAGCGAAGAAAGGAATTAAGTTCGAGCCGGCGCTTTGACAACCGGAGACTCGCAGGAAGAGGGGGGAGGGGGGCGGCGTGTACACCCAGCGGCAATCGATGGGGGCAGAAGCGCGCGCAGCAAGCGGACAACACGATAAAGGGAGGAGGGAAGAGATAGCAGCGACTGACCGATGCCGCTGACGCCGATAGTGAGTCAACCCCAGCTGCGGAGTTGGTTTCAGGGACAACGCCGCCGATGCCGACACAAACAATATGATACCCTCGCTTCCGCAGCGCTAAGAACCAGGTCTAGCCGTGGGAAGGTGGTCACGTATTCGTCGACGTGCCGGGGCCTACGTGAAATAACCGGCGCGTCGGCAACTGAAGAGCACCCTATCCGCCACACAAGAACAGGGGGGGGGGACCCTTTCCTCCTCTTTCTGCATGCCGGCGACGGTATTCTATGCAGTCACGTTATCTTGACTCTCTAGCGGCGTCAGCGGCATCCAGCGGTATCAGTCGGTCGCTGCTAGCGCTGGGGGGATGAAAGGGGGGCGGAGCTGGTTACGAGGCCGACGACAACGCCGACGACGACGCGAAACCCAGGAACGGACGCCAAAGAGCTGCGCTCTAAAAAGTCACGTGTTGATAAAATGGCATAAACAGGCCTCGAGTGTGACCCGATCCTGGTGACCAGAACCGGTAACGCACTTCCTCACCAGAGCAGGATTGGCCACCCTGGTGCAGTACTTGGCCACAACCTCCTATATGAATACAACAATCAAACCCCGGCCCTCAGTCCCCAGCAGCTGCGAAACAACTGACCACGGCGGCGGTCAGACCTGCGATGCTGCAGAGGGTGCTAAGAATCCCTGGCTCCGGACATGCCGCCATTGGAATATGAACCTGGCAACGTTTAACGCTAGAATGGTATCTAGTGATGCGAGTCTAGCAGTGCTATTGGAGGAATTAGAGGGCAGTGAGAGCCGCAAGGGGGCGCCGAGCAGCGCAGTACTGCTTGCATCGCGCTCTGCGTTTCGATGTGTTTTTTGGTAGACTAGTGCTTCCGCCCACGGTACCGAGATACCAGTCGACTCGTGAGGATACAAGGAACACGGGTGTGCTACCCACTTGGCCCTCGGTGACGCTCGTGAAGCCCAGCGATCCTACAAAGCCGGACTACGGGGCAGCGTCGATAACCCCGACGCCAGCTCAGCGCAGCAGCCGGTGCTGCTCCGACGCGTGAGGAACGCGAACGGCAGCAACCGTTCTGCCTGGGCATGGCCACGGGAACGCTTAGCGAACTTCAAACGACGACGAGAATGCAAGGTGAGACAACACCAGCAGAGAACATGGATGTAACAAATGTAGACAGAACAGAAGACGGCATAACAGGCTCTGCTCGCCACAACGCCGGGGAACGCCAGCGGACGGACGACGACCGGCAGACAGTCCTGACACTACGGCAAAAGAAGCAGCAGGCTCGAGAGCGCAAGCGACAAACGGACTCAACGGGCAGCACTAACCCGGCGAAACTAAGGAATCGACGAAGAGGTATACCCAAACTTCCTCCTCTTCCTAAGGATGACTTCAAGATAGTTATCCGACCACACCAGGGACTGCCTTTGAAGACTATCAGCACGCCGGCCCTCGCCGAAGCGATCGTCATGGCCTGCGACTACCAAATAAGAGGTGAGCAATTTTTGCTCCGTATAAAGCCCGGCTCCAATATCGCCATACTTTCGACATCGAGTCAGGAGGTCGCGGAGCAGGCACGCCGAGTCCACTCCCTCACTATCAACGGACGTTCGCATGACGTTAACGTATACGCTGCCACCGGAGAGGAAGCTATCCGAGGAGTTATACACGGACTTCCACCCCGAACGCCACCGGAGACCATCATAGCAAACATACGTATACGGACTCAAGGCGTCGAACTTATCCAAGCAAGAATGATCGGAGAAACAAAGAGTGCCGCCCTTACTTTCTGTGGCCCGTCACTACCTCGGGTGGTGTACTACAACGGAGGCGAACTCCTGTGTCATCCTTACCATGCTACTGTTCAGGTGTGCAAAACGTGCCATGGAAAAGGTCATCGGACAGACGTCTGTCCACAGCCTGACCTGCGAGTGTGCCGAATTTGTGGACTCAGAAACCCAGTGGACGGACACCCGTGTGAACCAAAGTGTGCCTCGTGTGAGGGTGCCCACGTCACCGGGGACCGCAGCTGCCAACGACGCCTCAAGCAACCGAAAAAACGTCAAGTCAGAAAGAGCACTGACAAGTGCAATGAAGGGCAGAAAAAACCTCGCTGGTTCGTCTCAGAGGATGAGGAATCGGACTACACAAACGGCCATAGGAGCGACCAACGCGACCGACAGGGAAGGACGAGATCGCCATCTCCACACCGACTGGACGCTCGGTCCAGATCAGCGTCACCTCACCGGAGCAGATCCCGCTCTCGAGCACGAGAGCGCGTCCAGGGAGGAGAAGCAAGACAGACGCAACGATCATCCAGAGAAGCACCGAAGGCGGCCTGCGTTCTGACAAATCCACAGGTAAGCTGGGCAGCGGTCGCGTCCTCCACAATCAAACCTATCACACAAAACGAAGAATACAAGAAAATAGTTGCCGAAAACAGGCAACTTAAGGCAAGCTTGGATAGCATGAAAAATCAACTTGATACACTTAAACGACAAATGGCAAGCATGATGACGCACGGAGGAACCCATAAGACAAACGCACCCGCACAACTGTCCAACACACAGACGAATCCAACACAGACCAAACCACTATCACAAACGCAGCCTCTAGCACAGATGCCTACACCCATCACTCATCTGGAAGGGAAACTAGATAATATGTGCGCACAAATGCAATTATTTTTTGCAGAGCTTCACAATCTTAAGCGGTATGTCGACGACTCGCTCAAAGGAGCCAAAAAAACGCGAAAACGTCGTAGCAGCCTTAGCCCGGAGAACCGAGATCCAAAGGTCACCGTAACCACAGACACAGAACATTTCGAGAGCCCATACTCTGGCTAACTCCACACCTACACGCCAAGAGAATCTCGTAATTTGGCAGTGGAACTGCCGATCACTACATAACAAACATGCTGCACTTACACAATATATCAAGGCGGCGCTCGTCCCACCTGACATTATTTGTCTTCAGGAAGTGGGGAAAATGCGGATACCTATTGGGGGCTACCGTTTTTACAGCGATTCGAACTACCCTGAAGTGGCAGCATTGGCCCGCAAGGACCTCACAATCACTGTCGCCATAGCACCTGGCGTAGAAATCCACCACCAAATACTCACCATTTGGCCAGTTAAGAAGGGTCGTCCAAAGTGCCTGATAACCAACGTATATAGCCCACCTAGGGATAAGAAGGCCGATTTTTCATTAATTTTAAGTCACGTATCTACCTTGCTCTCAACGAAAGACCGCCTAATCTTTCTCGAAGACTTTAACGCTTGGCACTCCGCATGGGGTTATCAACGTGACACCGCCAAGGGCTTCAATCTACTCCGAGAAACTCAGTCCCACGAACTTGTACTGATTACGCAGCCAGGCACTCCTACAAGGATAGGAAACAGCGTTGCCCGGGACACCACGCCAGACCTTACGTTTGTCAACAACGAGACGGGGGGTCACCTGGTGTAACCTGGACGAAACGCTAGGTAGTGATCACTATCTATTGTGCGTCAATGTTAACACAGCTAAAGTTCGACAGCCCCCTAGGGGTGGCCAGGCTCACTGATTGGAAAAGGTACAGAGAACGACACCAGGCTGCTTCCTCATTTCCAGCCACGGCCGCAGGTTGGACAGCTTTCCTCAAGGAGGCCCATGCTGCCACCACGAGAGAGATCAAGACCACAACGGAAGCACCGGCAGTAGACAGCCATCACGCCCACCTCTGGGAGGCCCACAGAAGCCTCACGAAACGCTGGAAGCGGCAGCGGCGTAATCGCAAACTTCGGCGCCGAATAGCCTTGCTGGCAAACGAAGCTAACACCTATGCGAAGGATCTGAATAATCAAAATTGGCGCAGCTTCTGCGACTCTCTCAGAGGCACCCTCAGCACCAAGAAGACCTGGGCCATTCTTCGGTGCATGTTAGACCCAACTAGCACACGCACCGAGACGTCTAACATCATGCGGCGACTGCTAGGAGAATACAAGGGCTCAGAACAAGAACTACTCGAGCACCTAAAACGCACCTACACCGGCGCTGCCCAGACATCTTCAAGCGTTATGAGAGAATACAAAGGACAGGATAACTTGAGCTTGGACGCCCCCATCACCTTCTCGGAGCTGTACGCAGCAGCACAAACCTTCAAGAAGAACACGGCTCCTGGACCCGACCAAATCACCAACGCAATGCTGCGCAACCTTAGTGACGTAGCCCTACAGCACTTAGTCGACTTCTTCAATGAACAGGTCTGGCGACCGGATGGAAGACTACCGCGAGAATGGAAGCAGGCAGACATCGTGCTTATACCAAAACCGGGCAAGCCGCGCGAGCTCAACCATCTCAGGCCCATATCGCTCACGTCTTGCATGGGCAAGCTCTTTGAACGAGTAATTCTAACCCGACTCGAAGCCCACATCGAACGAAACTCACTCTTCCCTGAATCCATGTTCGGTTTCCGCAGGCGAATCTGTGCACAGGACGTCTTTCTTCTATTAAGAGATGAGGTGCTCGATCCTCCTCCGGGCAGCATGGACAGAATCCTGCTAGCACTCGACGTCCATAAGGCATTTGATAACATCTCACACACTGCAATACTAGACGGACTACGAGATGTCGGGTGTGGAGAAAGAGTATTTCATTACGTTCAAGACTTCCTGAGCAGCCGCTCCGCGAAAATAGGACTAGGTTCAGCACGTTCTGTTCTGTATCGCTTACCAGATAAGGGCACTCCTCAAGGTTCCATATTGTCACCACTTCTTTTTAACATCGGCTTACGTAGAATGGCCCTGGACTTACAGAAGAACCGGGACCTTGGCTGCGCCATATATGCAGACGACATTACACTCTGGGCCTGCAAAGGGTCCTACGGAAACCGACAAGACACGCTTCAACAGGCCATCAGCACCATTGAAAACTATATGAGGCGAGCAGGCATGAGGTGCGCTCCAGCGAAATCGGAGTATATTCATATTAGACCTAGATATACCCAAGCGACGAGGGCTCCGGATCTGCAGCTCACCTTAGAGGGAGAGTCCATCAAGAGGGCATCCCACCTGCGCGTACTGGGAATGTGCATTCAAGAAACGGGCAGCGTTAGCATAGCGCTCTCCAATCTCAGACGCTCTGTTCGGAGCGTAACTGGGCTTATTAGCAGAGTTGCACGCAGCCGAGAAGGCATGAGCGAAGCAGACACCATGCAACTAGTAAACGCCTTCGTCATTGGTCGTCTAACGTACGCCCTGCCTTTCCAAACCACGCGGCGTCACGACATCGAACATGCGGATAAGCTCATAAGAATTGCCTGTAGATAGATAGATAGATAAACTTTATTAAAAGAATAATCAGAAAAACCGCTAATGGTCGGGGCCCTTAGTCCAGGGCTCCGCTGGCTCTTGCCATCTTCTCAGCTCTCTTAATCAGCTTGAGCTGGTCGTCGAGGGCCGAGCTGGACAGCAGTGCCTCCCATTGCTCCCTCGTTATGTTCGTGTCTGGGTGTTCTATGTTGTGTAGTGTGCACTCCCACGTAATGTGGTATAGGGTTGGTGTGGCCCCACACCATGGGCATTCGTCCCTGTAGGCTGTGGGGTGTATCCGATGTAATATGTGTAGGTTCGTGTAAGTGCCTGTCTGGAGCCTACGCCAGGCAGCGGCATCTTCTGTCTTTAGGTTTCGATGGGGTGGTGGATATCGCAAGCGACGCCCTCTGTGGTAGTTCACGATGGCTGAATACTCGAGGTCGACAGGGTCCAGGTCTTCTGCAGCCGGCGTGATGAGTGCTCGGTTATGTACGAATCCTCGAGCTGCTCTGTCGGCTTGCAGGTTGCCCGTGATGCCTGTGTGACCCGGTATCCAGATGATAGTTTGGGTGGCGAAGTCCTCAGAGTCCTCCTTGAGTATTCCGGCTAGGACTTGTGCAGCAGGTCTTCCAATTCTACCCTGTAGGAAGTTGCGGCAGGCCTGCTGGGAATCCGTGAGGATCGTCAATGGTTGATTTGCGTGTAGGCCCTCGCGGATGGCTAACGCGATGGCCAGCTCTTCGGCTTCCGTAATCGTGCAGGGGCGGGTCGATGCCGCGGAGGTAACGTGGCCTCGGTGGTCGCATGCCACTGCAACTGCGCCTTTGTAGTTCGTCCCATACATGGCGGCGTCCGTAAACCGGGCCGTTGTACTGAACCTGAACGCTTTCTCCATGTACTGGGCCCTTGCTCTCCTCCTGCCGGAGTGTAGGTTAGGGTCCATGTTGCGTGGTATCGGGGCAACGTGAAACCTGTCCTGGATGTGACGAGGTATCAAGCAGGTTTCTTGGGTTCGTGTTGTTATTGCTGGGAACCCCAAGGTTCGTAGGACCTGCCGGCCCGTGCGAGTCCGCGCAAGTCTCTGTTGTTGCGAGACGTAATGGGCTTCTGTCAGTTCGCTGAGGGTGTTGTGCAACCCTAGCGCCAATAATTTTTCAGTCGATGTACTCATCGGCAGGCGGAGAGCGGTCTTCAAAGCCATCCTCAAAAGTGTGTCGGCCTGCTTTGTCTCGGACTGTGTGAGGTGGTAGTAAGGCAGGCTGTATGTGATTCTGCTCACCACCAGGCTACTGACCAGTCGGAGGGTGTCCCTTTCCTTCATGCCTCTGTTCTTGGATGTTACGCGGGAGATCATGCGTGATACCGCCTTGACACTGGTTTTAAGGAGCGCAAGGGTGTGTGTGGCCCGCTGGTTGGACTGCAGCCACATGCCCAGCACCCTCAGCAATGGCTTCTCTGGTATGAGGCCCCCGTTGAGGCGTACCTCGAGTCTTCTTGTTGGGTCTGTGGGGACTGTGTGGTTACCCCGGCCTCGCCAGACTCGTAGTAGCTCAGATTTCTCGGGGGAGCATTGTAGACCCCGTTGGCTGACGTAATCTTGGATGAGATTTGCTGCAGTTTGCAGCCGTTCTTCTTTTTCAACGAGGGACCCTGTTGTGGTCCAGAGCGTTATATCGTCTGCGTAGATTGCGTGCCGAAGACCTGCTACGTCCTGCAGTTTGCTTGCGAGACCGATCATGGCGACGTTGAACAGCGTGGGAGAGATGACAGCACCTTGTGGTGTGCCCTTGTTGGGAGGGTGGTACACTGGAGTCTGGATCTCTCCCATCTTCAGCTCCGCCGTGCGGTGGCTCAGGAAGCTCTGAACATACTTGTACGTTCGCTCGCCGCAGTTGGTGTTGGCCAGCCCTTCTAGGATTCCTTGGTGGCTGACGTTGTCGAAAGCCCCTTTGATGTCGATTGCTAGGATGACGTGCTCGCCGCTGCGGGAAACGTTACTGAGGACTTCTTCCTTGATTTGAAGTAGCACATCTTGTGTGGACAGGCCTGCGCGGAAACCGAACATGGTGTCCGGTAGGTGTTTGTTATCTTCCAAGTGTCTCTGGAGTCTCGTGTTTATAATTTTTTCGTACACCTTGCCGATGCAGGACGTGAGCGATATGGGTCTAAGGTTTTCAATTGCCAATTTCTTGCCCGGTTTAGGGATCATGATTATTCGTGCGTGTTTCCACATCGCCGGTACTGTACCTTGTTCCCAGTGTTGGTTGAGAAAGGCCGTGAGCGCGGAGATAGACTTGTCGCTCAGATTTCTGATCATCGAATTCGTGATTTGGTCCGTGCCCGCCGCTGTGTTACGGGTGGTGGCTGCGATGACTGCTCTCAATTCGTTTTCGGTGATCGGTTCGTCCATTAGTGGGTTGGGTTGTCCTGTGTAGGGTGTTCTACATGGTTGTGTGGGAGTGGGATCTCCATAGCACTTGGTCTTGATGGCATCGATGAGGTCTTGTTGGCTGCCTGGGTAGGTGTGTAGTAACCTTTCCAGAGCCCTGTGTCCTTCTCCTTTGGTTTTGGTGGGGTCCAGGATGGCTTTGAGGATGTGCCACGTCTTGGCCGTGTCCAGCGTGCCACCGAAGGAGTCACAGAATCTATACCAGTTCGCTGAGGCGAGTTGCATGGCATATTCTTCTGCTTCCGCTGTTATTTGTGCTATGCGGGTCTTCAGTTTCCTGTTATATTTCTGTTTTTTCCAGCGGCGGGTAAGGCCCCTTTTGGCATCCCACAGGTGTAGTAAGTGGGGATCCACCTCTGGGGTCTCTTCCGTTCTGGCGATGTCCTTTGTGTGGCGTTGTTTATGTCGACGGAGATTGTCGCACCAGTCTTCCAAGTTCGTGATTGTGTCGGCATCCTGTTCTTGGGCTTCCCTGATTTTGCGCCAGTCAGTGAGTTTAGCTGTGCCGATCTGCCTGCGTAGGCGTCCAGTCTGTAGTGTTATGTTTAGTATGTAGTGATCGCTGCCTAGGTTTTCGAGTGTGTTGAGCCATTCGGCTCGCGTGGTTTGAGTGATGAAGGCGAGGTCGGGAGTGGTGTCGCGTGTTACGCTGTTCCCTTCCCTCGTTGGTATGTTCGGGTCTGTGATGAGTGTGAGGTGACACTGCTCAATTAGTGTTTGTAGCTGGAGACCCTTCCAATCCTGCCTCTGGTACCCCCATAGCGTGTTCTGAGCGTTGAAGTCGCCTATGATTACCAGGGGACTGTCTTTAGCAAGGCGGAGGGTGTCCCCAAAGAGTTTTCCTATGTTTGCCCGCCTTTGGCTGGGGGGGCAATAAATGTTGAGGATGAAGGCGCTCTGTTTCTGGTTGCCTTTGTATATTATTTCGAGAAGTACATGTAGTATGTCCACGTCGTCTATGGGTTTGTGTTGTATGGTTGTGATGTTTCTGTCTACTAGTGTGGCTACCTTCCACTTGTCGTCTTGACTTGTGTGGTATTCTTCGTAGCCATGTAGTGTTGGTCGGGTACCGGGCTCTTGTAGGGCTATGACCCCCGGTGGCTTTGAGGAATGGGTGATCAATTGTGTCAGCAGCCCTTTCTTCCTCCGGAACCCACGGCAGTTCCATTGCCAAATTTCTAAGTTTTCTTTGACTTGCCTGTATGGTCTAGGCATTATTGGACGTTGTGGTCGGTGACGTTACGATTTGGTTCGGTGCTGCTACAGGTGTGGCCTTGTAAAGGTTCTGTCGTAGCGTCTTCCGTAGTTTTATGGAGTGAAGCTGGTTCCTAAGCTTGCTATCTACAGTGGATTCCATGTGTTTTATTGCTGCATCTGTGCGTTGTATTGCAGTCTGTGTTATTTGTTCCAACTGGGCGCGTGTAGCGTCCATGAAGGCTTGCATCTGGTTGCGGATGGCATCGACATGGGTTTGTAGGTCGATGATGTCCTTGTGCGGAGCCATCTCTTGTGGTATTTGTGTGAGCTGTATCACTTGTTGTTTGAGTTGTCTGTTTTCTTGTGTGAGTGTTTGTATCTGTGCGCGCATGGTGGCGAGTTCCTGTTCCAATTTAACAGATAGTGGCGTCTGTGGTTTTTTATACGAGGGGGAGGCTACTGCTGCCCAGCTTACCTCGTGTACTTTGGTGGTAGTCCTCTTGGGTGAGGCTTCCTTGGTCTTTCGGTGGTGCTGCTGGGGCCCCTTGTCTTTGAGTGCCGCGGTGGCTGGTGCTGCCTGCTCTCCTTGTTTGGGCGTCGACCGAGATCGCCGTCTGGGCGACCGAAAGTGAGACCGGGGGCGAGAGCAGGAGCGGGACCTGGACCTTGGGTTGGAACCGGACCGGGATCCGTAGATGCTCGGAGACTCCGAGTAGTCGGAGTCCTCCCGCTCGGAGCTGAACCAGCGCGGGCGAAGGTCAGCCGCCTTGGTCGACTGAGTGACCGGGCGGGGCTGTCGTTGGGTTTTGGGTGTGGTCGTGGAGGTAGGCTTCCATCTGGGTGGAATGCGCTTGAGCTTGTTGTTGCACTCTGTTGCAGCCGTGAGATGGGCCCCTCCGCACAGGGCGCACTTCGGAACACAAGTGTGTCCGGCGTCTGGGTTAATGTGGTTGCAAACGTTGCACGCACGCACCGTTGGGTTGGGGCAGACGTCTGGTCGGTGTCCGGTGATTCTACAGATGGAGCAGAACTGCCTTGTCGGCTGGTAGTCTCGGCAAGGCATCTCCCCTCCGTAGTAATACACAAATCTAGGCACCTGGGGTCCCTCGAAGTGGAGTAGGGCTGTCTGGGATTGTCCGAGCATACGGGCCCGCACGATGCGGACTCCATGTGTGCGGACCCGAAGATTCGCCATAAGCTCTTCTTCGCCGGTGCCTGCGTCGATGCCGTGTACGACACCTTTAAGCAGGCCCTCGGGTGTTGATAGATACACCTTCACAGGGTGTGATCGTCCGTGAAAGGTGAGGCTTACAATTTTCATGAGGGTGGCCGCCGTGGCCTCGTGAGGGGTGCTCACGATGATGATGTTCGAGCCGTGTCGCAGGCGGACGATGAAATCATCCCCCTTGCAGGTCGGCGCACCTCCGGTGGCTTGGACGATCGCCTTGGCCACCTGGTGGGTCTGTAGTTTTCGAACTATGAGGCCCGGGGTCGGGCGGATAATGATTTTCATGTCAGTGCGCGGGAGTGGAGGCGCGCGTCGGCGAGGCCTGCTCCTTACAGCCGCGTCTTCAGAAATAGGTGTACCGGCTCCGCGCTCTTTGCAGGTAGCTTGCGACGTGGCTTTCGCGGCGGCGGCTGGCGCCTGGGTTAGAGCTAGCCCTAACGGTGTGGCTTTCGATGGCGGGGTTTGCCCGACTGGGTCTTGCTCACCAGTGGATTGTTGTTTTTGAAGACGGCGTTTCCGGTGAAGGGAAACGACCGTTTGCCACTGAGATTCTTGATTGTGGAGCTGCTCCGAGAGGACGGGAGACGGCCCGGGCAAGGCCTCGTCAGGCAGGGGTCTCGGGTGACTCTCGGATACGACTTCCATGGTTTCAGTGTCGGTGGGTTGGTGGGCAATGGTGCCTGGGTTTCCCGCTATCGTAGCGTTCTGGGCTGGGTCGCCCCCACAGCTCACCGTAGAAACGGTGGCTGCTTGCGGGTCTCCGAGCTCCCGCGCGCCAGCGTTCGGTGTTAGGGCTAACCCTACCGTCTGCGTGGCCGAACGAATAGGGCTCTCGTTGGTCTTAAAACTGCGGCTCACCGAAGTTCGGTTCCGTAGAATCCCCTTGATGTTTAGAAATATATTCCGCTGATCCCAGTGGTACCAGAAGATTTTGGGCGCTTGGAAAATTTGAAATCACGGAGCCGATGCAAAGCACGTCTGCACGCTTCGAGCTTCTTCTTCTTCCCCCTTGCCTGTAAAGCAGCACTCGGCCTGCCTGAAAGCACAAGCACGATCCGACTGACCGAATTAGGAATGATGAACACTTTCGAGGAATATGCAGCGGCCACTCTAATGGCGCAGCGTGAACGGCTAAACACGACACCTCAGGGGCGCTCGGTTTTACAAAGACTTAACTATCCACTGACACCACAATATTGTGGCGATGAAACAATCCTACTGCCATCTGAAATCCGAGAGCGGATCCACGTGGCGCCGATCCCCCGTCACATGCACCCAGTCCATCATGCGGCACGGAGACGCGCGCGGGCAGCCACCTTACTAAGGCGGCGAAGCGACCCGGATACTTACTTTACAGACGCGAGTTTGTATCACAAGAATCCAGGCACCCTCAATACATTTGCAGCAGTCGTGACTAGCCAAGGACGAACAACCGCAGCAGCATCTATACACACGAAATCGGTTGCAACGGCCGAAGCTGTGGCCATAGCCCTTGCTATACGCGCCGCGGAAGCTAAGGGCCAATCGGCCTATGTGCTGACAGACTCGCAGGACGCCTGCCGCCTCTTCCTTGGGGGGGCTTTACCGGGCTGCGTCTTCCGCATCCTAGGAACGAACCTCACCATGGATCATTGCGTGACCTGGTGCCCGGCGCACACAGGGATAGCGGGGAACGAACGGGCGGACCGCTTGGCTCGAGGCATGACAGGCCGAGCCGCGGGCCACACCGCCCGGGAGAACACCTCGACACCCGGTGCGCCAAGAGAAATCCTCGAGTTACAACGGCTCAGTAGGCGAACCAAAGCCCTTCCTCACCCAGACCTAGACAGGAGGCAAGCACGGGACTGGCGCCGCCTGCAAACAAACACTTTCCCACATTTATACAGGCTACACAAAATGTACCCAGACAAATACAGCAACACATGCCCGTGGTGCGAAGGAACACCGACATTGGAACACATAACATTCCAGTGCGCGTCACGTCCGGCGGCTGCCACCTCGCCGCTGCTAGACAACACTCCACATAACTGGTCGTGGGAGGCGCGACTCGCGGAAGTGGAATTGGGAAGCCAACTGGCGACCCTTGACCAGGCCCGGCGAGCCGCTGTAACCAGTGGGGCCCTGGAGGAGGGGCTCCACCCACTATAACCAAACAGTCTCTTTTAAAATAAACGTTTACTCTCTCTCTCTCTAGAGGGCAGTAAATGGGATATAATAGGGCTCAGTGAAGTTAGGAGGCCAAAAGAAGCATATACAGTGCTAAAAAGCGCGCACGTCCTGTGCTACCAGGGCTTAGCGGAGAGACGTGAACTAGGAGTCGGATTCCTGATTAATAAGAATATAGCTGGTAACATACAGGAATTCTATAGCATTAACGAGAGGGTGGCAGGTCTTGTTGCGGAACTTAAGAGGTACAAAATGAAGGTTGTACAGGTCTACGCCCCTACATCAAGTCATGATGACCAGGAAGCCGAAAGCTTCTATGAAGACGTGGAATCTGCGATGGGTAAAGTGAAAAAATACACTATACTGATGGGCGACTTCTATGCCAGGGTAGGCAAGAAGCAGGCTGGAGACAAGTCAGTGGGGGAAATATGGCATAGGCTCTAGGAATAGCAGGGGAGAGTTATTAGTAGAGTTTGCCGAACAGAATAATATGCGGATAATGAATACCTTCTTCCGCAAGCGGGATAGCCGAAAGTGGACGTGGAGGAGCCCGAATGGCGAGACTAGAAATGAAATAGACCTCATACTCTGCGCTAACCCTGGCATCATACAAGATGTGGACGTGCTCAGCAAGGTGCGCTGCAGTAACCATAGGATGGTAAGAACTCGAATTAGCCTAGACCTGAGGAGGGAATGGAAGAAACTGGTACATAATAAGCCGATCAATGAGGTAGCGGTAAGAGGAAAAATACAGGAATTCCGGATCAAGCTACAGAACAGGTATTCGGCTTTAACACAGGAAGAGGACCTTAGTGTTGAAGCAATGAACGACAATCTTATGGGCATCATTAAGGAGTGTACAAGAGAAATCGGTGGTAACTCCGTTAGGATACCAGTAAGCTATCGCAGGAAATGAAAGATCTGATCAAGAAACGCCAATGTATGAAAGCCTCTAACCCTACAGCTAGAATAGAACTGGCAGAAGTTTCGAAGTTAATCAAGAAGCGTAAGACAGCTGACATAAGGAACTATAATATGGATAGAATTGAACATGCTCTCAGGAACGGAGGAAGCCTAAAAACAGTGAAGAAGAAACTAGGAATTGGCAAGAATCAGATGTATGCGTTAAGAGACAAAGCCGGCAATATCATTACTAATGTGGATGAGATAGTTCAAGTGGCTGAGGAGTTCTATAGAGATTTATACAGTACCAGTGGCACCCACGACGATAATGGAAGAGAAAATAGTCTAGAGGAATTCGAAATCCCGAAGGTAACGCCGGAAGAAGTAAAGAAAGCCTTAGGAGATATGCAAAGGGGGGAAGGGAGCTGGGGAGGATTAGGTAACAGCAGATTTGTTGAAGGATGGTGGACAGATTGTTCTAGAGAAACTGGCCACCCTGTATACGCAATGCCTCATGACCTCGAGCGTACCGGAATCTTGGAAGAACGCTAACATAATCCTAATCCATAAGAAAGGGGACGCCAAAGACTTGAAAAATTATAGACCGATCAGCTTACTGTCCGTTGCCTACAAAGTATTTACTAAGGTAATTGCAAATAGAATCAGGAACACCTTAGACTTCTGTCAACCAAAGGACCAGGCAGGATTCCGTAAAGGCTACTCAACAATAGACCATATTCACACTATCAATCAAGTGATAGAGAAATGTGCAGAATATAACCAACCCTTATATATAGCTTTCATTGATTACGAGAAAGCGTTTGATTCAGTCGAAACCTCAGCAGTCATGGAGGCATTACGGAATCGGGGTGTAGATGAGCCATATGTAAAAATACTGGAAGATATCTATAGCGGCTCCACAGCCACCGTAGTCCTCCATAAAGCAAGCAACAAAATCTCAATAAAGAAAGGCGTCAGGCAGGGAGATACGATATCTCCAATGCTATTCACAGTGTGTTTACAGGAGGTATTCAGAGACCTGGATTGGGAAGAATTGGGGATAAAAGTTAATGGAGAATACCTTAGTAACTTGCGATTCGCTGATGATATTGCCTTGCTTAGTAACTCGGGGGACCAATTGCACTGCATGCTCACTGACCTGGAGAGGCAAAGCTGAAGAGTGGGTCTGAAAACCAAAGCAATGTTTAACAGTCTCGGAAGAGAACAGCAATTTACAGTAGGTAGCGAGGCACTGGAAGTGGTAAGGGAATACATCTACTTAGGGCAGGTAGCGACGGCGGATCCGGATCATGAGACGGAAATAATCGGAATAAGAATGGGCTGGGGTGCGTTTGGCAGGCATTCTCAAATCATGAACAGCAGGTTGCCATTATCCCTCAAGAGAAAAGTGTATAATAGCTGTGTCTTACCAGTACACACTTACGGGGCAGAAACCTGGAGGCTTACGAAAAGGGTTCTACTTAAATTGAGGGCGACGCAACGAGCTATGGAAAGAAGAATGATAGGTGTAACGTTAAGGGATAAGAAAAGAGCAGATTGGGTGAGGGAACAAACGCAAGTTAATGACACCTTAGTTGAAATCAAGAAAAAGAATTGGGCATGGGCAGGACATGTAATGAGGAGGAAAGATAACCGATGGTCATAAAGGGTTACGGAGTGGATTCCAAGGGAAGGGAAGCCTAGCAGGGGGCGGCAGAAAGTTATGTGGGCGTATGAGATTAAGAAGTTTGCAGGGACAACATGGCCACAATTAGTACATGACCAGGGTTGTTGGAGAAGTATGGGAGAGGCCTTTGCCCTGCAGTGGGCGTAACCAGGCTGATGATGATGATGATGATGAATTATGGCGTTCTTATTCTGACCCCGTTGAAATGCGGCTGCCGCGGGCAGGATCAAATGCGCGACCTCGAGATGTGACATTGCCGCAAAGCTACCGCCGCAAGCACTGAAGTGATTTGACTTGCCGATGCTTCCGTGGTGTCGCCTAGACCCTGCAGTGTGCTTTAATTAATGCGGCTCTTTTTCTGCGCACCCTGCGTAAGTTGTCCGCTTGACATATTTGCATGCTGTTTATTTTTCAGAAATAGCAGGGACGTATCTTGCTGTACCTTGAACTTGAATTTATCCTGTTTCCCCACAACCGCTGTCGTGTCTATAGTAGTAAAGTTTTGTTGCCTTATCATGTCATCTTTTCTCTTGTCATCTTTATGATGTCATCTATCATGTCAGCTTTTTGGATCTGTGCTGGTACTTCCAGCAAACATGGTCAGGCTCAAATTATGAGAGTTATGTCCAATAAGTGGATGCTAGATTCTCTCGCTGTTTCACACATGAACGTCAACCCCATTCCTTGCTCCTTGAAAATTTTCAATATGTTCAGCATCTGCAGCGAGCACTCATTTTCCTGAACAAGAATCAGGAATGCTGTGTTGAAGTCATGCCTCCACAAAGTATGTGACAGCTTGTCAGTGCCAGTAGCCCGGCTCCAGATGGCAGGGTTCCCACAGGCTGTCATATCTGTGTCGGGGAAAAAATTGCTCGAAGGATTAGAGAAGCAGGGAGTGAAAAAGGGCACATATGAAGCTAGTGGGACTGAGAAGAAAAAGCTCGCTGTCACCTCTTATGCCCACTGCCTGCCGCATAGGTTGAAAAAATTAGGGTAACGCGATGGCATGAATGTCGTCTTCTCTGCGAAGGATAAGCTCGCCACCATTTGTTCAGTCGTGCACGGGCGTAGTGAAAGATTGAGTAGCCGCACTACATATGTAAGCAATAGGTCTGGTTGCAGTGTTAATCATGTATCATACTCAACTTCGGGGGTGTATTCTGTGCCTTTCTCGTGTGGAAAAACATGGGCCAAACAGGCAGATGTCTTGAAACTAGGCTTAAAAAACATTCCATTTCCACTAAAGGGATTGCACGTACACGTCTTGCAATGCATGTAAGAGACTGCAACTCCCAAGGTAAATGCACACCCTTGTTTGATAATACTGCAGACCTTTGTAGGCACAAAGATCAAACAAGAGAAGTTGTATCGGCTCACAAGATAAAGAAAAAGGGGGCAGGGTGGGCGCACTACGAATGCTTTCGTGAAGTTTGTTTTTGTGCTTACTGGATGGAATGGCGAATGTTCGCGTTTAGGCAGAAAGCTCTAAACTGAATTCCCTGATCGCAGCCTAATATGGGAGTGTTACATGTGCACTGCCAAATGTCATGCCTGTATTTGCAATGGTGTGAAACACACATGAATTGCGTGACAAGCGAAAGTGAACCCCTCCAGCAGTCTCGATTGTCATAGTATTTCATGTAGTTGGTTGTCAGTGACTTGCAGCACAAGGAAAAATAAGTTAATGTTACATACCGTTAGCGGTACCTTTTTTGAAGAGTGCTCCATCTTTAACGATACATATATAGGAGCAAGATCACACTGAAGGTTCTGAAAACGCCTCTGAATTCTGTACATAGCACGTCCACCTGCTTCCATGGCTTTTTAGGCACATCATAGGACACGACCACTTCGTCGCTGTCCACAGTAAGGACTGCGATAAAAGGGAGGATCTTATTTTTAGAGTTCGAATTTTTGAGTCAGTGAACACTTACTGCTTTCACATGCATTGCCCAGTATAAAATCCCCATATCATATAGTGTGCAATAGCTTTAATGAACGTCCTCCGAATGTTCATTTTCCTGCTTCGAAATGGGTAGGCCTGTAGCATCTCTGCCTACGTCTGTCGTCGTCCTGACGCTGTCCTTGTTTGTCTTTCGTCATGTAATCATCGGCATTCAGTAGTCGTCGTGGCGCTGTGATCATCTATCAGTCATTCCATTGTCAACATGCACTTGTGCCGCTGTCCTAATTCCTCCATCATGCCATCGTTGGCATAAAGTGAATGTGGGGTCGCTGTCCTGATTCCTCCTTCGTCATGCCATTGTTGACATACAGCCGTAGTGCAACTGTCGTCATTCCTTCACTCCATCGTCGGCATGCAGTCGTTCCACTGTTCGTCACGTCATCATCGTCATAAGTCGCAGTCGTGCGGCTGTCCTCATTCCTCCGTCATTCCATCACCGCAATAGGTTGTCGTGCTGCTGTAGGCATACTCTTCATCGTACCACTGTCCTGATTCCTGTCATTCAGTTGTCGTGCTGTGGGTATCAGTCCTGCTTTGTCATGCCATCTTTGTAATAAATCGCCGTCGTGCACCTGCCATCATCCTCTGTCACTCCATTGTCCGAATACGGTCCGCATACACATCGTCGAGTCAGTGTCCTCATTCCCCAGTCATTGAGTCGTCGGCATATAGTCGTTGTGCCGGTGTCATTTCTGCATCATTTTATCGTCGACATACACTTGTCGTCGTGCCGCCTTCTGCATTCTTCCATCATGCCATGATTTACTTGTGATCGTTGTGCTGCTGTCAGCATACAGTCGTCGCACAATTATCCTGATTCCACCATGATGGAGTCATGGGGAATGCAGTCGTCGTGCCGCTGTAGGCACACACTCGTTATCATTCTGATTCCTCCATCATTCTGTCGTCGTCGTTTCGCTGACATTCATTTTTCGTGATATCCTTGGCTACACTTGTGCAGCTGTCCGGATTCCTCTGTCACTCAGTCGCCATCTTTGTTTGTTCGTCGTAGGTTTAAAGTGATCGCGCCACTATCCGTCATGCTATCGCCTGCATACAGTGTCGCCGTCCTCATTCCGCCGTCACTCCATCGCCGGAATGGATCGTCGTGCCACTGTCTCGATTCCTCCGTAATGTCATCGGCGGCATAGAGCTTTCGTGCCGCTGTCCTCATTCCTCCACCGCAATGAGCGCTGCGCCGATTGCGCGGAAGGGCACCAAGAGGCCCACTGTGCTGCATTCGGCTACATTTCAGCGAAATGTGAGAAATCTGCACCTACTCTTTGGGGAAGGATTGCTCGCGCTTTCAGAAAACAGTACTATGCCTTTTTGCGCCGTTTTACCGCACCATGTAAAGTGGCATCGCGTGGAGCAGCGGCTGCATTTATCTCCGTGGTGGGCCGAATCAACGGATCGTACTGATGTTTCTTCCGCGGATTGCTGTGTACGTTGCGTGCCTTCCAACCCCACGCGTGCTGGTTGCTTAGGCAACTGGACAACTTCGATTTTCTGGCGGCAGCGAGCGATCGCACTGGCACAGAGTCCGAGCACAGAGAACCTATAAAGCGTGACCGAAATTCCGGACGCTTTGGTGTCTAGCTCAATTTTTTTAACATAATACGCACATTGGTGAAGATATGACTGCCGTGAACAACATTTCCGCTATTCACTTTGTCAACAATCGCCCACTTTTGTGGGCGTAGTGATTTCACGGCGTAAGAATGGCGTACGGCCACTACCAATATTTTGGTCGACTCGGCACCAAACGGCTATGCCGTTCGATGCTGACGAAGCGCCGCTGGGTAAACTTGGCCGTATCATACACGGCCGTGACAAATTTTCGCTGCCAGCAGACGTGGTGGCTGGCAGATCGTCGGGGCCGAGATGACTTCCAAGATTTTCGGACCTGTAAGCCGCTTCGTTGATTGGGTGTGAGATCACTGGCTTGACTGGTGACCGGAAGCTGAGATTGGATCCCTGAGTGACGTGCGGCCAACTACAGCGAACGCTTTCGTAAAGTGGTTTTGGCACGTAAAACACCCATAATACAACATATATATATATATATATATATATATATATATATATATATATATATATATATATATATATATATATATATATATATAAAGTTTGTTATTGGCGCTTACTGGATGGAATGGCGAAAGCTTGCGTGTAGGCAAAGAGCTCCAAACTGAATTTGCTGATCACAGCCTAATCTGCACTTCGCAACGGTGTGCGACGCACATCGAACTGCATTACGAGCGAAAGGGAACCGCTCCGGCAGTGCCGATCATCGCAGTATTTCATGTATATGGTTAGTACATTGCAGCGCAGGGATGAGTAAACATTTCATATCTCCGGCAGTACCTTTTTTTCAAGAGAGTGCTCCATCTTGAAGGATACAGTTATAGGAGCAAGATCACACTGAAGGTTTTCAAAACGCCTCTAAATTCTCCACGTAGCACGTTCAAGTGATTTCATGCCTTTTTAAGCTCATAGGACACCACCGCTTCGTCGCAGTCCACAGTAAGGACTGTCTTAAAGAAGGGGGTGGGGGGTCATCTTTTAGTATTTGAATTTATGAACCAGTGACCACTTACTGCTTATACATGCATTGTCCACTGTAAAAGCCCCATATATTATACTTTACAATCGGTTTCAGAAACCTGCTCCGAAAGCATTTTAGCTGCTCCAAAAGCTGCTCCGAAATGGACTGGGCCAGTAGCATCGCTGCCAGTGCGATAACACCATGGCAGCGCGCCGTATGTAGGTGCGAGGGAAAGCGTGGAGAGTCAGCCGACGTGACTCGTGTGGCGCGACTGAGCGCGTACCCTATCTTGAAAGCGATCTGCGATGAGTGCATAGTCTTGGTACCGAGGGCTGACAGCTTTGTGTGCGCTGTATTATCGGCGCTGCTGCCGCTTTTCCTTACGCCAGCGTTCTGACAGTGAGATATCTTTGTTGGCCTATGCGCGCGTGACACCATGCTTGTATGCTTGTTAACTTAGTGAGCGAATGTTTATGAGTATAAATAGCCAATAAATCTTCTATCCTTATTTCATATAGCTGTCTACTAGTTTGCTATAACAATTGATGCTTCGCCTTTCGGGCTGAACTGCGACTTTTTCTGTCATTTGTTTAACCAGTTTCGTGGGTCCTGTCAGGATCGAAGTAACGGAAGTCGACTGTACTGAAATGTTCTAATCGAATACGAAATGAAATGTAAAGATTGCGTGGAATCTGCTTGGTAAAGCAAGAGCAATAATTAAATTGCTTGATACATGCATGTAATGCTGTTTGCTAGTGGTCATACGGTCAACAGAGAAGCATGCATTCAAAATGTGCGATACAACAGCACTGCACATTGTTTTAATGGGATGGAAACATGGTGACTGGACGTAGTAAATTGCTTTCCCTATATTGAGACTGTTTATAGGCTGCCAGAAAGCAACGAGTTCTTGTTGAATAGCTGGGAATTGTTCAACAGAAGTTATCTGCCCAATGTGTTGGCTAAAGAATTGATGATTCTGTGCTACAACCACAGCTCTCCTGCTGCAGGATCAATCCGAACAGTCTCCACATGCATTTGTCTTCCTCCCTCGAGACCCCAATTGAAGTTTTCTTGTCCCTTACATTGGAATTGAAATGAATATTCAACAGATTTGAATAGTGAATTCTCACATAGAATAGCAAAAATTCGTATGTGAATGTTCGCATATTCCTAATAAAAATTCATAGCCTCAGTAGGTACATTTCAGAAGTGAAAGTAGTGCAGCCTAAGCGGATTATTTTTTTATGCAATTGTTGGATCTACTTAGTTTTAATCGAACAAGCGCTGTTATTGTGTTTGCCACACAGCACTGTATGTTGAATAGCTTTATATAGTTGCAACATGACTATCCTTCTATGTGTCTCGAGGAAATTGTTGAAAGAATCACTGACTGCTGGGGACTGGTCACTCTGATTTGGCTGTACTTGCTGCACTATTCAGGAAGTGCATCACTTTAATCCTCAATTAAACAAGACTTAATTTCAGAGCCTTCGTACATGTCGTCGCGTCTTGATCATCGGTTTAAAGTGTTCATTCCTTTCTGTCGCACAAATGTTTTCCCTGACTCATTTCCGCCGAAAACCAGTGCCGAGTGGAACCGCCTTTCCCCCTCCATCGCCTGCATCGAGGAGGCATCATCTTTCAAGACTGCAATAACTGATTATGTATTGAATTTATCACCTTAATACTAATAATTGTTTGAGCATGTATTTATTATTATTATTATTATTATTATTATTATTATTATTATTATTATTATTATTATTATTATTGTACCCACCCCCTCTGCAACGCCCTTTGGGCCCTGAGGGTACTATAAATAAATAAATAATTTGCAAGAGCCGTCATTATTGCAGGTGTCACACTGCTATCGGAAGAATTGGTTCAATTACTACACTGAAACCTTGTTATAATGAAGTTGAAGGTGAAACTGAATTTACTTCGTTATGTCGATGATTGCCTTTTACTGCAGTATGTGCCCAATGATGTGCAAAGCTTTAGACATTCAAAGAAGACAATAGCTCCGCGGCCGCATATGCGACGAAAAACAGCAAAAGGATCTCCGGTGTGTGCAACACTTGAGTTGTGGGAACATGATGCGACAGCTTTAACAATAACCTCCTCCCACTTTTTACTTGGTTCACTCATCTTGTGAAACCGGCCACGCGGTCGAAGGGAACAGCTAGCACTCTGCGATGCGAACAAGGCGTCGTGTTCGAGCAGCACGTGGCAGGCAACATAGTACGCCCGACTACGCGGCTGGGGCTGTATTCTCAGGCTGGGGTGACCTCCATGACTTTTGCAGATAGATTCACTCACAACTTCGGAATCCGTTACTCGTGCTGCCAACATTATCAAAATAAAGATGACTACGATATGCAGAATCATGGCGACTCTTTCGCCTGGTGCTGTGCTAAAGTTTCCCGATTGTTGATTACAGTCGATGTGTTTCATAGAAGCCGAAAGGGTCCTTGCTGCCAGTCACCTTATGTGGATCGGTCTGAAGGACTTCAACGACAAAACTGAAGTAATAGTTGCTCTGTGCGTGCAGACGTCCGGCTTGTTTGGCAAGCCGAATGAGATTCTTCGAAGAGAAAGAGCCTTTCATGCGCGCGGTAAGTTGTGTATAGTGGGCCTCTCCGAAAGCTGCAAGCACTTGTGTGCGGCATTGCTCCACTGCTACGGGTAAGATACTTGACTGTTTTCGACCTTCATAGGCAAGTCCGCGCTGCGACTCGTGTTGCAATATATCGCATGGCATTCTACAATACAGACCAGTTCTTTTTTTTTTTTTTAACAGCCTCGTAGCGCGAGTGTCAGCCGCGGCGCTACCCTCGACACCAGGTATTGCCTTCTGTTGAGGGCTATGGAGACTGCTGGAGACGGGAGGGAATGGCTGCACTTGTGGTTCCTGTTAACATGCTGTTTTTTTTAGACGTGTTCTTGGCGGGCATCTGCTGAGCGGGATGCATGAATGCTATTCGTCCGGGCGGCACTGTACCGTCATTAGCTGCACAAACTACCGGCAAAAGGGGAAGCTGCTCTTGCAAGAGCCCTGTGATCTACGTTCACAGAGGAACAAGAAACTTGTTTTTCTCGAGTGTGTTCACTGCAGAAGCTTCCTGCGGCGCCTGAGAGACAACAACATAGGACAGTGGCTTTAAATAGAAAAGGATGTGCCCAGCAAGCTTGCTCGCGTGGGCATTATAGTTTTGTTGTAAGCTACACTATAGTTGCGTTTTGCCTGCCCACGCTATGGGCCTGCGGCAACAGCAAAACGATGCCGTTTATAACTCTTCGGCTTCTTTATTTTGGATTCGCTAGGTTCACTTTCTGGATGGAACGCGCGGCAAATAAACATGACTGCACGGAAGTTGGATGGTCTTTGTGTGCTGTTTTTCACGCAGAGGCACATTCGAGTACTTGTGACCACGAAAAGGGAAATCAACATATGACTAGCGAGCTCAGAAATGAGTGCACTCGCTTCAGTGCCTCTTAATTTTCGATTTCATTCGCGCAGTGCGTGGGTGCTTGAACTGCTCTAATTGTCTGATGCTCACACTTATTTACATGCGAAGCATGTCCAGTCGTTTCTAACCGAGTTTCTGCCCACTTCAGCTGTGTCATACATGTATACGCATATTATTGTGTTTGTTATTGACTGTGGGGCACACATTAATAAAGAGCGTGTAACTGGCTGCACACGCGATACATTATGCAATGCTTATATCTCGTGCACAGTGCACTGGCCCACTAATTGGTTATGTTGCAGAGTGCATATATGTGTCCGTTGTCCGTTTGAAATGCTGCTCATATTTGCTTCGCATAAGTCTTACGTAAGCACGTATGAGCTATAGAGCTTTCCCTGCGACTGTGTGCAGGGTGCAAAACATAAAAAGCTTTGTTGGACTGATACTGATCGTCGTATGTTAAGAGTGCACAACGATCGAGGTGACAAAACAGGTTAAAAATGCAGCGCAATGCATGGCGGTAGCGCATAAAACAAATATGATGCGCGCCTTTAAAAAATAAAGAAAACAATGTTTAGCGTACTAGATGCCATCTTGTATCTTTCATACACTGCCTCAAGCCCCCCAAAATTCGTGGGTAGTTACGCAGTTCTCGCAGAAAACAGCTTGGCCAACTGCACGACGTTGCAACTGTATACTGAAGTTGCAGCTCCGGTGAAGCTGGCGGTGCCGCATTGTGCCCTCGCTAAATTATCTCCGTGGTATCTTTCTGTGATCTGAAATTTGATCGCATTAAAGGAGACACACTTACCGGCATTCACAGACGACAAGAAGGCGGCATCACTTTTGAAATCGACCATCGCAGACGATTGACAAGCGCAAACGCGCTGTAGGCCGCTGCGTCCGGCGCCGCTTCCGCAGTCCTCTCATCATCATCTATGTCCTCCATGCCATCACCGCAACAAAAACATGGCGACCGCCTATAGGCACTGGAAATGCTGGTCTCTGCAGCAACGTCTCTTGTCCTTTCAGGAGCTAAATGTGCATATTGTGCACTGTTAGAACGACGCCCAAGACTGTAAAGTTGCCTGGTGAGTGTCTCCTGGGATAAAAGCAATTGAGTTCTGCTTTCGAGTAAGGGCGCGCCTTTCTTCTTCACTCGCCGATCTGTGTGGTTAAGTTGACTGGGTCCGATGACTGGCTCTTGTTCGTGTTCGCAGTATTCGAAGTAGGTCCCAGACTTGAGAATGCAGCAGATGCCCGCCGTCAGTAGGCAAACCCCGGTGAAAAGTGAGACCGTGTGAAATGTGTAACAACCAAGTTGCGTTTCTTTCCGAAATTTAGTGACGATTTCTTTTGAACAAAGTCAAAGTCATTTGTAAAATGCACGACTTAAAAACGAATAGAACCAGTTGTAACGGAATTAAGCTTCGCGTCGGAAAGCAAACTAGCGGCGCTGTGCGCATGTCGAGTGCTCCAAAGCTGAAACAAGCGCCGTTCGCATTTGCTCCTAAATTTCTCGCGGGTAAATAAACTGACAACTCACGGCGTTGACTAAGAAAACAGCCCCTCAGAAAAGGCATATTATCAAAACGATATGTAGCCTCGCAACATAACTTGCGTCATGGTCTAGTTCACGCCTTCGGAGCTAGTTATCGTACCCTGTTACATTCCAGCCGCTTAAACTGCCTAAAACGTTTGTAACACCAAGGCTCCGTCAGAGAAATAAAGAAAACTCAAGCAAGCCTAACGTATATCGCTAAGATTTTATTAAGAAGGCGTGCCTAAACGAAAGTACGTTCCGCCATTTGAAAAGCCCGCATGATATTTAATATATTGCCGCCAGCATTCCGAGAACCAACAGGCGCCCGCCGCATCCTGCGTCCCAAAGAGCGTCAAGCAAGGCACCGCAAAGCAACGCTGGGTCGCGGGCGCCACCATGCCAAGCGCTGACAGACCGGCGACTCGTGCTGGAGAACCGGGTGACTGGCAGGCGGCAGGAGAAGAAACGGCTGCCGCACTGTTAGTTACATTATATACTAAGCAGTGGTCTACTCGCCGGGAACAAAGAAGTCCCGGGTGAAAGGCTCCGTATAAACTAAACTAAAGCTGTGGTGGCATATAGTGGCTATGACGTTGCGCTGCTAAGCCCGAGGGCGCGGGATCGAATTCCGGCAGCAGCGGCCGCATTTAGGTGGAGGCGAAATGCAAATGCAGTGACAAAGACCAGTGTTCCTCGACGGCGTATTCGACGTGGCAATTTGGAACTTCCGCGCCGAACGAGTGCTCGATGCGCAACGGTCGGCATTTTTCAGTTTCGGAGACGGATCTAGTTCGTTTATCCATCGGCAGGGCAATTTTACTTCGTTAAAACGACGTTTTAAATACACGGATCTGTGTGGAAAGTTGAAGGGGAATTGCATTTTCTTCGTTATAACGACTATTTCGTTAGACCCGTATCGTTATAACGAGGTTCGAGTGTATAGCGAAATAAAAAATACATAACATGTTGCATAATTATGCCGGCCACCATAGCCCCGGTCCCAATATATTGCTGAACGAACATGAAAGGTATGGGACTGTTGGTTACACATTTTTAGGCATGAGCTGTAAAACGTGCTTGTTCGGCGGAGTTAAAAACCTGCTTACTGTGTAATGAGAAAATCGAATAAATGCAAAAAGAAACAGTAGGAACACGGTTCATTTTCTCGCTGGTGTTGTTTTACACAAATGTGAGCACTAGAAGTGGTAGAGCATAGCTGTCCATACGTAGAAGACCTACAGATGCACAGGTCAAGAGCTCGGAATGTACAAGTCTGGAACATTCGCAGTTGTCTTTCAACAATCGCTGACGCTACGCGCATATCCAGCAACTCATTCTTTTGCGATCTGGTTTCTGGCAACGCTGCCTTGCTGTTCTTTTTTTCGTATACACGATATTATACGGGATGTTACTGCAATTCTTTTACAATGCAATGCCATATTTTCTTAACCCAACATTGGGCACAGGTCTCAATCCTAAGTCATCGTATCACTAGCTCCTTCACGAACAATGTTTGATATGAATGCTGCGAATCCGGCAACCACATTTATGTATAGTGCACTGCTCTTATTTTTTGGCAAATGCGCAAATTTTGATTCTTATGTAGAACTACATTTGAGCAGGTACAGTCAGGCGTCGTCACAGTCTCCTTCCGTTTTGGACGATCATGTCAAGTTGGCGAGCGCAGGAACTAAATCGCCAGTCTCGCCACACTTGAAACTCGCACTGTGGTGCTATTATCTATGGGCTGCCAAGCGACACGCGTGTTCTTCTACAGCGCACCGTGCTGTCCCACTGTGAGCTCCTCTAACCAGTCGTCCCAACGCGTGCTGTCTTCAGACGTCTGTCCAGGGATAGTCCTTTTTCATCCGGCGAGCCACTTGGGAGAACTTGACGTCGATGGGGTCGGTCTGGTCGTAGAGCGACGGAGCCTGGAGGAAAATTCCCGCTGTGCCGACGACGCAGGCGATGGTGAAGAGCCAAAGAAAGAGCCGATCGAGGACCATGGCGACGTACTTCCAGTCCTCGCGGATCTGCACAGAGGGACGCAAGAAAGGGTGTGGCAGACGATTCGTACAGAAACCAAGCGACGCCTACGTGTTAGTTACGCTGCAGCATGGGGCGCTGTAGGCTTTACGGTACGCATAAAATGCTGTATGCTGGCAAGAGGCAGTGTCGATAACTGTTGCGCAGAGGCATACCTTACGAGTTCGGTCCCAAAAGTTTGCGCACTGAGTCAGCAAAAAAGTGGGAGAGAGCGTAGCGGCACCGCTAGCTCTTTCCACTCGAAAGGACGTGATCGACCTCTCGTACGAGACGGACTGCTGCATGACTAGGCATAATTTTATGCGAGCACTATTTCTGCAACCCATTTTCAGTCTGTCGAAATCGAGATCGACGAACAGACGGAAAACAGGATTAAGAGGAGCTTTAGGCTCGGGTCCTCCTATCTAAAAACATGTGAAGGGAGAATTCGTTTTTCTCGGCAACCACTGCACCAAATTTAACGAGGTTTCTTGCATTTAAAAGAAAATCTTAAAATCTAGGGTCTGTTCCTTTACAACATTTTATTAGATCTTCAATTTTTTGTTAAAATTGGCAAAAATCAAAAATTTTCAGGAAACGAAACTATCAAGTTTACAACTTTCTAACTCAGCAAGGCTAATGATACCACGATTCTGTGCATTTGCATCCGATAGTACATCTAAAGCGGACAAAATTGGTATGTTACACATGAATGTAAAAAAATAATCAGTAATATGGAAATACAGCTTTTGCAGAACCCTTGTACACGACGTAACAAATTCACGTAAGATATAAATTGACATATCGAATTTGTCCACTTTGAATGATCTAATGGATGCCGTTTACAGAACCGCGATATCTGCTTTTGATGCAGAACTATTAATCTATGAACTTCATGCGTATATATTTTTTTCGAATTTTTGAAAAGCCTTTTCACAAAATTCAGGCCCTATATCGAAATTCAGCTTCCAACAGTCACTTGAACTTAACGTTTTCTGTCAAATGCAACAAATTTAATTAAAATCGGCCCAGGGGTTATCTCAGAAAAGCGTTCTTGCGTTTTACATGTGTTTGAATAGGCCGCGTCGGAGTTGGGCCCGAGTTAAAGCTTCCTCTTAATATGAAATGTCTTGTGAAATTAACCAAGAATGGTGTAGAAATTCACAAAATGTTGTAAAAGGCCTATGGAAAGGATGCCCCAAAGAAAACAAGTCTATTCAAATCAGACCATGGTTTTTCGTGAAGTCCGTGAAGACACGAAGGCGGATGCAAGGTCAGGACGTGCCTCCACCTTCCAACCCGCGCGGAAATGAAAACGTTGGCCTTGTGCGTTCTGTTGCGCTCAATGACCGCCGAATGACTGATAGGATATCAGAAACACTTGGTTTGGGAAATTCATTCGTTTACCAGATTTTGTCTAAAAATTTGGAAATGAAAAAGGTTTGCGCCAGGACGGTACCGAAAACTGGCGATTCCTGAGCAAAAGTTGCGACGAAAAGAATGCTGTATTGATTGGGAAACTTCAGACAACAGCGATGAATTCTTGCAAAGAGCCATCAGCGGCGATGAAACTTGGATTTATGATTACAACATCGAGATGAAGTCGCAGAGGTAGGAGTGGAAAATGAAAGACGAGCCAACGCCGATAAAAGCGCGGGAAAACAAAGCAGAAATCAAGGTCATGTTGATCACTATTTTTCACTGCCATGGGATGGCCTGAAGGTCAAACTGTCAGTTCAGCTTTCTATGTGAAGATCGTGAAGCGTCTGAAAGATCGTGTGCGCCGCGTGCGACCAAACTTGTCGAAAGAGGTGCGCTGTATTCTGCGCGTCGATAGTGCCCGTGCGCACGCTGCATTGGTAATCCGTTAGTTTTTGGCACGCAATTCCACACATGTGCTCAAGCACTCTCCCTATTGGCGGGATTTAGAACCTGAAACTCACCAACCGTCCCCACCTCCGTTTTAAAACGTAAACTGGTGCTCAGGTGACGGCTTTTAGGGCATGTGACAACAATTCCAAGAGGGCTACCAAGGGGTCTTCTAGCAATCGAAGAACAGGGGAGACCAGTGTAACGGGTCTAACGTTGAGTATTTCGAATGAGTCCACATTGGGTGTATCTGAAAGTTTGCGAAACATATATTTTTTAAACGTACTGTACGGACTTGTGGGGCAGACCTCGTACGTTGCGTAATTCCGCAAGTTGAAGTCGCGCAAAAACGCTGCGTTGCGTGAGGAACAGATATAGAACTGCATCAGGATGCGATTTGACGTGCGCTTGGTGCAAAATTGTAGCCCCCCGCGCGCCAGCAGAACAGTTCGTAAGTTGGCTGTATGCGTACGTTTACCTTGGACGTAAATTGCACCATGTGCCTGTGGAGACGTTGCTGCGGAAAGAATACACTGACAGCCGAGCTTTCGAAGCGCGGTGCCTTGATGCCGCTTTCCTCGGCACTGGCGTCGAGGCAGCCGCGCTATTTGAGAAGCGCGCGTTAGCTTCACTGGCGTAAGATGCACACGTTGAAGCAAGCTTTCGAAAGTTTGACGTCGAAGATTACCGTTAAAGGTGGAGGATATGCAGCTAGAGGTAAAAAGATCTCAGTGTGTATCTGACATCTACTCCTCCTGCTTCATCGCTTAACATGAACCCCGTTACAACGTTTACGAACACGTGGGTTGCATAAAGACACGCACGCTCTCGAAGTCGTCGTTGTTGTCAATGTGCTGCGCGATGAACATGGCGTTGTGGATAGCTCGCTCGATGTCCCCAGGCGGCTGGTCTCCAACCACGGGGTCTGCTTGGCGCAGCCCTTGCGGCCGCGCCAGCAGCAATGGCTCGGGTAGGATCATAGAATCATCCACGTGCGCGTTGCCTTGGTGTGCTGACTTGGCCGACGACGAGGAACCTTCGTCCACCTGCGAACCAACGGCAGAGGCCCCTTGAAGCCACAATCACATATAGTGTAACGTTCCTGCTCACTTTACTGTCGCCCCTGTTTCAGGGCGTGGGTGGGGGGGTGGGGGAGGACCCAGCTTAGAAGTTGCTCCCTATCAGATGCAGAAAGCGCCAACCCCCGTTGAAAGGCGATACAGCAAGGCGACGCACATGGCGCCAAGACAATTAAGCGTGAACGTGTTATTATTTCTCCATACTTGTTCTTTGTCAATCACTTGAATAAGGAGCGCTGAACACACACATATAGTTCGTGACAATTAAGCGAATTCAGAATTGAGCATGCAGAAGGGGAGAGAGGAAGAATTGCACCTAAGAGATAGTGACATCATAAAGAGCATGTATGAGTATGTGCGCTAAATGTGCAAAGCAAAACGTGCATACGAGATTGAACAGACAGAAAAAATTGGAAGGCGTTTCAACGTCCTGTTGAAATTGATGGAAGACGTCTTCCTGGGTGACTTGGGGGTGAGAATGGTGTATGAACCGTATACGATTTATGGTGAGTGCCTCGCTAGGGCCACAAAGCTTGATCGACGTCAACTAGGGGTTGAATCGCCTTCAAAATTTTCATCACTTATCATCCTCAGCGCAATCGCAATCGTGATCATCATCATAGTAATAACATACCCAGTAACCCCAGTGGCCCGTACTCAATGGCCCATACCCAATGACCCCAGTGACTTATATTCAGACTGCACTTTATTCGGGATCGGCCCACGAAAGAGGCTAGAAGCAGGTTGTAAACAGACATGCCCGATACGGAAGTGTGGTGGTAAGTTGCCAAGGAAGTCATTGTTTTGAAAATCATCACCAGCACGGAGCCGAACATGCCACACCAGCTGCAGCCGCGAATGGCAGCGTTATCAAGACTAGACTCCAGGGAATCACCTTTGTGGGACGGAATTGATAAAACTTTTCTTTCGCAAGAAATTAGCATAGACTGATTAGCTTCCTTCGATATTACGGTTTCGTCGTAGCATATTGTTACTACATGTACCGTTCATTCGCGCGAATGGCTTTGGAGAATTCTGTTCTATATTACGAACGTTATATGCAGTGGAATGTCGTTAACTCTTTCCGTACCGCGCCCATTAGGCATCGTTAGCCCGCTAACGATGGTTTGATACGCCGTTTTCAAGACTTTCCGCGTCGCTCACGAACACACTGGGCTATCGGACGTGAAGGAGGACAACTATATTTTTGTGTTCTAAGCAGTTTGCTTTTTCCCGCCAGGCGGTGATTTTTGAACGCGCTCCGAAGTTTTCGCAATCGTCAAAGTAGAAAGCAAAAATGGCCCCCGCAATCTGTGGTTCTTTCCGCGCCGCTCGCGGACACACTGCGCCATAGGACATGAAGGAGGAGAACTATATTTTTGTTTTCTAAGCAGTTCCCCTTTCCCCCTCCAGGCGTTAATTTTTGAACGCACTACGAAGTTTCGCAATCGTCAGAGTATAAAGCAAAAATGGCCGCCTCCTGGAGCGGCGCACGCTTCGAAAGATCGCAGATCTCGCGGTTCCACTGCGTCTGCGACCGATTTTATCGATGGATAGAGGAACAGCGAGTCTGGGGATGCTGCCTTTTCGTCAGACTTGGTCTCTGAGAGCGACGACGACGCAAGCCTGCCCGGAACATCGGCGGCCGCAGCCCGGCACGCAAAACTGTAGTGCGTGCATTTAAATTTTACGGCGAAGCTGTATACCTCTACCGTCCAAGGAAATTTTCGTGTCGTTAGCAAAAAACTCGCCATACGTGGGCCGATCCCGAAGATACTGCAATGCCGGGCCGACCCGCGGCGGAGGTGAAGCAGGCGTTAAGCACTACCCATACGGGGGCCGATTCCGAAGATAGCGCAGTGCCAGGCCGACCCGCAGCGGAGGGGAAGCAGGCGTTAAGCACTCCCCATACGTGGGCCGATCCCGAATATAGTGCAATATCGTCCCGAACCGCGGCGGAGGTGAAGCAGGCGTTAAGCACTCCCCATACGTGGGCCGATCCCGAAGATGGCGCAATGCCGGGTTGACCCGCGGCGTAGGTGCAGTTCTCTATTATGTGGCCCACCCACATAGCTTCGCTGGTCATCCTTCTTCACAGAGTGGAAGGGCAGTGAATTTTTTTATAGTGGAATATCGGTTAAATGAAAATTTCTGATTTTTTTCGGAGATAGTGCGTCTTACACGGCAATACATTTTGGGATTTTTGTTACATTTGTTTCTTAGTAGATACAAGAGGGTTTTTGCGAACTTCTTTCAATTATATTCCAAAATCTTCCTTCTGGCAATTTATATCTTTCTTATGACATATATCTCGTTAATAAAGCTTTTATGCATGAAGAGGGCATTCATTCTTTTGTTTGTGTATTACGTAAAATATTAAGTGCAGTTGTTCCTTCAGAAAAAAAATCTGGCGTAGCTTACAAGAAACACCTAGTTTCCCCCATGGTAGGGAAAGACTCAAACGTAATTTCTACTTAAAGCCCAAGACGTCGGAGGATAAACTTGCGAGTCGGCCAAAGCTCGCCATGTTGCACTTGAACGATCCATTGTGGCACGGAGTCGTGGAACGAACGGATTGATGGCCCATGTCACTGGACGACTGCGACTAAGGTAAACGTAGTCGGTTGCATGGTTCTAAGAGGTGCATGGTTCTAGGTGCTGTTGCGGCTCGGGGTAGCGTTTAGGCCAGGAATCTTCTAGGCACAGGGATGAGTACCTCCGAGAGTAGGAGCGAAAGGAGGTTTAATTTACCTATTTACACTGGCTCCAGATATGGAAGTCCACTCCCTGCAGAGCGCTTTAAATGCCTGAACTCGCATGTCTGAGCCCACACACGTCAGGACACACTCAGTGCACCAAATATGTCCAATTTTAAAGCAGGAGTCTTCCCTAGGTGGTTAGACTAGATAATCTGATGACTCTCTCGGCCAATCACAATCGTCGAACCGTTCGCGAAATCCCGCCCATGACGTCGCACCGTTCCGCCGAACTCCGCCTCCAATGTTGCGCGATCGCACCGCATACGACGCAACCACGTGGCAATTTGGGAACCTGAAGTCGACGCAGTTCCCGCGGAAGTCCTCGACATTGTCCCCTTACATCAATTTATGGGATTTCCGTGACGGTCAGCTCGCAGCGACCCGGGAAGGCTGCCCTTCACGGTTGTTACCGCGCCTACATGGTTATTGTCACCTTGAAGGGATCTTCGTTGCTGTCCCGTCAACAGTCGGCGTTGGGGCTTCGTCGTCTGGCTGCCTCATCGAAGGGGCTGCCTCGTCGGAAACACCCAAGGAATGCTCATTGGCGCTTTGAGACGTAACAGTGCACCCTGCGCCACTATAGGCGGCGGGCAAAATTTGGGCACACAAACTAAGGCGCGACATGCCGTGCGTGTGTGCTGTGTCTAAGCTTGTCTTCGGCACGTCCTGTTAAAGGTCTCGCGTCGTAACACACAAGCATCCACATTGTCCAATTAACATAGTAAGTGGGAAGGTATGTCGAGTTGGATGCCCAATGTGTTGGAAGGTGAAAGGGTGCGAAATCGAGTTAGAAGAGGCAAATGGTCCAGTAAATTCACGCGTTCTGGAGAAGGAACAGCATAGCAGGCACTCAAGCCAGAACTCGTGCTCCTGCGACTTTCTGGACAAGTTATGCTCGAGGCTCCACCAATCGAAGCCTCCCACTTAGACAGTCCTTTGTGGAGCGCATCACTCACCTCTATGCGGTACTGCGGCGGCCGCATGAGCAGCAGACGCGGCATGAGGTGCACGAAGAGGCGGCGCACCCAGGGCGCCATGCGGTGCGTCGACGGCGATCGAAAGTGCACGTTGAGCACGGCAATGGTCACCAGCACCGAGACTGTGACCAAAATCATGGTGAACACCAGGTACTTGCCCAGTAGCGGCATGGCCAGCGACGTGGGCGGAATGATCTCGGCCAGCACCAGGAAGAAGAATGTCAGCGACAGCATGATCGATATCGAAAGCGACACCTGCGTTATAGAACGTGCCATTGGGGTGATCGTTCACGGAACACGGCTTGTCTACTAGGGCCACATACGTTCGGTTACCTTTACCTGTCTTTCCTCTACCCTGGCGACGTGTAGCAGGCTAGAGACACACTTTTCCGACCGACCTCTCCCCCTTTGTTGTCTTAAAATATCTATCTATCTATCTATCTATCTATCTATCTATCTATCTATCTATCTATCTATCTATCTATCTATCTATCTATCTATCTATCTATCTATCTATCTATCTATCTATCTATCTATCTATCTATCTATCTATCTATCTATCTATCTATCTATCTAATTACTTTACTAAAACAGACATCTGAAATAAAGAGAGGAAACTGCGTTTTGCTGAGACATCTTCACTATTGCGGGGAAAAACAGATAAAATCCTTTCTTGTCTGTTGTTCCTAAAATGCATGCAAAAGTCGCCTTCATTCGCCAGCTGTGGATGTGAAGGAGCTCTGCTTCCTACCCCACTGCCGGAACACGGGGCAGCAAAGCGGGCTGTAGCTCAGTATGCGACAGCTGAGACGAAGCTGTTGCATTTGAAAATTCTAGTTGCACGTTGAAGTTATCTCGATATATTTGCGCTGCTACGTCTGTGCTTGGAGGTACGGCGGTGTCATCGCATTTTAGCCCCTATCGTACTTCCTAACTTCCAACTTCACTCTCATTAGCCACCGTAGTTAGGCGACTGGTGATTGGCCTTTAATTAAATTTAATGAAACCACTGGCTGACCTTTTCGCCGGAGTCTGAAGGCAGGTAGAAGACGAGGACGGATAGGCAGGAAATGCCGACGCAGGGAATGATGAGGTTGACAGTGTAGAAGAGCGTCTTTCGCCGCAGCGTGATGTTGAAAGTGATGTCCGGGTACGGCTGCTCGCAGCACGAATAGAACTTCTCGCGCCGCATGGCCGGCACGGCCATGATGTCCCACTCGACGCTCAGGTAAAACTCAGTCAGGTCGATACCCACCGGCACGATGTTCGTGTCCGGAATCTCGCTCACGTGCTTCAGGTCCACCTGCACAGAAGAAAACAAAACAATGAGAACAAGTACGGGAGTCGCTCAATGGTGGAGGCGTGACAGAAGCCAACGATACCAACTGCACGGCACGGCAGCAGTTGTTCCCTGCATGTCCCCTCCTCCTTGTCCCTCTCACACGCGCTTATATGTAATTATTCCGTATCGGAAACAGAAAACCAATTGTCAAAACAAAGAATCGGGCGAGGGGTTACCCTCGTTGTTGACGTATGTAACGAGTTCGTACAGGAGGCGGAAAGGCGGTGATGTTGATGATGTCTTCTAGCCTCGCATGGGGAAGTAAATTGTCGTTTACGTTTCTTCAACAAATCATACGGTGGACAGCGTTTGTGACATTCAGTCTCTTCTTGTGTTCGTGTGCTAATTTTCGCGCCGTTTTTCCACCATGAACTGAGCTGTCACGTCGCTGAGGCGCCATGAGCAAAGAGCGCGATACACACGTGCATCTGTGGGCGAGAAGGCAGCTCTCACGGTGCGGGTCCGCCGCGAGTTAGTGGGGCATGGGAACAAAGGCAGTGCTCGCCGTTCGCGTTAACGGGTCGCGCAATTATTTAACGAGGGGCTCGATTTAGATTGAGATGACTGCGGTCCCGCTGTGGACTAGGTGGGGAGGCTTTGCATTGTATATTGCACAAGCGCGAAAGAGGTGTCAACGTGCACGGTGCCCTTTTTCGCCTCTTTCACGTGTGTACGGTTTTTCACGTGTGCATAGTTTGGACGTTGACACAGACGGTCTCTTGTTGTTCTACTTGTTAGGAATGTCTGTTATATTACTGCATTGGTTCTTGTAGTACTGAGTTTCCTTCTTGTTTGTTTTTCCTAGAATAAGCTTTGCGTGTGTTGGGATGAGCGGGAAGGGAGACTCAAAGTAAACAGGTGAAGTGCACGATAAAACGAGGCAGTGGGGGAACTTGGCTGGAGCTGGCGGGACGGGTCGGGCGTGTGGCCGGCACTTTCCGGCGCCGGATAGTTGCGCGGAAGATTTTGGACATACGTACGCTTGGACATTCAGAATAACCTTACCGCCAGACATCAGACAAAGTCAATTGCTTAATTGTTTGGTCGATGTGATTAAATACCGTTTTCTCGAAGCCTCTGGCCAGCTGCCTCAAATCGGTACGCTGAAGTGGTCAACGCATTCTCAGTGGCTCCATATACGAGATAATCTACTTCCCCATGAGAGGCTAGAAGACACCATCAACATCACTGCCTTTGCGCCCCCTGTACCAACTCGTTATATACGTCAACAACGAGGGTAGCACCCCGCTCGGTTTTCCGTTTGTTCTGATTATCGGTTTTCTATTTCTGATACAAAATACTTCATGAAGTTCCAGTGGCCCAGTCATGGAAGCATCACTATACCTTCGCTTCTGCGATTTAATCATTTAGACTGCGATTGCTCAACACAATATTTCTCTTTTATATCCTCTTCCAGAATTTGCTTTTTCGTTGGGGGTGGACTTGCAGTGAAGAGGTGGTGGCTTCAAACGAGAGCGCCGTAGTCTCGGGACATCACAGAGTATCAGTTAAATAGCTGAAATGTTTCTCTTCACCAATCATCGCCCTTCATTCGTTTAACAACTTATAGTTGTGGAAAAGCCAGCGACGTGTTGCGCTTGTTGCCAACATTTCCAGTCCACAATGAATAAATGAATGATTGAATGAATTGCTAAACAAATAAATAAATAAATAAATAAATAAATAAATAAATAAATAAATAAATAAATAAATAAATAAATCGAGGCGTCTACTGGCTTAAGTCACCTGGAATCCGTCATAGGTCCAGGATCCGAACTTCATGAAGCAGTCTTGCTTGTCGAACGGGAAGTACTGCACGTCGATCTGGCAGAAGCTCTTGTATATGGCCGGTGGATTCCACACCACTCGACCGTCCTCGTGAATTATAGCTTTCGTCATGATGGTCACCTCGTAGTTGCCGTCAGCACTGCGCATTGGCGGGAGGTAAGGCGCCTGCCAACAATTCCTTCGACTCTACAACACAGACACTTTGGTGTCGAAACTTATTCGAGCTTGATATGTACACTTTTAAGCACGAAATGCTTTTAGCTCCTGTTGTCGGTGGCCTTCGAGTGACCTTGAGCCAAAATCCAGAGCCATTATGCGGACACTCAAACGAGAACATCCGGGCAAGTTGCGAGAACAAAATGAAATATCCCTCCCCCCCCCCCCCCCCCCCCTTTGTACAGGACCGCATTGATATTTTAGTTACTCCCAAACAAGTTGCAAAATATTGCTTCCGAGTTCTGCCTAACGTTTGTTCACAATATCACTCAAGCTTTACCTTCTAGCACGCTGAAGTTTTATTTCTCATCTCCAATAGGGGGGGGGGGGGACATTCAAAAGATAGATTCAGGGCACCATATACTTCAACATTGGGAAATAGAATTTGCTGCAAATCTACTGCGCTTGCCGAGCTTCGGCGTGGCGTGGCGCCGGACGCGTCTGATGCGCTGCTTTGCCTTCATGGAGAAAGAAAAAGGGAAAGAGCATGGAGGAAGGAGATAATAGGAGGGTGCGTACCGCAACGCAATTGAAGCCAAACCTGTCGGCCCAGCGCGTGATCGCTCGTCAAAGTGCGCGGTTGGTTTTAGTGTTCCCGCGCTGCCGGTAGAGCCACGGCAGGGCAGCTGAACGAGCACTTATATTCAAATAAAAACTACTGGCATAGCTACTGGGAACCAAACGTCTCAGCAAATCTCGATTCTTGCTCCGTGATCTCGGGACATCACAGAGTAGCAGATGAATAGCTTAAATGTTTCTCTTCACCAATCACACCAATGCTCCCGCCATTCCTTTTCCTTCTTGCATGGAAAAGAGCATTAAGTCACGCATCCAGCCTTGGCAAGCGAACGCTCCGTGGAGCCAGCCCATTGCTCGGTGGCGATCCAACACGTGACCTGTTGCGTCGAGATCGCGGAGCAAGAATCGAGATTTGCTGAGACGCTTGGTCGCGCCTCCTTCGGACGCTTTTCTTCTTCTAGCTGGGTAATGCTCTCTGTCTCCCTGGCGTCTTTCGCTGCCTGTCGTGCCGCCTCCAGCCGGTTGTCTTCTAGCTGGGCAGCGTCCATATGGACCAGTGCACAGCATGGCGTGGTGCGGTGTGGTGTGCCGTTGCGAACATGCACTACATCCATTTTAAGATCGTGGCTAGTATCATCTCCAACCAATCTGCTTGGCCGGTTGCCATTTCATGCTTACGCACACTCTCGATTACCGGAGCGCCAGTTATTTAATTGCACACCCTTTTATTCCGTAATTTTATCACATAACAATAATCGTCACAAATGTCATGTGAGATAATGGTGACAAGAAGGAAACATCATACCATTGCTTTAAAGTAGGGTCTTTCACGTGGAATTGCTCTGTGAATCTTTATATACGCGTCTCTTCCTCATACCATCATCATCATTCACCAGTCCTTTCCCTCGCCGTCCCTTTTCCCCAGTGTTAGAGTTGCAGGCCAGAGCGAGTCAGGCCGACCTCTCTGCCTTTCTGTAAATACATATCTCTCTCTCACGTGGAATAAATTTTTCGGTAAGGATTCTTTCCTACTCTGTTCCCGTCCCTTTACTGCAAAATAATTTACACCTGCAAAGGTTCTTTGAACTGTGTATATGGCTCATGCCTCTATACCCTCCATGACCGGTAATTCTCTTGAAGCAGCTGTACGATGAATTGTTGTAGTATCATTGCGCCTTAGTTAAATACATGTATTTCTAACCGAGATAACTGTAACAAGAAAACCTTTTGAAGGGAAAAAAAATGAAATTCAGGGGTTTTCACGTGCCAAAACATTGATCCGATGATAAGGCATGCTGTAGTGGGGCACTCCTGATTAATTCTGATAACCTCGGGTTCTTTAACTTGCATTTAAATCTAATCATACGGGCGTTTTTCCATTTAGCCCATCTCGAAATATGGCCACCACGGCCGGGATTTGAACCCTCGGCCACGAGCTCATCAGCGCAACGCCACAGCCACTATGCAACCATTTCGGGCCTTTTTGGATGGAAGATGGCTTTCTTTCTTGGCAGCTTTTGAGTTGATAATTCTAAACAATTTATTCTTGTAGACATCGCACATCGATGGAGGTTGATGCATGCCTGCTATACAACATCGTGCTTTGTTAACGAATCGATGGGCATTGTGATAGGCGCAACCCAGCTAGAGAGACCTTGTGACAGCAGCAAAAAATCCATAAATGCGGAATAATAATAATAAAAAACTTTAATTAAGGTTTAAATCCTTGGATAACAAAAAAGAAAGAGAAAGAAAGGAAATGCATCCAACTATTGCGCTGTAAATCTACTGTGCGCTGTCCTGTAGTGTTCATGAGAAGAAGTTCACTACTAACTCGCTACGCGTTGAAATTCGACGCATGCGCAGGGCCGAGACAAACTCGGAAATTAGCGAAGTTTGACCCACTTGTTGTAGAGGACAATGTCAGGGAGCCAGATTTGTTCCGCAGGTACGTAGAGCTCAGTGACCCCGCCGTACTCCTGCGGGTCCCACTTGAGCTTGTGGTCCGACCATTCCTGCGGAAAATCACGCAATTCTGCGTTTACACTACAAGTGAATAGTGCTGCAGTGGTAAGGTTAATTGGTAATATGTCTAAAACGTGGCAGTCATGACGTGTTTCTGGCTCTACGATTTCTCCCGGCTGCTACAGTCAGGAAAAGCAAAGCCTTAGCGATCTTTATGTTACTCAGAGTAAGCAGTCGCTGGGACGTGAATTTCCACACCATCAGGTAATGCAGGCTGTAAGCGTCGGTGCAGTTAACACGGACCAGCTGTATGTTGAATTATGCATACAACAGTTACGTTCGTGTGGAAGGCTATGCACTCGAGACGCTTTTTTTTTTTGTCACTGAGTAACGTAACTGATTGGGCTAGTTCGTGTTGAAGCATCTTGTTTGAAAGCGCGATACATTTGTGACGGTCTCTAGACGTTAACTTATCTTTGTCCGCCCCACTGTATCTTAATCTATGTTTAGTGAGTTCGCACGTATGACGAGCCACTTCATTAACCAAACAGCATGTGTCCGTAAATTTCCGGCGCAAGCTGAACGTTTTACCTGCATGGTGCGAGACACACCGGTCGCTAATACTTCAACGCGAGAAGCGCATAAGGGCCAGATACCTCGGAGGGACTTGTGTTGCCACTCTGTCACTTATTTGGAATTACGGCATTAGTAGAATTTAACTGTATAAATCTGATAGAACGTGCAGCATAAGGATAAGAATGAAAAGGAAAGGAAGAAAAAAGTTATTGTCTATGTTAAGTACAGCGGGATTGCAGTTGTGGTACATGATGTATTCTAACTAGCATCTGATTGTCACCACTATACAGGTATTACATTGCGTAGGCGGTTCCGACTCGTACACTACGGGTACTCCTTAAGTTGTTGGGCAATTTCTGTGCCGTGCAGAGCGAGAATTCACAGACAAGAACGATATGAGTAACTTGATTTGGCCACTTACCTGGTTGACCCAAACGTTGGTTGTCATTATCTGGTTCTTTAGGTTCTAAGAAAGAGAAATGATAAAAAAAGACACATTTGATTGCACGTTAAACAATGCACAACAAATAAATAATAATAGATGCACTCTATATCTTTTTTCTCCTTGCCATCGATTGTATCGTGTCACTTGTTATTACCCATCTTCCTTCCTTTGATATACGTGGAAAGCTGGTTGTATTTTGGCGTTGTCACAACGAATTTTTATCGCCACATTGGCTTGTACGGATGCCAGATGCAGTCCCTTCCTTACTTATTGTGATAATATGTCTTGCTTCAACAGTTTTGTGATTTCTCTTTCGGAAGAGTTCTGTTTTCGCTTGGGGACGGTGTCAGTACAGCAGGCAGCCAAAGACTTCGCCCTTAATTTCCTCATGCCTTGCCTTAGCGTACTGCTGTTGGCAGAAAATTAGATGACGAGGTCGTTCATCGTTCGTTTCCTCAGCCTCGCTTCCTAGTTTGCGGAGACGGATGTTCACTGTGTTTGACAAGGAGTGGTGAGCTTACAACGGCAGAACATTGGAGTATGAGGCGTGCTGGTTCTTTCCCAAAACATTACGGTTAGAGCACTGAAAAAAAATCACCATTTGTGTCGTATTTATTCTTAGGTTGCCGCTATCTAAATAGTTGTGATATGAGAGATATACCACAGGGTGAACATTGCGTCTTTCCGGGAAATTTAGGAGTGCAGCAGCGGTTACTTTTTCGTTTGTCCAGATATTGACGTTCGTTGCAAGGTTCTCCTCAAAGGAACGAGTCTGCAACAATAAATTTTGCCTTGTAAGCGGCAAAAGCAGCTCAGAACCGAGTCGGGGAAGAAAGCATTCTCACTGTAGCCGGAGACGAAGCAGATGGTGAGATGTCAGAAAATGCCGTTGCCACTTCGTCAAACAGACAACACTGGGCCGGAGGCTACAGCGCCTCTGATCCTTTGGCGACAAGGTACGACACAGTCAGAACGCGAGGGTGGTAAATCTGACCACATGGCACCGCGAGCGTCAAGAACGCAGCCACGAACGGAAAGAGGGAGGATCTCTGGAGCCCAGAGCACTAGTGCGGCGTCTGCCTCCTGCTTCCTTTCTCTGGAGTTGCTTAGTTGCGTTCTTTGCGAGCGCTGCAATTCGCGGTTGTTGGTACGCAATCGAGATGCATGCTTCCCAGAGAAGCGAGAACCAGACCCGGACCTAAGGAACAGACACGCACAGAGAAACAACGCTACACCGGTGCAGGAAGGACATGGACAGCGTATGTGTGTCCACTTCTTGAGCCCGAGTCCCGTTCGCGCTACGCTAGAAGGCTTTCGCGGTGCGCGTTCTTGGCGCTCATCATGCCGCCGATGCACATCGCGCAGCCTGCATATAGGCGGGGCGGCTGTCGCGAGACGTACCACATCTATGAGCTGGGAGAGCTTGAGGCCCATGCGCACGGTGAGGCGGTCCGAGTTGTTGCTCACGGGTCGGATGAGCCGGTTGTAGCTGCTCATGAGGTCATCGTAAAGCCGCTTGGCGTCCGGGTTCCCCAGGCAGCGGGGCGCGCAGAGCGCTAGCAGAGCCGCGACGAGCAGCTCCGCCGGCCCCGCCATGGATGGAGAACCACGTCGTGCGCCGCCGCCGCGCCGCCGGCCGGGGAACGACCACGACGCCATCGCCACCGCCCTCCTCCTCTCCACGTCTCCATCCACGCCGACGTCGGAGAATCGATCCGCTGCTCCCGCATCTCCCGACGGAGAAGGAAGAGGATCCGGGAAAAGGAAGAGAGTCTGCCGGCGGCGACCGGCCTTTGCCGGCTGCCGGCTACGCATCTACCGGAAACATTTGGAAAAAGGGCGATGACAGCTCGGGGAGAGCAACTTTGAGAACACTTGGCAGTTGAGTGGATAGTGAAGCACCAGGACATAACCAATTACGGCCAACAACAACCAGTTGCCACCGAAAGTGGCGCGGCCACACGACATACCGAAGCGTGCGTAAATGCGAAGGAAAACGAAGAAGCCAGATCGACACCTACGTTGTATGGGAATTGGATGGGGCATCCCAAAGAGAAAACATTCCGAGTGAAAGCGAACCGATATATCAGTAAAGAAGGCCAACTAATGCTGGTATATTAAATTAAGACTAACCTTACCATACATACGTCTGAACAGCTCAAGAGTAGTGCGCAAAAGGGTGCCGGTGTTTCGAAAACACAGACAGTGTGGAACAACCGAGGTATCGCTGAGTAATAGCAGTTGTAGAAGTGGTTTCAAAAATATCCGAGAGAATCAACAGCATGACAGCTATAAAATAGAACAATGTTGTTTTACAGAACGCTCGCTATGGTGTAACACTAATCGGTTTCAGAGAGCGAGGCATGCGAAGGAAAAGAGAAAAAGAAGGGCGAGTAACGCAATCTGCGAGGTAAATATACCAGCCTCAGAAGTATTGCTTTGTTGGCTATAAATGTTTAGTATGTTGCGCAATGGTGTCGTCCCCATTGATTTACGTTTTGCGCACTCGCAAAAATAGCCTGTCACACGCTCCCATGTCCACGCATACGCGTGGAGGCGCAGACGGACACGCCTACGACGAACCAGAGAAAGCAAACACGGTGTTCCAACAGCGTTTCGCAGCCGCCTACCGGCGTGCCGCAGAGCGGCGCTTGGCGATATCGCTCGGCGGCCGCGCGCGCGGCTCCCTCGCCCTGCGGAAGAGGAGGCATCCGGAGGGAGGATGCGGAGCGCACTGGCGGAGGAGGGAGGGCGTCGCCGGTGGAGTCGACAGCACGCCGCCGGAGCAGCAGCAGCAGCAGCGGACGCGGTGGCGGCAACGCCGGCGCGGGGACAGCTTCGCCGCCGGGCGCCCACCAGCGCTCACCAGCAGCTGCCCGCGGCCATGCGGCGAGGCATGTAGGCTGGGTGGCGGTGTGCCATGGGCGAGACCCCGTCGAGGACCACGAGCGTGCCGCCTCCGGCCGCTGCGGGCGGCGGGCCGGCATGGCGGCTCCGGCTGTCGGCGCTCATCGTGGCGCTGCTCAGCTGGCGCACGCCGTGCTGCGCGGCCAACGCGGACACCAAGCGCCTCTACCACGACCTCATCAACGGATACAGCTCGCTCATCAGGCCCGTGGGCAACAATTCGGACCGGCTCACGGTCAAGATGGGCCTCCGCCTGTCGCAGCTCATCGACGTGGTGAGCGCGCCATCGATCGCCTCTGCAGCGCAGCACCGTGTGTAGTGCACCCCCGCCGAAACGCGCGTCCGCGCTGTGGCGAGCTGCCGGCTGGCTGTAGGTCGCGGGTTCGATGTACAATTGCAGAAGAACCACTGAACAAACGTATACCAGGACTCCCGCCGTCTATTGGCGGTTTAGTGTGCGGCGAGTTATCGGCAGCTGAAAACAAGAGGGCACGTAACAGGGCGCTCAGACTTACCGCGAGAGGTCAGACGAAACTGCACTCGTAATGGCAAGATTTTACTGAACACTGGTCATTCGTTACTGACCGCTTGCTTTTTGGAAAGTGCACATTTCGCGCACCGTTGTTAGCGGTGGACTTGAGTGAAGTTAATCATTTATACCATCCCACATAAAAGCATTGAGAAATGCATTTCGCGGAAACGAGGAAGGGAGCAGCTCTCATGGTGTAAACACTATTTGCATACGAAAGCTTTATTGGGTGACACCTCGTCGGCAGCAGACAAATGTTGGCGATAACTAAAAAGGTTCCTCTCGTGTTCAATGTTTGTAACGCACTCACACGCACACGCACGCACAGCACCCCAGTAAAATAATCTGTTGGCTGGCCGAATATTAATTGGCCACTCGGCAAGTGCTCACGGCTTGCCGGAAACTGAGTTGCCAGAGTGTGTGTTATTGAAAGCGCTGAGAGAGATACACCTTGCCTCTTTTCAGAACCTCAAGAATCAGATAATGACAACAAACGTATGGGTTGAGCAGGTAAGAGAATACTTTTTATTTCCAATTACTCTGCGAAAGAAGAAGCACGATACGTGCAGCCGCTTTTTCTTTTTTCTTCCATAGCTCAATCTAAGAGCAGCTCCGTAGGAATTGCCTCGATTGTCATGTTTAGCCGGTTTGATGGACTCGTGGTTGTCGTGAGCAAAACTTTGTGCCACTTCAAGCTTTCTTACCGCGACGCTGATGTGTTGGGACAATGTAGAAGAAAGATTGCAAATGCAGTGACATCCGGAATAAAATATAGTTCAACCGGTACTGTCGCAGGTTGTTTTCAATCAATCAATCAATCAATCAATCAATCAATCAATCAATCAATCAATCAATCAATCAATCAATCAATCAATCAATCAATCAATCAATCAATCAATCAATCAATCAATCAATCGTGTTCATATGAAAGCATCAACCTTAGAGCAAACGTGGATAGCTCAGCAACGACAGTAGACGACCTGGAAAGTCTGCACCCTGTAAAGTCTGCATCAGTAACCCTACTAAAGTGCGTCAAACTAGGGTTAAAAAAGAAAGGAATAGTAAAATTAGTGTGGCTTATCATTCATCACTAGCATCCATTGTAGCGAGAAGGTTCAGTGTGCATTAATTTCCGCGTCTGTATCCGACAGCATTTATTGTTTGTTGGCTGTTTTTTGCCGGCGCTCAGAAGTTAGCTAGCATTGTAGACTCTAGTGCTCTATCTAGTGTCTGACTGCGTGTTAGTTCTACTAATGCATGTGCTATGGTGGCTATGCATGTGCTCTGCAAAGAAAAATATCAGCAAAGTTTTCCATGTTCTTGTTTCGCTCATAGCTTAGTGCCTGTCGTGTTGCTCCATCACTTACAGGGCGTCGCATCAGCTAACCGAGGAATGCACTTTGTTGCAATGCTGGGCTGACTATACAAACTTTATTTATAAATAAGATGTGTCACTGCCGATGCACCAGGACTGCAGAGGGATAGAGGGCGTGAAGTGAAGAATTGCGTTGTGCTTTCTCCGTAGGAGTGGAACGACTACAAGCTCCGCTGGGACCCAGAAGAGTATGGCGGAGTGACTAAAGTCCACGTACCGGCTGAACAAATTTGGTTGCCGGACATTGTTCTTTATAATAAGTGAGTGGCTTCCATGGACATTTTTTTTTCTCCTCACAACGAAAGCATTCCACTACGCTGCCGACAGTGTCTGCTCATATTGTTGGTGTATTTTGCGCTCAAGGTAAACAGATTTCAGAGCTGAGGAGCGTAGAACAATATTTCGAAAAGTAGGTGATTATAGTTACGTGAATGCGAGCAGAAATTTAAATAATGCACAATATTTGTACATTGATATTGACAGGTGTACCTATTTGTCCTTTTTAATTGACATTAAGTTACGGGGTTTTAAGTGCCAAGACCACTTTCTGATTATGAGGCACGCCGTTGTGGAGGACTCCGGAAATTTGGACGGCCTGGGGTTCTTTAACGCGCACTTAAATCTAAGCACACGGGTGTTTTCGCCCCCATCGAAATGCGACCATCTTGGCCGGGATTCGATCCTACGACCTCGTGCTTAGTAGCCCAACACCATAGCCACTGAGCAACCGCGGCGGGTTGTCCTTTTTTTTTTCTGGGGACCGCATATCACCCGCTAACAATCTAAGGTTATCGCTCAGCGTAAGACGCGCCGGCATTATTTGGAACTTACTCGAATGTTATCCTTGATTCTATTTGTTGTGTATGTTCTCGCTGAACTTTGTGTAATCAAGTTAAAGCACGACACGGATTGTGTAGTACTTTCTGGAAGGCACGCGGGCACAAGCGATTGTGCTGGAACTACCGTCGAGTCACGTATATAAGCCGACATGCTTGACCCGCAGGCCAGATTTCGACGATCGCCTACCATGCTCGCCGCTATCGTTGTGCTTTGAGTGCCACTTGTGTTGCTGGGTGCAGGTTCGCCCAATAATGAGGTAACGTTTTGAAGTTAAGGTTTTGAAAGTGTGTTTTTCTACGCCGTCACGACAACCTGACACTATGCAAATTTTAATAAAGAATGACAGGAGAACTTTTTGTTTGTTTGTATTGTTCAAAATTTTAAACCTTGCCATTCTCAGACTTCCGAGGAATAACTTTGTAAAGAATGAAAGACAACGTATGAGCAACTTTGGTGGCAGAGAAGTGGTTGGGTATGCTTGATTCAAAATTTGCTTCGAAATTCTTTTTACGTCCGACGCCGGATTTTCTGCGACGCGGGCTCCTTAACGCTGTCGCGTTAAAAACACCGACAGCGCATGTTTAGCTCTTCTCAGACTGAAATATTTAAAGTGCTAAACAATAACAGGAGATCGACCCACGCAAGAGGCCGCGTTTCTACCAGAAAGCTCGCCTTCGTGCATGGCGTTCGTAGTCAGCGTTTCCCGGTAAACGTTACGGTTACATAAGCTGCAGTTGCCGGGAAGCATGAAAATCAGTAAAGGGCCCTTTAACGCTATCGCGTTCCACTCTTAAAGGCGAAGCTAAAGCGTCTTCCAAATTTTGTCGTTGTTGTTATTGTTGCATTTAAGACAATATGCGTACAGGTCCATCGCCTTATTACCTTACCTGCCAACCTGCGATATTTAAAAATCATAAAAATTCCGCGAATGGGGAAGGCGGGGAGGGAGTATGGCACGCATACCTAAGAGCTTTGCGCCCTGAGTACACATCTTTTCTAGCATACGTACGCGCTTTTTTACTGATTTACATTCAGACGGAACCCACAAGCAGCAGCAAAAAGCAGAGACTGAGAAGCAGCACATTGTCTTTAGATCGCACTGCCTTCTTCAGCGACTTCGCTGTTGCCGATTTCGCCTGTTTCAGGAACTACACTGAATACTATATACTGAATAGTGCCTCATTATGGCGGCGCAAGTTCATTCCATTATTGCTTGCAGTTTTCTGAAATTTCGCGTCACCCCATCCATCAACACCTTTAAAACTTCTTTTTCGGCAACGCTATTTATTTTTCATAAAACATGACGCATCACTCGTAAAATCGAAGAACGAGCCCACATTCGTGAACTTAGCGAAACATTTGGTAGAGTTTGCAAGTATGCTATTAATGAAAGCAGAGTCAAACCCTTGACATCTTGTTCGCCAATAATGATTCAATTTCGACTGCATAACGAAACTCTGACTGTCATTCGGACTCAAATGCATGTTTCAAGTTGGAACAGTTAAAAAAATGACATGCAATATTTTCTTTTCGTAGGTTTTTCTGCCTTCTTTCTTCTATGACCTTTCTCTTCCTTGTTCCAGTTCTTGCAGATTAACATTTAGGTGAACATTGGCACATGTCTCTGCGCCTAAAATCGGAGCGTTCTCCTTGCTGAGTTTAACTTCTTCCTAATTTTGTCAGCCATATTTGCTGAAATTTCTCTTCTGTTCCAGGACCTCATGCTTATTAATCCGATCACATCTATTTTGTACCGTATTACTGGTTAGTTTGTCCAGTCTGATGGTTTCGCAAGTCGGCACGACAGTCGAAAACTAGGATATATGTGGCTCAAATAGGCACTATCAAATTTCGGCTCTGTCATTTTTCTTCGTGACTTTGAAGTGACATATTTGTACACAAGACTTCCCTGCCACAGCTTTCCGTCACCATACATGCCAGACAGACGATACTAACTAAAATCTTAGTTTGGACTTTAGAAATGTGACACTGCAGTTTGCGTAGCATGCCGTACATTGTGTTTGTGGTGTGTCGCCAAAATGTGACATCCGCTCCTGTCTCCACTGTGCACTTTTCTGTGGGCAGCGCTGATGGAAACTACGAGGTGACCATCATGACCAAAGCCATTCTCCATTCGGATGGCCTCGTCATCTGGAAGCCACCCGCAATCTACAAAAGTTCCTGCGAGATAGACGTGCAATATTTTCCATTTGACCAGCAGACCTGCTTCATGAAGTTTGGATCCTGGACCTACGACGGATACACGGTTAGTGTCTGCCTATGACACCTTGCGCGCACCGGACTGGCGGTGTGTTTATTGCGCTTAGCGCTGCTCAATGCGACTGTCTGAAATGCGCAGGCCTACTAGAGCTGGCCAATGTAGAACACAGGCCAGCATTTGGAGTATCTGTAAAGGAACTCACGTGTCTTGTCTTGGGGCTCACCTCAGTTGCTTTAACAGGTGCTTGCAAGAGAGTGGGCATAAGCACGCAGCAGTGGCAAAAGAGCTTGAAAAGAAATTGCTTGGTTGATGTGTCATTTGCTAAGCCTCTGTTTTCTGAACAGGCACAGAAAACGGGCACTGTGTGCCGTCCCTTGACGCCATATAAACAGAGAGAAAAGCTTGAGCCGCCGCTGTGCACACTTGCAGGTCGACCTGAAGCACAAGCACCAGCGCGACGATTCCAACGACATCGCGGTGGGCATCGACCTGTCCGAATTCTACCTGAGCGTCGAGTGGGACATCATGGCGGTGCCCGCGCGGCGCAAGGAGAAGTTCTACTCGTGCTGCGAGGAGCCCTTTCCGGACATCACCTTCAACATCACGCTGCGGCGCAAAACCCTGTTCTACACCGTCAACCTGATCATCCCCTGCGTGGCCATCTCTTTCCTCTCCGTGCTGGTGTTCTACCTGCCCTCGGACTCCGGCGAGAAGGTCTCGCTCTCCATCTCCATCATGCTCTCGCTGGGCGTCTTCTTCCTGCTCCTCTCCGAAATCATCCCGCCCACGTCGCTGGCCGTGCCCTTGCTCGGCAAGTACTTGCTCTTCACCATGGTGCTCGTCTCCCTCTCCGTCTTCGTCACCATCGCCGTGCTCAACGTCAACTTCCGCTCGCCGGCGACGCACAAGATGGCGCCCTGGGTCAAGCACGTCTTCCTGAAGGTCCTGCCCCCCGTTCTCCTCATGAAACGGCCCCAAGACGATGATGACGATGACGATGCCAGTGCCATGGGCTTCGATGCCACGCCGTCCGCCGACAACCGAGCTCCGCCGTCTCCTCCGCCGCCGCCACCGCCACCACCGCCGCTACAGGTACGCGCGCTGTTCGCGCACGGCACGCTCGTTTTCCAGATCTCGTGCCTTGACGGGGAGCGCTAAACGACGCGGCATCACGTTTCAACCCTTGCGTGATTTTTACTGAGGCCTGCTATACGTAGGTGTCAGGAAGACAGGAAGCGGCGCGAATGGACCGAGTGAAAGAGGTGTGTTCGCTACGCATGTGCACGGTGTATGAAACGTATGTCGAGGCGACATTTTCCACATTTGTGCCTGCTTCTGAGCGCATATCGCTATGCATGTGTATAAAAATGGACGCAAGTCGATGCAGTCGTCAATGGTCTAATTAAGCCTGTGCTACGGTGATTTCAAAGTAACGAGATGCTTGGCATGCAATGTGCGATGAGGCATCCAGGTACAAATGAGTATGAGTTTGAGTTTATTCAACCCTATGGTAGGTACATAAGAGTACACATAGGCTTGGTTACGTGTGATGAGAAAAAAGCTGCTCTTGACAGCTTGACTGGCCCCATAACGCGGAAAACAAAATTTCAGAATTACAGGCAGCGGAGAGCGACAATACAAAAGGAACACGCATGTGGCCCCATCACAGCAAACCATAAAATAAACCTCTGAAATAGATAAAAAGCATTAAATAACAAAGCAATAGATAATTGCATGACACTAATTAACCATCACAAAGATGACCCAATAATACACGAATAGCACATTCAGGATATCCTACGTAGTATATCAGTTTTGGACAAGATACGTAAACTTTCAACTGTTAATTTCCGTTTGTTCAGTAAGCTCGGAAGACAAATGTAATGTTTGCAGCCCGTAATTAGCACCAGGATATGGTACATACCAATTCTCTGTATGTCGAGCTAGGCGACTGGCCGGATTTGGTTGCAAATCGGCCAAAGTACGTAAGAGGGTACTTCCTCTGCGTGTTTATGACTTAAAAGTTGACAAAAGCTGGTATTCATAATAACTGTTTACTCTCAAAATTCTGTACTTTATAAATAATGGAGCGATGTGCGCGCGTTATGTGATGCACCTTCAATACACCACAGGGCATGTTTCTGTAGCACGACCAGATTATTTAATGATGCTTTAGAGCCTCTGGACCAAACCAGATGACAATAGTATAGATGAGAAGAAAAAAGAACGTTATATAATAATAATTTTTGTTTTACAGGTAATATATTCTGACACTGGCGCAACACACCTAAAACTCTGCAATGTTTATGGCTTATGTGTTCAGTATGGTAATTCTATGCCATATGTTCGTGAAAGAAAACACCGGTAGTTTTAACAATTTGGGAAAGTTCAATTTCATTATTATTTAGGGTTAGCTTGAGATACGTTTCGTATAATTTGGATTTCGCACGGGACAGTACAGCCTTGGTTTTAAAGCAAATAATGCGTAGTGAATTTGCTATAGTCCATGCATATATTTTATTTAGTACTTCATTTGCCGACACCATAAGGTCATCAGCAGTTTCACCAGAAAAAATTAGACTGGTGTCATCCGCGTAGAATACATAATTTACAGAGCTGTCAATTTCTACAATATCATTAATAAAACTATTAAATAAAAGGGGTCCTAATATTCTGCCTTGGGGCACCCCATTCTTAACTTTCATGGGTGATGACAGCTCTCGTTTGATTGATACGCACTGTTGCCGATTTGATAAATAGCTTTTTATTAAAATAACACCCGAACGCTATAACACTGGAGTTTTTCTAACATTTTAGCATGATTTATCCTGTCAAATACCTTGGAGAAAGCTAGGAATATTCGTAGGGTAAGTTTTTGTGCTTGTATAATCCTTAGAATCAATTTCTGACTGAAAGCCGAACTGTGACGACGTAATAACGTTATGTCTATTAAAAAAGACAGTCGAATGAAAATAAGTTTTTCGCATCTCCTAGAAAAAACCGGCAAAATTGAAATCGGTCTATAGTTTCCTAAAATTCCGTTGTCTCCGCCCTTATAATATAACCGTTACTTAAGTGGTTTTCACTTTCTGGGGAAACACTCCTGTGGTAAACGCGAGACTATAAATATGTACTAAGCAAGTATATATGAGATCTAAGATAAATATTATAGGTTCTAATTTTAAGCCACTTATGTCCTCATTTTTGCTCATTATGAAATTTCTAAAAACACTTTTCACCTCCTGTGCGTCTGTGGGATTTGCAAACGAAGAGTCAGTCAGAGCGGGAAGCAAATAACCTGATGAATCGCAATTATGAGTACTGTCAACCAATGAGGTAAAATACTCATTGAACTTGTTCGCTAGCACTGCACCATTACATAATTCATTGTTGATAGACAGCTCACAAATATCGTTAGTAACTTGTTTAATAGATATGATAAAATTTAGTTTATTCCACATTTGTTTAGAATCAATGACACCATCAAACATCATGAAGTAATAATTACATTTAGCTTGTTTTTGTATTTTAGTGAGTTTGTTTCTGCATGCTTTAAAAGCTTTAAATTTATCCGGGTCTCACTTTATCAGAAGCTCTCGATATAGCCAATTTTTTTCTGTTGTCATATTAAGTACTGTTGAAGAAATGCAAGGTTGTCGCGCCCACCTTGGTCTCTTAAAAGCTTTGTAAGTAAAATGTTTTTTTATACACAGAACATAGGGAATCAATAAAACCATTATAAACGGAATCACAGGAGGAACCAAGACAGAACGTTACTCCAATTTATTGTTCTAACTTCGTCTCTGAAAGAAGATAGTGTTCGCGGACTTATTTGCTGAAAATAAGCGGCAGGAAGGGTTTGATTCCTTTTATTAGTTATGTTGTCAAAGACTAAATATATGGATCGCTTATTGGGGCATCAAGCCTGCCTGTATAGTACTATTTGTACTATTTGTAATGAGCAAGTCTAGTAGAGTAGAACTGGTATCGGTAATAGGCGTTGGGATAGTGACTACGTTCCTTAAGAAAAACGAAGCAAGAAAGTCTGAAAATATCGTCTGTTTAGATGTATTGCGCAACATATCCACGTTAAAGTCTCCTCCCAGCACTAATGTATAATTAAGCTCATTTACAATGGAAAATATATTTTCTAAATATTTAATAAATGAATGAATATTGCCATCAGGTGGCATGTACATTACTACAAACATATAGCTCTGATACTTTAAGGCTAACGCCTCAATGTCCTCTGTACACAGAGATAAATCTCCAGCATATTCATACACAAATCGAGCATTTACATATCAAAGTAACTTATTTTAGACGATGGAGTGCACCATGACCTGTTGACCACGACGGCACCCTTAGCGTTTTCATAGGTTTTCCCGAGGTTTTGCCCTAAAGGCTAGTGACTTTCCTATAGCGAAAGAAACGTGTCGGCACGGTTGATAACAAAACATAATATCGGAAACTAAACTACAAACGTGAGGTCTATGCTTCTGCAGAATGTTTTCTAGCAGCTTCTTCAAGTGGTGACATTTTGTCGAAACGTGTTTCGCCTTTTTTTTTTAATGTAGAGTTGCTGTCATTTACTGTTTGTTGTTGGTAAGTGAGTGGGCGAGTCAGTGAGCGAGTGAGCGAGCCATCAGATACATGTCTTGTACACTGCTGGAGTCAGCAGTGCGGGTTGGGTGCCGACAGTGGTTCGTACCGTTGTTCGTTGGTTTCAACGCCGGTCGGCATTTTCGATAACCTGTTCCACGTTATTCCCCCGTCACCGAACCTTCGTCACGGGAGAGTCGCCGCTGTGCGCAGGAACTGACACTATGCGCGTACCACTCCGCCGAGCCGCCCGAGAGCGGCGGGGACGACGCCTCACCGCGGGCGTTGCCTTCGCCTCCCGATGGCGGCGCCGACCCGGGAGCCCTGCTCGACCAGGACCTGGCCAGGCCCGTGTTCAACGTGCGCTTCATCGCGCAGCACATGGAGAATGCCGACCACTTTGACCAGGTGCGCCGAATGCTCGACGTGGTGTCTCTCAGTGAATGCCGGCGCATTGCTTGCCTGTAACACACCGACATTTTGCGGACGCTCTCTCTAGTTGACGCCAATCCTTACTTCGATTATGGGGAAGATATTCACGGAGAGGAAGGCCAGGAAGGACGTGCCTGGAAGGACGTCGTGCTTTTTTTTCTTTGCGGAATATATTTTGTAAGGGTGGTAGTACGTGGTTTCGGTAGTAGGTGATTTCGATGGTATGTTTTGTAAAGAAAGCTTGCGAAGGAGCACGTTTCTTGTGCACGGCATCACGATAGACGCAGTAGCCGACATGTTCGCAGCAACCCTGGCCCAATAAATTTATCACGTGGATCGAACGTGCGCGCAGGTCATAGAAGACTGGCGTTACGTGGCCATGGTCCTGGACCGACTATTCCTGCTGCTGTTCACGTTCACGTGCGTCGTGGGCTCAGCCTGCATCATCCTCGAGGCGCCCTCGCTGTTCGACGACAAGCTCCCGATTGACATCCTCATGTCCAAGGTGGCTCCGCGGCTGCGGCGCATCCACGACTGAGCCTGCCGATATCGGTCGGCCGAAGACGCTTCCTCCACCAGAAGCCCTTCCCGACACTTGTCCTGGCCAGAGGTGGCCTCGCTTCACGCTCTCGCTTCGCGAGTTGGACATCGTCAGCCCAATCCTCGACGTGCTGAAAGAGGACTGTGACACGAGTGACGAGAGAGTGCGCGGCTGTGAAAGAGAGACTTGAGACTTTACTGTTTGTAGTGAGCAGAGTCAAAACGGGGCACAACTGTGGCCGAGAAAACAAATGAACGGGACACACTCGACGTGGGGCGATACAGTCTAGATATTTTGTACGTTCGCCCGCTTCGTAACGCGAGCCCTAGACGAACAAAAAAAAATATTTTGCCGGGGAGCCTTTCTCCTCTGTCTTTCGCTTTTATTTTTCAGGGTTTTTAACGCTCTTTCAACGCGGAGTTACATATAAAATGGTAACGCGGTCTTCGAATAGCGCCGTCGTCCGCCTCGCGTCGTCTTCGGTTTCGCTTGAGCCCTCCCTTTCACATCCTGTGCTCACCTAACGATATCGCTCACTTCCAGTCCTAATTTCCAAATATATCCTCGTTTACTGGTTTAGTTTATGAGTGCGCGAGTTGGCGGGTTGGTACCGACTTTCATTTCAGATTTTTTTTTTTAATTGTGCTCAGCCTGATGCTGCCTGTAGGTGCGAGTCTGGAAAGGGACGCCTGCCGGGTGTACTGTTTTCCCGGTTGCCACTTGCATCTGTCATGCACTTGAGACAAGCACGACGCATTTCAGAGTTTTCAGCCTGGAAACCATTTAGTGTTCGAGTGAAAGTTGTCAGTGCTTGTAGTAGGCTTGATGTGTGTTACTACTGGCCGCCCCGTTTCTTTTCCCCCCAGTACGCACTGTTTCCTTTTGTTTTTGTCAGCGGAGTCGCCTTGTTGTTACGCGTAGGAACGCGCGCCCGTGGGGGGCCGAGATTTCGCTGGACTCGTACGGAACGCAGAGCGCTGATTATATAGGGCGTCTTTAAAGTAATTTATTTATTTATTTATTTATTTTGAAGTGCTCCTAAAGGCTTTCTTATGAGAGTATAGCATACGGGTAGGGGTCACAAAATCAGGTAATAGATAAATACAAACACATTTGCAGGTAAGGCTCAGAATTTCGTCAGACATCGCAATGAAATGAAAAATCCAATTCGTCTGACTGGAAGACTTTTTTTTTGCACCGCCGTTACAGGGACGTTCGCTAAAGTCCTAAAGCGACGAAATCAATTAATGTCGTACATCACAATGAATACACAGCGTTTGAAAGTAGTAAATGAGGCGAAATCGCAAATTAAGTGCGCCAAGCTAAGATTCTAAGGTGCTTTAGACTGAAGTTTGTCGTGCGTCTCTATTTAGAAACGTTGGCAAAAGTTATCAGAAACAACCGAAAAGCAAGGAACACATGTTTTGTTTTGGCTTATTACCAGTACAATTAGTCCCAAGAAGTCATTGTGGAAGGATATAACTCTATTGCAGAGGATAGGGCAAAACACTCTATTCCTAATCCGTGACAGCGCATCAGCGACCTGGTGATATGATACAGAAGGACAGTTTAACAGTCGCACCTGACGGACAAAGAAAACAGATAACAGGACAACGCGTAGGTAACACAACAACGCACGAGCTAGCCCGCCACTGCGTGTTACTTCAGTTCTTGAAGCAGCAAAACACCGCCGCGGTTGCTCAGTGGCGTGCGGGGCTGCTTGTGGGAAGCACGAGGTCGCGAGATCGAATCCGGGCCACGGCGGCCGCATTTCGGTGGGGGCGAAATGCGAAAACACCCTGTACTTCGGTTTAGCTGCGCGTTAAATTACCCCAGGTGGTCCAAATTTCCGGAGTCCCGGGGATCGTGGTTTTGGCCCGTAATATCCCATAATTTTTTAAACAGCAAAACGGCAATGAACAGGGGCGTTGATTGCTCCGGTGGTGACCGCTGGCACGCCCAGGACGCCTCAACGGCGCGTGACGCGCGATTTCGGCGAACTCTCTCCCTCCCCGCAGTATGGCGCCGGTGCGAAACCGTTCAGCCTGTGCTTAGCCCAGTGGATTGTTGCGTCGTAGCATTCCGGGATCAGGCTTTGCTTCCGGTTTAATCTGTGTCGGTGAATGCGAGCTTGTGGCAGAAACGCAAGCCAGAGATAGTTGTCTTCGAGGACTATTTCTGTAGCGTTGTTTCCTAATAAAGTGCGTTGCCGTGCTGCTGCGCGCCTTTGTTGGAATTGATGATATTTCCGCACTCCTGACGCGCGCCATGTCAACACCGAGGTTACTAAAAACGAACAATGTCGCGAAATTTATTGAGTGACGTTTGATCAATGCGTTCATTGAGCTTGAAGGAACGAAGCAGATAGTTGAAGGTGAAAGTGTGGTGCTTCTGTGATATGAAATCACACACTTCTGTGTTCGTGGAACTTATTGTTTCTTTCTGAAGTATCTCACTTTGTGTATTCAATTTCCTTTACGAACGCGTGCCGTATATCAAGACTACAACAATAATAGCATGTGTTCACATATGCAGCACTAGTTGGTGTTGATTCACTATGACGACAATGAAGGAACAGCACGCCCGCCTGTTCAGCAAACTGACATAGACGACACTTTATTGGCCATCAGTTATTGCATTTTTGTTATTTAGAAGGAAGGAAGTATGTGTCAGCATAGGACCACCCTGTAGCAGCGCCTCCAGAATGGAACAAGGACTGAAAGACGGATTACCCGGCTAGGCACCCAGAAAACAGTGGTCCGTCGCTCTCCGGGGGTTTACAGCTCCGTAAACCGGGGTAGTTGGAGTTCACAATTAGTACATAATCGGGGAAACTGCAATATTAAAATGATTACCTCAATCCTTGTCAGAATACCAGGAAGAAGTTCAAATAATAAAACAAAATATTGAAACGCAAAGTGTGAACAACATATATAGAGCACGCGGAACGCACGTGGTGAAAGTTCGAATTGTAAATGAGGAAATGTCCACCTTGTTAGAAAAAAAATTGAACGCATGCTGGCGCTGTGCTTTATTAATGAAAACATTCAAGGGCTTTAGGGTTCCTGAAATTTCGGTGCCCTTTCCTCACTCTGTTTTCTGGGACATATCTTTCGACTCAATATGTGTATATATTTACTCCACCTTCAGTATGCGGTGTCCTGTGCTAGGGAAAAAGAAAGAAAAACGTGTGCCTGAAGGTCTCCGATAAATCAACCAGCCAAACTGCTCGGTTTTTCAGGCTGTGATAGTTGCACAGTTCAAGGAAGTCGTCTAGGAAATACCCAGTTTACCAAGGAAATTATAGTTTTCTGTGGCCCTATAACGTAAAACTATTCCAATATATCTTTATTACAATTTCCTGACCTCAAATTTGCGTAACCGCTGACGCAAGCATCAGGCGGTCACCCGCAGGGTTGTCTGAACAGACGAATCAAACGCTCTCCTCGTTCATAGGAGATCACTTTTGTTTGCTTGAAAAATGAATAACATTGCCTACACTGAGCGGCTTGTCTTGTCTAATTGGCTCACAAGTGGCGAGGAGAATGCTCAAGTGGAGAGGGATTCCAAGGGGCCGAGCCACTGCACTGAAAATCGGTAACCCGATGAAGAGGTTGATGTCGGAGTGTGCGATTGGTCCGCTTTCCCTTAATTAGCTTGCGGTGGCTCGTCGACAATCGCGGCGGCATGCAACGGAAGCTTGAGAATGACGCTAAAACTGATCCTCAGCAAAGAAGAGTTGGCAGAACGAGGTCGTAAAAGTGCCGAAAGTGCTCGAAAATGTTACACGGCCACGCAAGAAGTTTTATTGCACACAAATAAACCCATGGTCTCCGGCAGGAGCGAGAGCCAGTGCCTGAGCGATTGGCGGCAGTCATCTTTTATTCCTTTTGGAACGGGGCAACCTGGGACTATTCAGAAAAAAAGTCAGTTTTGTTCGGCATATTAATGCATCTTTAACGCGTACACGTCACTTTGACGCGGTGAGTTTTCGCGGTTTCGTGACGTCGCGTGACAGGCAGGTAAGTGGGTGCAGTCCGAAAATTTTTGACCAATAGCCGAGGGCTGATGGCGAAAGGGCGCCGAATCAGAAATAACTTTTGCTTTTGTTCGATCAAATCATGCATAATCAGTGTGTACACGTCATATCAGATGGGGAGGTATCGCGGTTTTCGTGACGTCGCGTGACAGACAGGTGAAGTGGGAGTGGTCTAAAAAAGTTTTTGACCAATCGCAAATGGCTGATTGGAGAATTGGAATAGAAAAGTTTGGAATAGTTTTAAGTTATAGCGCCCCTGTTCTAGGAAACCCACCCTCCGAAGATATGACGAGAATAAGGCAATTTCTCTCTCACAAAATGACATTTGGCAGACCGAACTGTGACACACCTTAAGTGCTTCTTGAAAAATATCTGATTGACTGCTGATCACGCATATCGAGCTTACGGACACCACGCATGCCTCACGGAGTTTTCTTTAGTATTAAGTCACTATTAACCTTTAAACTTATAGGCATACGAAACGGATCGAACCTCCGACACAAGAGAATAAAATACGTACGTACAGCCAGTGCTGTCTGTACACGCCCTTATTTAGCGTGTGGTTTTTTAAGCTATTTGTCGTGGAACACTACCTAATGATATTTCTTCTTTCCGAGCACTATAAACCCGATACTGAAGGTGAAGTAAATATAAACACATTTTTCGCCGAAAGACATGTTCGAAAAGAGTGATGAAGGGAAAAAAGAAGCTCCTTGACTTACCTACCCGCACATGCTGTATAGAGTTCGACAGAGATCCGCCTACAACGAAAAAAGAAAGCTTATGATATTAGGTACCCCTGATCAAGGAGTAAACGAACGCGCACGGCGAGCGCACGCAAGCACGTACGCACGCTCACGCAGGCACACGCACAGAGAGAGAGAGAGAGAGAGAGAGAGAGAGAGAGAGAGAGAGAGAGAGAGAGAGAGAGAGAGAGAGAGAAGATTGTCAAGCCTGCATATGCCTGCAGACCACACCGTAGCTGTCTATGCGCGCTGCTGACACCTGGACACTGGTCAGCAATATAAAGAAGGAGTAGGACGAGCGGAAAGATGACAGAGCTAGGACGGGAAAGAGTTCTATAGGAGCTGACAACCCTGCTAATTTTTTGCCGTTTCGGAGGGTTGTCTGAAGAGTAGAAAAAGACCACAGCAATAGCTTAGAAAATAGAACTATATGTTTGACATAAATGCGCCAGCAGAATGAAAGAATCAGGGTCGAATGTTTTTGGCAAAAAGCGCGGCCGAGGTCCGAGCGAGTTGCGGCGTCGTTTAGGAGCGCAGCCTTCACCGATCCCGCAACGTACGCGAAAACACCTTCATCTCTTCCAGGAGGCTCGATAACAGGTGCAGTAGGGAAACAGCCGTCGTCGCACTAAAGTGTTCCGTAAGCATGCGTAGATCAAGAAAGAAATGCAACAAAGTTTTCGCGAACAAGCAGCCGGCAGTGGCCCGTCACGGCGTAGCGCACGGGAGGCGTGGCTGCGAGGTGACGTAGCGTTTCAGAGGCCCCGGAGGAGCCGCTGGATGGCAGGGGTAGAGGAGGCGTTGGGCGCCGGCTGCTGTTGCGCCCAGCTGGGCAACTCGCTCCACGAGAACAGCATCTCGCCCACCGTGTTCATCGAGAAGATGAGCGACGTCAGCGTGACCACCTTCACCACCGTGCCGTGGATGAGCTGCAGCATTGAGAGTGACATACGAAGAAAGAGGACTGTACAGTCTCCCGCCCGTGCCAGCGTTTAGACAACAGCTCGATACTTTCTCGGGAGCAATGACAGGGACAGTCTCTCCCCCCCCCCCCCCCCCCCGAAAAATAGAAGTCAGCGCTGTACTGAACAACATCTAGAGTTGTAAGGTATCTGGCACGTGACGTCACGGACGCAGCTTCTTACCCGTGATGGTTCTCCAATACGGCGTCTAGGATGATATCAGTGTATCGTATTCGCTGCGGCGGGTAACCAGCTTCCCAGAGGAAGGAAACCGTAGGGGAGGCCCCTGCCTTACAGGAGAGAGTTGGAGCCGCGCGAGACGTAAACGGACGAAGTTGCTTACCGTGCTTGTTTACCAACATGGCGCCCAGGATGACGCCAGTGGAAGCCACCTCTTAATTTTTACTCATGTTTCACGAAGAAGGAAAGCTGCTCCTTCACACTTACAGAGGAGGGTGCAGACATTTCACTATTATAAGATATAATACATATGTTGTGTGTTGACTGAGGTTCACGTTAACGAACCCCCGGTGGTCAAAATTAACTCGACACCCTTCACTACAGCGCCTCATAACCAACTGTGCAGTTTCGAGATGTTGAAGTGCATAATTCATGATTAATTAAGGCAATCGCGCAACGCTATTTACATGCACAATGGCAGAACAAGCCCTACACTGACACCTAACTTTATCCAGAGGTAGAACAAACGTATGTACGCGTATTAACAAGCAATGCATTTCGCCGCACTTTCTCTATTACGTGCTCTCAAAGCCGCAGCATTAAGAAGGGTGTCTAGCAAAGGTTTATACTTTAAATACTTGCCTTCAATTGGGCAGTCACGAAATTCCCCATAAAGTTATTCATTAGAACTTAATTAAGCATTCGTTCAAAGAAAATTATATTGACGATTATGTTTGCAATCGCTGTGACTAAAAAAATTACATTTTGTCTCGAATTCGTTATTTTTTTTTTCAATAATCAAGGAGACAGCCACCGCCGAAGCGCGCGGTATGGCGGTGACACCGATTTTTGTCGCAGGCAGATGCAGCGCGCACGCAAGGGATGTGCTGGTGCGTGAATGGTCGAACGCGACGTGACTCACCATCTTGCGCCGGCTCGGAGTGAGCACGTCGTCGAGGATGGCGATCGACATGGCGGCCGTGGGAAGGACGAGCGTCGTGGACGACGCGACTGCCACGGGAATGGCGAAGTACAGCGGGTTGCAGGGTATCTTCAGGGCCTGCACAAACAGGGGATCACTTACCTGACAGTATACATACCGCAAAGCTATATAAACCATTCCTATATACTGAATGGCTCTGGACCGTTCCTGAATCTTCCTCCACTTTGAGGATTTCCGCGCAGCTGATCTGACACATGCGGTGCCCTTACGCTTCAAGTTATCGATTATTTGTGCTTCATCCTGCAATCTGATAGCCTCCTGATTCGCCGAAATCCAAGAGTGACCTCCCAGGAATGGCGTTTGTGCCGGGTTCCGCGTCCGCAGCCGTACAAATTTTTAAAAGTGCGAAGCTTTCTTTCTGAGAATCCTGTATGGGTTTCCTCCGTAGCAGCACACTACCATCGGGCGGATGATATATTTTCCTTTCATGAAAGTTTTTTTCACATTGAGGATTTCGGCGGGACTGAGTTGCCATCGAGACTTGTCAGGTTTCATCAGACTTACTGCATTCTGGAGATTGGTACATATGAAGGACCTATGCGCATGTGTACTTGCAGAACTTGTGCGCGTTTCTCCCAACTTTCTTGTAGGATTCTCCAAACGCTTGGTGCGGCCTTTTGTGCTTGGGAATATTCGTGGGTTTTTCTTGTCTGTATAGCGATTTGGAGACATTTAGCGATATCGCCGAATCTCTTTCTACGACTACTTTCCTTATACTATTGTAAACGAGAGGAGAGGGCCACCCATGTGCGTTCTCACCGTAATAATTTTTGTTTGCTTGCTGTTCTTTTACAAATGACGTGAAATAATTTGGAATGATCCGCACATAGTTGCCTCTCGCTAAAGAAGTGGAAAAGGCACCCTAAAAGCTTAGCGCAACAAGGTGAGCTAGATCGGAGCGTGGCAACTTGGTGTTCAGAAGCTTCGGAATAACAAATACTGTTGTACGCACACCGGGAATCGGTGGCGACCTCATCAATATTTTCTAAAAACGTTCTAAAAACTGCAACCAGTGTTTTCAATAACTGAAGCCACTTTCCGAAGCATCGTGAATCTTCAAGGTGCAGAGAACATCTTCGCATACTCGAACACCTCTCGTTTCTTTAGGGCCATTTTCTCGATACGACGTGCCGCTTAACCGGGTTCGCTTGGAGAACACTATCGATGACCTAGCTTCATCTGGATACCGCGGGCTCGGAGAAGGTAACGTTTTTTTGTCAATCACCGGTGCGTGCGCGCGCACGCGATGTGCATGTGCGATGTGTGTACGTGCGTTCGTTTCGCGCGCGCAGCGTGTGGCGGTTGTGTACTCGCCAGGTCAACGACGATGGGCAGCAGCGTGGCGACAGTGACGTCAATGCTGACGAACTCGGTGAGCACGGAGGAAAGCACGGTGAGCACGATCTGGATCGTCGTCGGCGGGAACAGGTTGAACTCGTTCAACAGCGCCTGGATCCAGTACGCCGCACCGCTCACCTGCGAAGAACGAGGCCATGAACGCGCTGTTGTGTTCCTCTGCGCGAGTATAATACCGTTCACACTCGAGAGCTAAGCACTTATACCGTGAAAAAAAAAGGCGAATTTTGCCGGGAAGACCGTCGCCCTAGCGACCAGTCTGATACACATTTTTATCATTGGAAATTAAGCCCCGTCAGTGTCTACCCGGTGTGAACCAGGTATTAATTAAAAACGAGTGATTAGACATGAGCAATGAATTCATAGATACTAAAACAGCAATATGGACATATATGGACGCGATCGGATAGGATACACGACACTCAAAATGTCCCCGCATGAATGGCGCCGCCATATCAACTTTAAAGCAGCACCAACTCGCCAGACATTTTGTATTTTTCAACTATCACCGATGAATAACAGCTAAGCCAAGATAGGCGGCAGCCATTCGTAAAGGGACGGTAAGCGCGTTTCACAGCTTTCCCGGCTTTCCTCTCGGTAGAATGCTCGTGCACGGTGTGTCACGCAGCTTACGTTACGGCACAGTATGCCACTTAATCGGACCACGAACAAGAACACCGAGTAGACAGTGCCGTTCACCGTCGCCCCACCTGGAAAAGCCCTTATGCGTTGCATTTTGCCTTAAACCCCGATCCGCTCGCCGTCGTCCTGTTTCAGGCGCCTGCGTACTTGCAGAGCACGTCCGATGCACGACACTGAGCCGTGGATGATGAGCGGTCCCCAAAGTATGTGGGGCACCAGGGCGCGCCAGTCGACGGCGCACGGCGGACTCGGGGCGGCCGCGCCCTCCTCCGTCCGGCCTGCGGGCCACTGGGCAGCGACCGACGACAGCAGTGCAACCAGCAAGTAGTCCAGCACCAGGGTCTGCTGATCGCTGTGAACAACAGACAAGCGTACCGGTAACATGCTCATGGCTAAAGCGAATGTGGCACTAACAAACGCAATCTTGCAGTTTTCGTTTGGTCTCCTTGTCTCCTCCTACCTATTATACCGCGTCGTTATTCGTGGACGATGTAAAGCGATTTTTCGCATAATACTCAGTTACGTTTATCTATCAAGATGAGAAACTAACGGAAACAGATAAATCGCAGTGCTTCCTAATGTTTAGTTATGTATATCGTGGCAAAGGCTTTTCCGGTGCGCACATTTATGACTCTTCATTTTACCCGGCGGACTAATAGGTTGCTGGAATAACCGAAGAAGGTTAATGGCGTCGCCACTCAATTGCAATCCCACTGCCTGTCGCCCTCAGTAACCGGCTTAAAGTTACGCTAAAGAGGAACACTGAGTCCGTCGGAGTGACAAAGTATTTTTCAAGAACAATGTTTTTTTTTTGCAAATTTGCTGGTAATAGTATGATTAGTAGAAAAGAAAGGGAAGTTTAAAGTTCCATGTGTTGAATTTCGCGCGGGAATTTCAGTAGCGGTACATCATTGTGACGTAACGTATTTCAAAATGCTCTTTCGTGTACTTGGACCGTTGCGGCTCATTAAAAGTTCCCGATACTTGCTAAATCCAGTATTTGGCTCTTTTAGGATACCACGTAGTCCATCTTTACTCATACGTTAACTAGGGTCGAGGAGGTGCTGTCAAAATTCATGACATCACGGCAGGCTGAAGGCGGCGTCGCCACCCACATTTCGATTTTGCGTCCTTTTTGGCTCACCTATCTCGCCCTTGCGGTTAGAGCGGTGTTTTTATTTTAGCATTATGGTAAAGTAATTCACGAATACGGCTTAAAATATTTTTGTTTTCAGTGTCCCTTTATGTTGCTACACTGCTGTTCACCAGTTGCGCCTTGCTGTTCACGTGTGATTAGATTGAAGCTGGATTGACACACCTGAGAATGGAAACAACTGTAGCAATAACATATTCTCGATCTTCTGCAAATGTCTGATGCGTACCTTATTTACCGAAATCTAAACCAATCCTAAACCTCCAGCACATACTGAAAGATCGGAAAGCCGGATAGGTTACCGCGAATGCATGCCTGTCACAGGAAACCTCAATAATGACAGGTCAAAGTAATGCTTTCTTGTTATTGTTGTTGTTGCTGCTGCTGCTCGAGACGTTGGTTGCGAATCCTCTGCACGTATCGCAGATCGAAAGCTCATTCTCATGCGAGACGCTCACTTGGTGTATAATACGCATCGACATCACTTTAAAATGAAATTATGGGGTTTTACGTGCCAAAACCACTTTCTGATTATGAGGCACGCCGTAGTAGGGGTCTCCGGAAATTTCGACCACCTGGGGTTCTTTAACGTGCACCTAAATCTAAGCACACGGGTGTTTTCGCATTTCGCCCCCATCGAAAGGCGGCCGCCGCGGCCGGGATTCCATCCCGCGACCTCGTGCTCAGCAGCCCAACACCATAGCCACTGAGCAACCACGGCGGGTGACATCACTTTCCTCGTCCCTTTCTTCCCTTACAAAAAGTTTTGTTCTCGTGTGCGTCAGCCATGTTTCGAAGGCAAACCTTTCGAGAAGGTCGCTCTAAATGAATTAAGCAGCAATGCTTTTTGTTATAATTCCTTTTTTTTTCGCATGAACTACTTCCAGTTGGTGACCTATCTGCACTGGCGCGACTGGTTGGGTTTAGCTTGTGTCCTCTATGAACCAGCCATTCGGTCAATGGTCGCTTTAGGTGTCGCAACTCACACCTCAAATCCTCAGTTCACTCCTAGATACGCAGCTTTAAATATACGAAGAATCCCGAGCTTTTTAAAGGATGTCTCGTAAAGAAAAGGTGTTGCATTAGAGCTACACTGTACGCTGAACGAAACGGAAAATTGTAATCCACCGAAATATGTTGGGGAACTAAAAACAACACCAATTCTGTTTTTTTTTAATGTTTCTGCTAGTTCCGAATGCATTACAATTTTTCCTTTCACGGGTTCTGTCACTGAAAACCAGGGGGTGTTTCGACGTGTTTTACCCGAACCTTTCTCTAACTTGCCTCGTAACACGCCTGCGGCACGTGTACAATGCCGGCTCATCTGACATGGATATTTTCAGTTGAGTGTATGCGGGATCGAATCCTGGCCATGGCGGCCGCATTTCTATGGAAACATAATGCGGAAACACCCGTATATTTAGATTTAGGTGCACTTTAAAGCACCCCAGGTAGTCCAAATTATCCAGGAGTCTTCCACTACGGCGTGCCTCATAATCAGATTGTGGTTTTGACACGTAGAACCTCATCATTTAATTTTTTATTTGAATGTTTCTGTTAAGTTGACGCCCAGGATGCTTGACGTAATTGAGTTCAGCAAGCGCGTATGCTTAAGTTTCTTATACAAACTCATGCCTTGTATGTTTACTTTAGCATGCGGGAAATGCTGTTCTGTTTTCATACTAGTGACCTGTCGCCAAGGCTTTACAGTTGTTGGGAGACACTGATATAAACAATAAACAAATAAACAATAAACAAAGCTTCTCCCACCTAGCGCACTTTCGCAGCACTCGTTTGCTTAAAAACAGGAAATATGCTGGACACCTAAAAATGAACATTTTCTTATTAATGTCAAATTTTACTTATGCATAGCTAGAATTACCAAAAATGTATTACCTAACAAATTAATTAATTAATTAATTAATTAATTAATTAATTAATTAATTATTAATACTTAATTAATTCACCGTGCAATACTTGTGAATTTATGTACGTTTCAATATTACCAAGTGGTAATGTACCGGGACTTCAGTCAAGTCGAAACATGGCTTCTATAGACCCGGCCCTTTATTTCCGAGAACGAAAACAAACTTGGAATTCATTGATTGAAATAAACAGGGAGAGGTGCGGAAAGAAACCTGAGGCTCGTGAAGCGTCCGCCGTTGGCGAAGAAGGCGATCACGTGAACGGCGAGCCAGAGTGTGGCGGTCACGATGACCGCGACGATAACGAGACGTTCGACGGGCCTGCGAGGCATGAGTAGCACTCCCGCTTGAAACCAGAAAACAATAAAGGCGACAGAAAATATACTGACATGCAACAAACGTTTATGTCGCATCTGTGCATGGAACGACGAAAATGTTTTCCTGTCCTCACGACAAAAGAAACTTTTCCTAAGGCTTACGATATATTTTGCTGTTGATACATGGGGCGCAATATCGAATCATTGCGACGATAGGACGTTATATCGCATTGCTGAAATTTGTTTTGTTTCTTCAAGGAGTTGACATGACAGCAACGCATCTCAAAGGCTAGAGCAAAAGTTTCTGCCGCTAAAGTATAATAAATAAAACTAAAATAAAATTTGATATATATTTAAAGTGAGGTGGCCTGATGTCAAGGACGTAACGGAAGGCGATATACAGACGGGTTTACAGCAAATACCAGCGACACACATGAGTGTCGGTAGGGTAGCTTGTAATTTTTGCGCGTCTATCGAGTGCTTTCTGTCATGTGACGCGTGTCTATCGCCTTTTGTTTCTAACTCATTGTCAGCGCTGGTGATGGACAGATCAGACGAACAATAAAGGGAAAAATGAGACGTCCACCGAATCGCAGCAATTGCTACAAGGGAAACCCATACCGGTTCCTCGAAAGAAAAGCATTCAGTTTGTTGCTGTCCCGAAAAGCCTTCAGCCATGCCACTCATAACTCAGTCATCGCAAAGTTGGGCGGTGAGGACGGATAAAGTGGCGACGACAAACCGCGAAAGACGATTTTCAGACGCGAATGTTTGAAGATTTGCGGCTTCGAAGACGTGAAGCAAGATGAAAACGCAGTGGCGCAAGCTGTTTTGTTACACCGTAGAGTGACGTTGTTCGCCTGCGTGTCCAGCTTGATACGAGAAAAATGGTCACATGCTATATGGCTAACAGCTAGCAGTGAGTTTGCGCAACTATAAATTAACTAGGTGCTTTCTAGTTTTGTAGTAACACATTGTTAGTCGAAGGGCGATTTAGTCACAATGCTGATTTCTTTCAATTTTTTTACGGAGCCCCTCGTGAAGACTAGAAGACCTATAGATTTCGCCACAGTGTCTGCGAGTACAGAAACTACCAATGTTAAAAAGACAACGACCAGCGGGCCATGCTGGCGGACGTGGGTTCTAAGATTCATTAAGCGCCAGTTGCCATACTAAGCATAAACAGACCTGCTGAAGCCTTTCGTGAAATTCAAGCGACGCACTGATTCTGAAGGATGCCAAACTCACGTGTAGCAAAACGCGCGCGCACGCTCAACTCACGTCAGTGCTCCAAGGTCTTCACTCTGCTTCTCGATGACCTTGAGGATCTCCAAACGTGCATTCTCGTCCTCTTCGGCATCGCTTTAAACGAAAAAACAAACAAACAACGGAAGCAAGATAAAAATAAATTGAGGAGTTGAGATTTTTGCAAGCAAGAAAACCGCACGAAAAGCTAATACTCTCACGTCTAATGAGACTTTCCCATTGGCATATCATATTAACGCCACTAGTGACAAGCTATTCAATAGGCTTCTGCAAAGGACAGACTCACCTGCTTTGTTCAAATTCGTGATGGGCAAGCGTGGCCATATCTCACAATATACAGGAACAATAGTGCTTAGCTCAAGAAAAGGAGAGGTCTACGAGTTGCGGTACGTCTATGGCTAATGGTCAACTGCTTAACATGAGGTCGCGGGTTCGGTTCCCGATCAAATTTTTACGAGGGCGGAATTCAAAAGCACTTGTGTGCCCTGCTTTGGGCGTGCGTATTGTGGAAGACTCAAGGCCCCCAGTGTCCTAGCCAGAAGGCCTCAGCCGTGGCTGGAGTGTTTCTCTTCTTCCGCCTCCATTGTTGCAGTGCCGCTGCCACCATTGTCTGGGGCTGCTCACGTCAGAGCTTCCCACAGTGTTAAAATAATCCCAGGTGGTAGAAATTATTCCGGAGTTCCCTACTAAGCCGTTCTCATAGTGGCATTTTGGCTCTGGAAGAAGACGATCAAGAGTATCTTTTTCCTTTTTCTTCTTGTAAAAGAAAAGCACCGATAGTTCTCAAATGTATCGCTTCGCTTTACCTCACCACGTAAAAGCAATGGCAGAGAAAATGACTCACTATTGTCGCACTAGGGCGAAGTACATGACGGAGAGACAGGCCAAGAGAGCGCAGCCAACAACGGGAACGATGATCATCACCCAGCTGGTTATGTGCAGCACGAAGTTCGAGAACCTCCTGCCGTCGAAGAGAGCGCGGTGTGCACGTCATCCACGTTCACGAACTTTTTCTGAAACCTTCACAAATTTGGCAAAATTTCCCTCTCTTCGTGTAGGCTCCTATGCGAATAACTTTGTTCGCTTTTCCACACAGCGTGATTCTCAGAACCTGGTTGATCTCGCCTGTACTTGGTGTAGAGTTTGAACGTCTCTTTTCTTACGTGTGACAGATAAATGCGCGCTTTTCATTTTAGTCATGCAATGCTCATTTTCGATGTGCCAGATTTCGATTAGGAACCCAATTTATTCTTGAAATTTGCAATATCTGTATGTTGCTAAATGAGGGATTACACGGTGAAGCCCCCTCGACTTTTCGATTTGGTGGTTCACCTGCCATTTTTGTTGCAACAGAGGTTTGGCAAGCGCAAGGTGCGAGGTCTTAAATGCACTAAAAGAGTTAGCCTTTAAACTTTGCAATACTGTCACTTGAAGCTGTAGTTTACCGTCATCAGGACATTAAAACAACTCTCTAACTGGGAGAATTGGCAAGGCAGGCTAGCTAGTTTGAAGTTCATTGCGAGACCAGTAATACTAGTCGTGAACACAAAAACCTGTCCCTGTACTCAATATGAATATCATACGAGAGCTCGGAAGCAGCTTTTGCGACTCATCGGCGCAACGCCATAGCCGGGAACCTACGTATGTAGCAGCAGCAGAGAGCGAGAAAACACTGCCTATAAACTATAAAATAAAAGGAATAATGACGACTCTATTTGCGGATTCACCAATCGCTTTAGGCACCCACAGTGCAGCAAAAGTATGACCTTCGGGAGCGGTTTCCGTTAGTTTGACGGAGCCATCGTTAATTAGCTCATCAGTTTCCGCTGCTTAAACCAGTCACACCGCGTTCCTCAGATAAATTCACTGTTAAAATTGGATTCCAAATAAGACCCTGATCGTGCTGAAGCCGTCTGGCCTTCGCTATCGCCGGCTTGCTCACATCTGCAAGTAGCTGAACAGGAAGATGTTGGCCGTGTTTCCCCGTGGGGTGACAATGGAGCCGACGACCGTCACCATGACCGCGCCCAGCAGTAGGTCCTGCTGTAACGACGTGTACCGCCTGCATGACACACATATAATGCTCCCTTGGAACATTATTTGCCAACTGCTCTAGAGATTAATTTGCGTGCTTTCAACGTGACTCGGTAATCTTTGAAAGTGGATATATCAATCGTAGGGCCACGCAGCGTCGGTTGGTAATAATTTCGAATACGTGCGCGAGACTCCGTGGGGGGGGGGGGGGGGGGGCAGTGATAGGCATTGTTGCTGGTGAAATCCTCACTTGGGAAGATATTTCTTTAGAGCTGAAGTTTCGTGAAAGTGTTGTGGTGTTACCTCGAGCGACAAAACGTGTCCCTGTATTTGAAGTTCACATTTGCACGCTGATGTGCGCTCGGTGTCTGAGTTGCCTGTGCACCCTCATTTAAGCAAAGACTTGCATGCTGTAAACAATAGAGGGTATGACCGATGGCTATGCACGCGAAGCGTGTCTGCCGCAATATTCTTGCTGCTCTTAGGCGTTATAAGCTACCAAACTGAACTGTGAAAACAACATTACGCGGAAAATTGTAGCATGGCGCCCCTGAATATAAGAGGTACAGTAGGTATGGGTACTTGGTTTATAGCCCGACTCAGTGTGGTGTGCAGATTTAAACATTTCAGTAATGCTGAGAAGTCTGTTAGGCTTCCAGAAATATTATATGAGGGCAAGGTGGGACGGAATGGGGTTGTGCATTCCATTCATAGAGTGTTACGTCATAAGTGCCTATTGTGTTGGCTCAGTCATTATGATTTTATGCTGCTGAGCATGAGGTAGGAGTTTGGTACTCGGCCGCGGTGACCGTGATTTGATGTAGCCGGTTTGGTATTAGGCTCGCGTTAAAAGATGGTCGAAATTGATCTGAAATATTCTACTACGGCGTCTGTCGTAACTAGCACGTACCTTTGGAACACCAAACTAACTAAATCAATGAATAATAAATAAATAAATAAATAAATAAATAAATAAATAAATAAATAAATAAAACTGAACACCAGCACATGCGTGTGTGCATGTGTGCGAAGCTCCAACGAACACAATCGTCACAACTGGCTTTCCCACAGCAAGCGCCTTTGTAAGGAGAAGCCTGCTTCTCTACTCCCCCGCAGCGTCACGGGAGCACCCGTGATACGTACTTGTTACGTTGGTTAAGCGTACGTAACCCAGAACCCTAGTACTTGCAGGTTTAACGCCTGTATCTAACCTCGCCACACTGTACTAAGACCGGTGCTCTGCCGACTACACCACGGGGACATCTAATGCTCAAAAGTGTTTAGGACGTGCTTCGCACTCTTTGCCTTGAAACGCTTCAAAAACGCCAGGACGCCGTCTTTCTCTCAGTGCGTCTAACTACCAACTAATCCTTATGATCAATTCACTGATTTGATAACTCGAGATTGCGATGCATAGTTAAACGGGAGGGTGTAACTGAGACGAGCATTCTATGTGCAGGGTCCTGTAGACTACGCTTGTCCTGTAAGCTGCTCCACCGAGCATCCACTTTTCGCGCTGCTAGGTATCAGTGTGGAAGTTTGGAAACGAGCCCATTATTACATTCATGTCAATTATGAATCACCGCTGAGCACGTTGTACGGGGGTATAGTTGGTTGAAGATAAGAAAAAAATGTTACCCCGTACGCCCGAAACACTTCATCGGAGTAGAGCACTGCACTGCAATTATGCTGCTTGGCAATTCTTGAGATAAGGAGTTGAACAAACACGTCTTTTTCTAGTGTCTGAGAATTCTTCTCTACGAAATTTTCTCACAGATATTGCAGACTAGCGTATCTGAGGCATACCGACCCTTTCAGTCAAGGGATGGCGCTACCTTCTGCTTTATGATAGAAATAACGAGCATGGTTGCGCTAGTGACCACCATGTTTGAAACAGGATACTCAAAGTACACCCATCCGTATACGGATTCGATTGCGTGCTTTACGCAAGCAAAGCAATGACGACTTGGCTAAGTATGAACACAGCTACATGCACTTCAGTTTGCCAGCTGCAAAAACACACCGGCGAGCAGTCGCTCAGACAATGACGAAAACGTACTCTGTTTCCCACGAAGCGATTTCCTTGAGTCCGATAGAGTCCATGGCTGCAGTTGACATCAGCGTCATACGTCGAGCTGTCAATAATAATAACAAAAGATGAGATTTTAATTGCACGTTACTCGCGAAGGTCAGATCTCATAATACAGCAACAGGCAAGCACGTGAACGATAACTGTATCGGCGCCGTCAGCGGCGTCATCTGGAAGCCCGCACTGCCAACGCACGTCCACAGCGTTGCCATTAGAGACAGTACCAAAGTACTCTGCATAAAAGGAGACCACCAGAAGTAGACCTTTGCGTCGCGCCCATGATGCGGAGGGCATGAGTCGCGGTTTGCGCGTCCCCTGTGGTTTGATTCCACGTTGCGGACACTTCGCAAGAACGATACCGTCGGGAGCGTGCGTGTGCGTGCGCGCGCGCGCGCTAATCCCGTGCGTGGCATACCTGTACAAAGGTTTGCGCTGTTTCCAAAGCCACGGGCTCGTGGTGGCGTGGGCGACGAGATTCCTGGCAACACCACGTGGCCGCGCTCCATGATGGATATCCGCCGGGGCACGCTACTGTCGTGAAGCCGGAACTGCGAGCCAATAGATATATAACCGTCAACACGTGCCGACCGGCACAAATCAGCGGGGCAGATTACTCAATACATTTCGCCGAATCTCTGTTTCGTGTACAAGGACCTTGCGCTCTCGGGCGCTGCGAAATCGTTTAACGCAGGAACAGAACACGTATGCAACGAGACAAAAGCTGTTATGTGGAGCGTCCGCGGTGCATGTATTCCGCCCCCAACACCTGGCGCTGTTCACGCGCGCTTTCAGTTATGCAGTAGCGTGTCCGCTGAAAAAGGTGCGTGACTTTCGAGCGGGTCCGCTGTAATCGCGTCGCACTTTCTAACGCTATCCCTAATTGCTCCAGCAAAAATGTGGACCACATAGGGACGTCACGCAAACGCTTCGTTAACCTAAACGAAGCGGTGGTAGCTAGGCCGAAGCAGCAAACTTGGGTTGGTGGTCATCTCGCCGATTATGCAACGGCCGCTTCGCAGACAACTGATTTGTGACAAGGGCCTGTAGGTTCTAAACCAGAAATAAGTGCAGCTTCATGTGAAAGGTCGGTGACGTTTCGCCCAGAATGGACAAACAAATGCAAAGGTAAAAATGCGTTATTCTTAACATGTATGATAAAACGAAACGTCCAATTTGTTCTCGAAAGAATAGCACGAACTGCGGTTTTTATAGCTTGCTGGCGTTTAACACTGTGACTCCGCACGACAATGACATTCAAAACCAAGATAAGATTTTGAGGGACACTGTAAGTGAGGACTCCGAATTAATTTTGACCACCTATGGCTCTTTAATGTGCACTTACATCTAAGTAAACGATCGCTATGCATTTTTTTTCCCGATCTAAATGCGGCCACCGGGGCAGGGAACCAAACCCACAATCTCGTGCTTAGTAGCGCGACTCCACAGCCGCTAAACGTGAATTTCGAGGTCGGACATGTAGCGATAGTTTTTTCTTGGTCACTGGAAATTGCTTAAAAGCGCACATATGACGAAGCCAAAACCCTCTGAGAAAGGAATCGAGCTTTGTTTCATGGTTTGGTGGTCGCTTAGTTGATGCCGGGGAAAAAGAAAGTACTGAGAACACTTCTTTCGTCGCTCCGAACATATTTGGGTATGTTGCGAGTTTGGTTATTTTTTTACTTAGATGAGAAGCACACTTATTGTAAACATTAGGTCGTTTCTGAACATTTGTGTGCCAAACCATAACAGGTTACACGCCACCTATGTTGTTTTAGGGCACAGTTACGCAAGTGATGGCGTCTTGTGGAACAGTCCAGATCAGTCAGTAATTTTTTGAACTTCTCCAGAAGGTTCAGCCGCACAGCTTAGGCACGAGAAACTGGTGTCTTCTGATATTTATCGTAATGAATAAAAAAACTGAAATATAAATGAGAAATAACTGAGTGATCACAATTTCTTTCTTATTCTTCACTTTCTTACAGTTAAATAATGAGTGAGACAATGAAATAATCATTCAGAACGCATAGTAAGTTAACTTGTTTGAGCGAGTTCATATCTTGCAGTTTATTGCGACGGTATTCACAGCGCACGGATGGCTTAGGAACATGCGGGAAAACCAGATAGTGTAAAAGCGCTGACTTCCCACCGGTGTTATGTGCACAAGGAGCTGAACATATACATCATTATAAATACGGCAAAAAGAAGAGCAACCTTCGGTGTTTTGAGAAATCAACTTTAATTTTCAAGCACGTGGCCACGGTTGCCTCAAAACTCGGCAAAGATTTTAAAGCAAGCTTTAAGAGCGCAGCGGAAGGTACGTGCACGTGACATATATAAGCCTATCATTTCTACCTCGAAGATTTCGCGGGTCCTCTGCGTTGCCAACACTTTGCATTGGTCAAATAGCCTCGCTTGAAGCCGCATACCACTCACCTTCATATTGGACGCCAGGGACGACTTCCTCGTCTCCTTCGTGCTCGAAGCCAGCGATGGGGAGCACTTGGCGGGGTGCTGCTCGCACGCCTCCCACACGGCGACGTACTCGTCTTTGGAGGGCTCTGCAGAAGGCGCTGGCGAGCACGGCTGGTCGTGTTGCTGCAGCGCCTGGCACTGCTGGTGCGAGGTGGCCTCGGTCTGCTCCGCGTCTCGCATCAGCAGGTCCTCGAACGTCTTGCGACGGTGGCGAGAGAAGCCACGCGTAGCCTGAGAGCACGCCGCGGTGCAAGAAAAGGGCAGAGTTATCCACACTGGCAACTCACGGTTCTGTCACGTACGAAACAGTTCGAACTTTGGAGGGAAAACGCCATGGTAGTAGCGCACGACGAAGCTCGCGAATTTCAGAGAGCGATGGTCCAAAGAATGGAAAAAGCCACATACCAACGGTTCTTCCGTAGAATGCACGTGTCGGTAGTGTTTGAGTGTGCCAAAGGCTGCAGAACTACATTAAATTCCAATACGCTCAGCGAGAACGGAGTTAGAAGAATAATTCGCAGTTCCGCCCGAAAGGCGCAGCACCGATTGCGATAGCGAATTAGTAGATAGCTGTATGAAGTAAGGATAGTAGTTTTATCGGCCCTATAGACTTGTAAGCATTCGCGTACTAACTAAATTAACAATGGTACAATATATAAGCGTGACTCAACGAGGACATAGAAAGAAACAGACGCACAGAGACAGAGCTGCTTTTGTGCGTCCGCTTCTTTCTACGTCCTTGTTCAATCGCGCTTACACGTTTTATCATGGATTCAAACCAGCTAGCTCGCCAACGTGTTGTTTGAACTAAATCAACCAGCACGGCGTCACGCGCGCACACGTAAACATGTAACACAGGTAAACGCGCGCACGGGTAAACAGATACCGGATGATATTGACAGGCTCCTTAGCAAAGGCCTGAAGTTCAGTTTGGTGCCGCAGGTAACCGGACCTCAGCTTCTGGCTACCGTTCATAACATAGCGGAAAAGGCCCCACTGGAGGAAAAGGACAGGGCCCTTTCTGAAGGAGTTGATTGCCTGCTGAGGTAGCACGGAAAACAGAGTGGACGTGACGACAAAATTCTCGGACGTGTCGTTAAGCACTTCAATAGCCGGGAGCTGAACCTGGTACAGTCCGACAAAGAAGGTGGGTTTGTCGCGCTTCCAAAGGTTCTCTTTCAAGAAAAAGCAGTCCGTGCCATTCAGAAGAATGTTCGGCCAGTGGATGTGTCGCCCAAGAAGTCAAAGGCTCTATAAATAAAACTCCCCAAGAAACTGAAGCTTGAGGCCTTAGAAAAAGCCGCAAAACTAAGTAAGCAAGATGTGTTACGCGTGTTTTTTGCAGCTAATACGCACAAGCCAGATATTCCGTTTCGCGCTATCGTCACAGAAGGGGAGTCATGCCAGATAGTGATTAGTGGTTTCCTTCAGCGTACGTTGAAAACCCTGGATACTTCCGATCCTTTTGGCGTCCAGAGCTCCTTGGAAGTTGTGGACTGGTTAAAGTCAAGTGAGATTTGTGCCAATGCTGCGATGTCTGTAGATATTGAGGATCTGTTCTATTCTATCCCACACGATGACCTGTGCACAGCTGTACGTGATCTGATTGAAGAAAGTGGGGAAGCAGCTTTTATGAATTCCTGCGCTTTGTCACTTGAGTCGTTTATGGAACTTCTCACATTTTACCTGTCAACCACGGTAGTGTCTTTTAACAAAGATGTCTTCATTCAGAGAAAGGGTATTTGCATCGGATCTAAGGTTGCTCCTGTACTGTGTAACATTTTTTTATATCAAAGTTTGACCGTAATGTAATTCACAGGCTGCAGGACAAACGTATTGTGCGAATTTTTAGGTATGTGGATGATTTTTTAGTGCTTTTAAGGTTAAATTTCGATGATAACCTTGAATCAAACGCGAGAAGGATTTTAACGTGTTTTGAGGAGTCTTCCCAGGATCTCAGGTTCACGTTCAAAGTTTACAAAGAAAACGATCAGATTTCTTGATTTGGAAACTAAATTTAAAAGTGAGACTCATGTGTGTGGGCAGTATTGCCCTAGACTGAAAAAATCGCTCCTCCCGTGCGAATCGTCCCACTCCAAATTAATAAAACGTGGCATAGTTTCCTTGTGCTTGACGAATGCTCTTAACAAGAGTTGCACCCACTCATTGCAGTAGAGTTTTGAAGCCCAGAAGGCGAGATTATTGTCGGCAAGGTACCCAGTCTCACTTTTGATGGCTGTGTCAGAATCCTTGTTTAGAAAATACACAAAAAAGAAAACCGTGGAAACCGCCGACGACAATAAATCTTCAAAAAGAAAAAAAGGTCGTAGTGATGCCGTACTTGCATGGCTTTTCTCATAATCTTAAAAGAGTGGCCACTAGGAATGGCGCCACACTAGCGTTTTCGGCGCCGAGCAAACTGGTTAGGTTGTGCAAACGCATCACAGGAGAGAAGAAAGATGCGACTAGTGGCTGTAGAAGAAAGCACACCACTTTTTTCCACAAAAACTGTGCATCTTCGGTTGTGTATCGCATACCTTTCTCATGCGGACTGTCCTATATCGGCCAGACAGGTCGCTGTATTAATGACCGCATGCGTGAGCATCGCTATCTGCTGCCATGCAGGTACAGGAGGGAACTTGCCATTGCATTGCAAAAAGCACAAATGCCGACCAGTTTTTCATAGCGTATCTATAGTGGGGAGAGAGCGCAGCAAACTGGAAAGAGAAATTAGCGAAGCGTTCCACATGAAAAAGTTGGGCGCGCATACATGTGTGAGTGAACCTTCGGTTCATATCAATGATAAAGAAGTGCAATTTCTAAATTTATCATGTTAATCCACGTGTTCTTGCCTTTGTCGGGAAGGGGTGTGACTTCGCTTTTGTGTACGTGTAGAACTTTTGTTTATAATTGACTACAAACCTTATTGATCTCGGGTGTATACACATGCGTGGCGGAGATTTGTGGAATGTTTTCACAATAAACTTCAATTGTGAGTCCAGCGTTGTTCTGTCTGTTTCTACTTCTTGTGCTCGCGTCCGTACTTGCTGGAAACCATTATACGTTCACCGTGCACCAACTGGCCCAGCAAACTACTATACTAAACATCTCGCTCGATGAGCGCGGAAACTCGCTGTCAAACTTCTGGAGTGAGGAGTGGTAGCAGCAGCAAGCGAATTGACCTCCATGCTTCTCTGGCTTCAAAGCGAACAAAAAGTCGAAAGCACAGCGCATACAAAGGTACCGGCACTGCGCGCACTATACAAACATCGCAGATCGTATTGAAGATTAGGCCTGCGTGAACGCGCACTTTGGCCACATCGCAGATCGCTTTCAAGACACAGAGCGCCGGCAACCCGTCTCTACGTGGTCCGCAAAAGGCGTCTACTTCGGCGTCCGCGATTCGCGTGGCCAACGCCGTAGTAGACGCCGCGGTTATCTCCACTCTGTACAGAGCCACGACAGAGCGGCGGGCGAGGAGAACATCGAGGCACCCTAGCAGCCGCCGGAGAAGAACGCCCACCTCCTTCGCATGACCCCCATGCCTCGCGGGGGCGCTGCAAGCGTTCAAGAGCGGACGTGCGACACATGGGCTCCGTTGGCAATCTTCGATTGCGGCGGATTACAATATTGGATCACTGTATATTTACCATCCACGGGTTCCCTTCAAAGCCTGGCATCTCCTGGTACCACCAGTGAACCTGTGAGTGCCATATTCTCGGCGGTAAAGCCTGTCTGACTTCTCGGCACCACGCGAAGAGCGCTAACCCTAACGGCCGATTGGTTTGGGTGCCTCACCGCGGCGGAGACGCAGGTGCGCCCGCGGATGCGCGGCATGGCGTTCGCGCAACGCTGGGTCTAACGACGTTCGCCGATGAGTGCTCCCGCTTCACTCATGACTACCACGACTACTATGAATCCCCTAAGAGGCTACGACCCGACGGAGATGGACATCAGTCATGTACCAACATCCCAGCAGCAGCTGATGCCCCTGCAGGATCTCCCGAAGGAAGACAACAGCCATGGCTGGAACATATGGTCCCGGCGCAACAACGAAAGGGCGGCGCAAGCTAAATCTACAGCTCCCAAGCAAGAGCCGGAGCAGAAAGAACGCCGAGAGCCTTCCGCACCGAGACCGCCGCGTCTACCGAGTTTGAAGAATTTTCCATACAAAGTCATCATCCGACCTAAAACCACGGTGGATCTGCAATGTGTGGCTCCACGCTCCTACGATCTCGAATTAGGGATCCAAGCGGCCCTCGACACACCTCTACAAGAAAAGCCAACGCTGCGCGTTGTTAGCCAGCAGAACATTATAATAGTATGTACTCACTGTGAGGAAGACGCGTTCCGCCTCGCCAAGCTTAATAGTCTGCACCTCGATGGCATGAGTATAACAGTCACCGCCTACGTTGCCTTGCTAAAGGATGTTTGCAGGGGTGTAATACATAATATCAAGCCTGAAGTTGGTGATGACTCGATCTTCCAAGACGTCTCCTCAGCCAGCCATACGATCCTGGGAGCGCGTCGTCTGGGCAAGACTAGGTCGGCAGTCATCGTCTTCGCCGACCAGAAAGTTTCATTCACGGTCAACTACGGGTGTTCTGAGCGCCGCTGCTACATCTACCCGAAAACGAGGGCGGCTTGCATCAACTGTAGAATGCCAGGTCACCGAGCAGACGTCTGCCCGAAACCCAAGGGGGCTGCTTGCCAGAACTGTGGAACGCCGAGTCCAGATGAGACGCACGAGTGCGCACCCGTTTTCGCGCTGTGCAAGGGTCCGCACAAGACTTATGCAAGGGACTGCAAGGAGAAATTCCACAGACCACTGAACAAGAACGATAGCGCCACGCCATCAAACGCGAGGAGCGTCGTCGTCAGTCTCCCACTCGTTCCACCTCTCGCGGCCGTTCGAGCTCGAGACTCTGGGCACCCGGCTCCAACCAGAACACCAGTCGCATGGAGGCGGGTAAACAACAAGGGAAGGAGAACCTCACGAAGACCACCGAGGCGCTGAAGAAGACGTCCTCGGGTCAGCTCTCAGATTCGAAGGTGAGCTTTGCAGAGTGGCGTCCCCTCGTCCTCCCCGCAGAATAACACGCAGTTGGTAGCACTTAAAGAATAGATAGAAAGCCTTAAAAAACAAGTCAGCGCTTTAACAATCCAAAACCAAGAGCTTAAGCGAGCCACTACTAATGCAATAACGCCGGTAACTCAGCCGACTCCTCAAAACCAAACAAAGCAGGTACCTAGCTCCCAGCCTGCCTTAGGCGAGGTCTACCAACAAATTATGCAAGAACTCCGATCCTTCAAGGAGGAGTTTCGAGCCTTTCCAATTTACGTGAACGCCCAATTCCGAGAAATTCGAGAGCAGATTGCAAACAACAGACGATACATGGAGACGGCAATTTCTGCACTTGGGAAGGAACATGCGGATAAAAGACGTAAGTCCAAATTCGCTCGTACAATGCAAGTGGACGAGCCCTCCGATACGGATTCACCATGCCAGCCAAACCTAGAATAAAGATATGGTTGGAGTGGAACTACCGGGGCTACAGGAGAAAGCAGGCAGCTCTTAATCACCTTCTATCTCAGGAATCTGACCCACCGGCAGCTATCCTAATTCAAGAACCCCACCTAATACCTATCAAACTCCAAAACTATGTGACTTATCAGCACGACCAGTTAACTGCCACGTTAGTGCACAAACTATACACTGCCATACTGCACGACCCTATCGATCCGGATATTGCGCATTGCTATATTGCTATTCTTCCTCTCCAAAGAGGAGCGACAAGCACGAATGTATTGAATGTTTACAGCCCTCCCAAAGACAGGCACGAAGATTGGGTTCCCTCAAAGGAATTTCTGAGCTTAGCGGGCGATGCCCTCTGCGTGATTGGGGGCGACTTCAACGCAACGCACCCTTCATGGGGCTACCCGGCGGCGACACCAAAAGGCAGAAAACTGGAAGAAGTAGTGACGCAAGAAGGGATATCGATCCTCACCGATCCAACTTACCCTACGAGGCTGGGAAACAGTGTTAGTAGAGATACGTGTTCGGACCTGACATTCACCAAGAACATAAACAGCGCCATTTGGAAGAATATCGAACAGCACCTGGGAAACGATCACTTCGTCCTCTCTGGAGATAAGCACAGACGCGTGCAAACGCAAAATAGGTATCGCAAGAATTACGAACTGGGACAGGTGGAGACAAGCCGAGGCATCTACTGCAAACCCTATTACAAACCTAAAAGAATGGGTTAAGGGTGAAGTGCAAGCTTTGAAAGCCTTTACGAAAGAGGTCTGCACGACAGATGATTACCCCGCGGTCGATCCGCACCTTCGACATTTATGGGAAGCAAGACACTCATTGGCAAAGAGATGGCGAAGACAACGGCTTAACCGCAAACTCAAGAAAAAAATAGAGGAGATAAACAAAAAGGCAGAATTTTACGCCATATCCTTGGCCAGACAGAACTGGAATACGCTCTACGATGGTATTCAGGGGAAGCTAAGTGTGTCAAAGACTTGGAAGCTCCTGCGTGTCTTAATCGACCTCAGCAGCAGCAAGGCGGCCACTAAAGACAGGCTCACGAAGATTATACACACCATCCCGTGTACGGACACAGAGTTGATGGAAAAGCTCAAGACCAGGTATCTGTGCACGGCCCAAGTCGTGGAATAACCGGAATATTCTGGGTTGCCGAATGCCAAGCAACACAAAGAATGCCAAATAACAGCAAAGCTCTTATTTAACCTCAGCGATGACGCCATCACTCGCTGGTGGAATGCTTCAATGAGCAGCATTGAGCTACAGAAACGCTACCAATATCCTGCAAGACGGTCGAGGTTCGGTTCATTCCGAAACCGAACAAACCCCTTAAACTGGATAATCTAAGACCGATATCGCTGTCCTCATGTTTGGGGAAGCTCATAAAGAAAGTCATCAACACGAGACTCAGTAGACACTTAGAAGAGAACAACCTCCTAGCTAACACTCAATTCGACTTTCGCCCTCACCTATCGACGCAGGACGCCCTCTTGTACCTGCATAATGACTTCCTTGAGACACCTCCCATGTCACAGACAAGGGCCATCCTGGCACTTGATTTGAAAGGAGCGTTTGATAACGTTCTCCATAAAAATATTCTTCAAAGCCTCGCCGACACCAACTGTGGCGCCAGAACCTACAACTATATCAAAAACTTCTTATCAGCAAGGCAAGCCACTATAAACTTCGGTGGAATAAAATCAGATCCCATCACCCTAGGCCCGAGAGGAACTCCGCAAGGGGCGGTACTGTCACCCCTTTTGTTCAATTTAGCTATGAAAGATCTCCCAGGCCTTCTCTCCGAAATCCCGAGTATCAAACACACATTGTATGCGGATGATATCACTGTCTGGTGCAACTCGGGGAGTGACGCCGAAATCGAGGAGCGTCTTCAATCAGCAGCGGACACGGTGGACCAGTACGCCAGGGAGAGATGGCTCCAATGTGCGCCGGAAAAGTCCGAGTTGCTCATCCTGAAGAACCCGAGGACACCCCTGGCGCAGAACATCATGGTGTATATAGACAACCACTCGGTACCGAAACCCACGGAGATCAAGATCCTAGGGCTGTATATTCCGCAGGGGCGACAGAACACCACCACTATAAAGAAGCTTGCAACATCCACCGAGCAAATCCTCCGGATGATACATCGTATCAGAAATAAGCACCATGGCATGAAGGAAAGGGACGCCATCCGCTTAGTGCAGGTTTTCGTGATCTCTCGGATAATGTACGGGACGGCATTCCTTAACCTCTCCAAGTCGGAAATTGAAAAGTTGGAGACACTGATCAGGAAGGCCTACAAGGCGGCACTGGGGCTACCAAACTCCACGCCAACGGCAAAGCTCATGGCTCTAGGAGTACATAATACCCTCAAAGAGATGTGGGAAGCACAATGCCTCTTACAACTCAATAGGCTAGCACTCACAAAACCAGGTAGAGATCTGCTCGAAAAGATCCATATTAATCTGCCCTATACGATAGACCATAGGGAAGAGGTACCACGTGATGTGAGGAGACGCATCAACGTGTACCCCATTCCGCGGAACATGCATCCCGAATATAACATCGAAAGGAGAAAAGCAAGAGGGGAAGCCCTGCAGAAAAAAATGGGACGAGCAACCTAACACCCTTTACGTGGACGCCGCAGGGCCAAAGAATGGAGTGATGACTATTGTGGTCTCAACGCCTTCAGGATCGATGGTGAACTGCACCTCGATGAAAACATCCAACCCCACTCACGCAGAGGAAGCAGCTATTGCATTAGCTATAGCATCTAGCCCCAACGCCGATGTGCTCACTGACTCCCAGAACGCCTGTAGCAACTTCAATAATTTATTAATTCACAGGTCAGGGTTGTCATTGCTGATTCAGCATCCACCCAGCCAAGCCTCAGTCATCTTGTTTCCCGGTCACCTGGAACTACCAGGAGGAAACGAAGCCGCTCATAGGCATGCCCGAGCTCTTCTATACCGGGCGTCTCCCCCTGATGATCTTGAAGGGTGCTGCGACCTAACTGCTTTAGCAGTGTATGCTGACAATCTCGCACCATACAGAACAGCCAGGAAGGAGTACCCAACACCACATAAATCCCTCAATAAGTTAGAAAAGAACACTTTTAGGAGACTACAAACCAATACATACCCAACGCCAGCTAAGTTACACCAATGGTACCCTACACTATACTCCCCGCAATGCCCACACTGTGGAGAGGTAGCTAACCTGTACCACATGGTGTGGGCTTGCCAATTTAATCCCATAGTTGACTCCATTCCAAATCCCTCAGAAGAGCAGTGGGAGGCTATTCTGCTCAGCGATGATCCTGACCGTCAGCACTGGCTGGTGGGGAGGGCCAGCGCAGCAGCTATAACCAATGGACTACCGGACTAGGCGGCCCACCCACGAGTTCTACGAATATTCTGCAAATAAAGCTGTTTTCAATCAACCAATCAATCCCCATGCCTCGCGCTCGACAGGAGAGGGCACGCATCCAGGCCGCGTACCTCGCTCGCGCACGCGAGACGTTCAATCTCGCTCACCGACGGCTCACCCTCAGACGCTTTCACTTATACGGAACCTCACGGCGACGATGGCGGCGAGGGCAGAAATGCACCTGGGGTGTCCAGATAATCGCTATCGCAATAAAATTGCGACTGGCGAAGCATAGCGCTTACTCATATAGTTCTTCCGCTGTTCCTGGTTTCTTATATGCTGTCAAATACTAAGACATGTGTACCTATATATAAACAATAAACGGGCGTGCATTTGAATCACTGTACGGAACATCGAAGTGAAGTTCCATAAAACCTTATACGCTCAAGCTTGGCATTAAAAACGTCAAAGTAATTCTGTTTTGGATACAAGCGTGACGGAGTAACTGGTATAGACTTGTAAACTTTTACCAAATCAGCCTGCTCGGTTTCTTTCCTTTTTGGGGGTCGCGGGGGAGTTATGGGAAAGGGGGCGAATGTGCATCACGCATGATTTAAGTGCGCCATCGATCTCGCCTTGTTGAAGAGCGCCCTCTTCTGGTAAGCCTGGATGGTGTTGTCCTGCAGCGCTTTGGCGGCGCGCTCAATAAGCGCCGCCATCAGCAGCGTGGTGACGCCGCTGTCCAGGAACAGCGTGGCGAGCAGAGACAGCGCGGAGAAGGCCAGCATCAGTGAGCGCACGCGCGTCCCCTTGTGGCGGATCACGACCACGGCGGCGCGGTCGAACAGGCTCAGCGAGCGGCACAGCCGGATGACCAGCATGACGGCCACGACGTGCAGCACGTACGGCTGGGCGACCACCACACAGTCAGAGTATATTCGTCTTGAGAGGCTTTAAGGCAAAGATAGCCAGGTAAGGTTTCCAAAGAGGCCGGCAAAATTCTGCAAGCAGGCAAGGAGAACGTACCTAACGACCTAATTAGGATAATATGGGCACCCGCTCATAGTGGACTCACAGGGAACGAGATCGCCAATGAGGTCGCCCGAGGACTCACACACCGGGCCCCAGCGCAGGCAGATTACTTCCTGTCCAAAAAGCGAGAGTTAACCACATACAGAGAAATTCTAGAACACTACAGAATGGGGAGGAGAACTCTGCCTCCCCCCCATAGATCTCTCACAAAGCCGGAAGAGGTAATATGGCGAAAACTGCAGACAGGTACCTTCCCAAACCCGTATATTCTGCACAAATGGCATCCTGAGGTGCACTCTCCAAAATGTAAAAACTGTGAAGGCACAGCAACGCTAAATCACATGCTTTGGGCTTGCCCAGCACTAAACGGCCTACATGGAAACAGAGAGTCATGGGAATCCTCCCTCCATAGCCAGGAAGAGCAAGCCCAAAAACAGGCCATCCGTCAAGCCCAGGCCGCCGCCGGAAGCCAACTGATTCCGGCCGACGTCTAGGGGGGAGGTAGACGGTGATAGGGAGAGCTGCGTCTCACCCGATCACCCATACTCTCTGACGGGTGTAAATAAAGTGCTATCTCTCTCTCTCTCTCTGTCGTTCTCATTTTCAGGACAATTAGAACAACCAAACCAAGATGCAAACAAATAGGGAAAAGCACCGGACAAGAGCCTACGCACAACTAACACGTTACTTTCTATATGCAGAGTAACCATTGCGTTTTTATTATCCTCAAGGTTTTATTTATTGACTCGCGTGTGACTGCCTGTGTTAGTGGTGTTAGAAAGAGGGATGTTAGTTTCAGAACGACAGAAAGCTGAGCTAGTTGGTAAGGATTCCACCCGCCGTGGTTGCTCAGTGGCTATGGTGTTAGGCTGCTGAGCACGAGGTCGCGGGATCGGATCCCGGCGGGGCGAAGTGCGAAAACACCCGTGTACTTAGATTTAGGTGCACGTTAAAAAACCCCAGGTGGTCTAAATTTCCGGAGTCTCCCACTACGGCGTGCCTCATGATCAGAAAGTGGTTTTGGCACGTAAAACCCCATAATTTTATTTAATTTTTTGGTAAGGATTCATTATGCAAAAAAAGGTGAGGCGTGAAGACAGGACACAAGAGAAGTGGACAACACGAACGCCGACTATCAACTGAAGGGAGCACTGAGGCGAAAGAAAGAAGACACAAAACTCGTCTGCGCAAGCTCTGGAATGGTATCACCAGGTGTCAGTCGGGTACATGTGCCGGTCTACATGAGAGATAGCTGTTAAGGCACTTAATCGTGCGTGAGTCAGCCTTCGATTACTTTACACAAGGAAGAGATTAAGTGTCTTAACAGCTATCTCTCACGTAGACCGGCCCATGTACCTGACTTACACGTGGTGATACAATTCCAGAGCTTACGCAGATGAGTTTTGTGTCTTCTTTCTTTCTTTCGCCTCAGTGCTCCCTTCAGTTGATGGTCGGCGTTCGTGTTGTCCACTTCTCTTCTATTGTGTTCTGTCTGCACGCTTCACCTTTTTTGCATATTAGTTTCAGTATATGGGCATTATCTATATAAGAAGGCGGTCTGTGTGTGTGGGGGGGGGGGGTGGGGGTGAAAGCGTAATGGACGAAAAAGAAGGAAAATGTAGCGCGTGAGTACTGAGAAAAGCGAGTGAACGCGCGCCATTATTGTGCTTCTAAGGTTATCTGCAACGGGCGAGTTCACTCGCTAGAGGGAAAGTGAGCGGGTGGATGTGGGTAAGTAGTTTGCTCGTCACCCCTTTTGCTCATTCTTTATCTCTCTATAGGGACCTAAACAGTTCGTCTGCTGAAAAACTGAGTTCGTCAGAGATAATCATCCTCATCTGGCCGAATTGATTGCACAGCGCACAACAAAGGGCGCTCCCAAAGCTCTCCCGTACCAGCATTGTCCTGTGCTGAAAGAGCGTTCCCATTAGAAGACCTACAAATTCCAAATATTCTTTCAAGGATGAGATATATAAATACCCGAAGAGCTTATATTTCATCTAGATGCGCAAAATACACTGGGAATGTACATAATTTAAGAAAGGAAAAAATATTTTGTGGAAGCTTTTTCAGCAATAGGGGGGCGACACCAGGCAGAAGAAAGGAAGTGAGCTTCGCCCCGAGTCTTCGTTTGGAACATTTACAGACAGCTCTCGTCGTCATATGTGAACCCTAGATGCACATAGCATTTGCTTTACATTACTTGCGTGGTACCATTGCATCCAGAAACCTTGCATCGGCCCGTCTCCTCCGACCGTGCCTTCAAAAGAAAGTGAGCCACGTGCCCAACTTCTTCCTCGTTCCAGGTTTCTGCTCCAAAGCAAGAAATTATGCTTTCTGCCTGCCATTCGGCGTGGCTCGAATGCACTTAATCAGAAGAGCCATACTCAATACAAAACCCGGGAAGACATTTTTTTTCCCCATGTATGTTGCCTGTAGAAGACACTCGCATAGAGTAATATTATTGCTTAATTTGAACATCTAGGCTTCCATTCTGCTTCTTTCCCATTCTGAATCTGCGCCGTTTCTGTGACAAGTCACCGACAGATTTATGGAGTCCGCATTCTACCCTGGCCCTAGCTACAATTCACGCCAGAACATTATAGACTCGGGTTTCCTCAGCTACAACCACAGAAGCAGCGCGTCCCCATGGCTTACAGTGGTCCCGTCTTTTTGAGTGGACAACAAACAATGTGGACGAAAATGAGAGTATGACTTACCGCGACGCATGCAAGCGGGGTCGCTAGCGCATCCCGTGCTCTTGCACAAGATGTTCCCAACAGAGCATGACACTTCATGTCCTTTTTGCAGACGGTCAAAAGGCACTCTAGCACACATCGTTGCTGAGTGCACTAAGCTCAAGAACCCCCCACCAACCCTACCCCCCACCCTCCCCGGCCCCAACCCACCCGAGCGATGGGAGACCTTGTTGTCCAGCCCCGACCTACCGACTCAGCTCGCGCTGGCGGCTAGGGGCCAAGAACTGCTGGACGCATATGGGACCTGAGAAGAAGAACTCAGCTCGCGCTGGCGGCTAGGGGCCAGGAACTGCTGGACGCATATGGGACCTGAGAGGAAAGTTCCACCCCATCTGGTGCCATCGCGCACCAACCGTCACTAACGGCTCAGTACAAAAGTTGATTCTCTCTCTTACCGACGTGTACCCGGCGATGGCGTCGTCGTCGCTGATGGTGTTCGAGGCGGCCAGCACGAGCGGCGGAAACACGCAGGCCACGGGAGCCGGCAGCACCTGCATCAGCGTCCACACCACCAGCACCAGCAGGCAGTAGGCGCAGCGGGCCTCCTGCGTCACACAGCGCCGAAACCATCGCCCCGTACAGCCGCGCCATTAAACGCGTGCGACCCTCACGTAATCGTTATGCGATGCTTGACTGTGCCAAGGTATCCAACTTTAGCAGAGTATGCCGGTGCTTGGATAAGGCAGTTCAAGGTAAATGAAGATGGGATGGGGGGAGGGCTGGTACTATGTCAGGTCGCTGTACTATGCAGTTCTTCACTGATGTTACCAATGCGAGGAAACGGGGCACAAAGAGGTGACGCAGACAACACCGTTTCTTCGCGCTGGCAACACGAGTGAAGAATCTCGCATAGCCCTGCAACCTTTCAATACCTCAGACTGTGCTCGTTTAGAGCAAAACTAAGGACAATGTCGAGTCTCTTCTTACCGTAACTTAAGGCTGAACAAAGTAATGAATTCGAACGTCTGTAATGCGCAATTACGTAGACTCCAAATAAAAGACAGTGCGGGCTCGTTTCCGAAGCTAAAACCATGCAGAAGCCAAATTTACAGACACTAAAGAGGCGCATTTTAGTTGCCAAATTACGTACTAAGTCTTATTTTTGCTGCCGGCAAGACAAGATTTAGAGTTTTTTTTTCTTTCGTAAGCGCGCCCGGTTTCATAACGAAAAATCCGCACCCCATGTTTGCAGCAATGAAGACTGCCAATGAAGACTACTTATTTCTTGTACCACCGACGATGACGCAAGCTACAGAACGATGCAAAAGGTCCGCCTGGAAAGCGTCGAGTAAATTTGTGATTTGGTGCCCCGTTTAAGAAAAGTTCGCTTATTCCTGGCCCAAAAATCTGCGTCAAGTTCGCACGTTGGACCATATACACTGATCACTTTAAATTATGTGCGGAATATTTCTGGCTTTCGCGCACCGGAACATCAGTGCCACGAGTACTGTGTGAATGGCCACGTGAAGAAAAGCACAGTGCTATACAGCTCCCGCCTAATCTGTGTTAACAGTGACGAACACAATGCGAAGTATAATGTTCACTGCACAACGCATGCAGAATAGCTGCCTTGCCCCGTGGGAACCGGCTGCCCAGCTCGAACCAGCTCACCGGATGCTTTCCGCTGAAGATGGGCAGCGCGTAGACCGGTGCCGAGTATCCGATCAGTACGGTGGCTGCCGCCTCCGCATGACTACGCAGCGGAACGGCCGACGAGTATTCCATGACTCAGCGCCTCCGGGAAGATCGTACGGTGGCGGCAGCGCTGACGCTGCGTCGGGAAAGCCACAGAAAGAACCGTCACTGGGCGTCAATGTCAGTGTGACATGGCCGAGTTGCATAACTGATGGGGTGGATCTACACGCTGCCTCTAGCTTCCTGCGCCTTAGAAGAGCATTTAAACGCATGTCTGACAGCTGAGATTCCACTCAGTATGCGCGCAGTCTTTCCGGGCGGAAACAAAAGTGAGCATTTAGTGTGTATGGAATGTATGTGCGCATGCGACTGGCATGCTAACACGCTATTGTTGCCTGCGTAGAGCGTCACGCACCTCCACGTTGCAAGCAGACTCGCTGTGCCGCGAAGCCAGCTTGAGAACCACGTAACTCGTACTCTGCCTCGTGACGCTGTGGTTTATTTATTTATTTATTTATTTATTTATTTATTTATTTATTTATTTCTATCTTATATAGTGATTTAACGCGATGATAATCATATGATTGACATCTTAAAGCGCCCTTAAATGCAAGGTCTTGCAGTAGCAGCCATCCTTAAAACGGAAGTCTCAACAGACGAAACTTTCAACAACGTCGCAATGCTGCCTTACAAATTACGTGATCGATCATCGATAGATTTAAAAAGATATGTTTTAGGTCCATAAGCTGCCAGAAAAATGGATTGTGTAGATGACTGGACGACACCTACGTGGAAGTCAGAGTCGGTGCTTTCCAGGACCAAGGAACTCGCGGCCACAATGGTATGTAGAAGATAGCGTGACTTCACAAAATTGCGAGGTGACCAACGCAATACAAAATGACGTTTTGTGTCAGGCTGTCCTCGACTGCTCGGACTAGGCTAGAACAGCGAACCCACGAGAACTAATGTCGTCTTCTTCTGCGCGTTCCTGCGATGGTGGTGATGATTCCAGAGCGCTTTCGGGGATATGTTTCTATCCTGTTAAAGTACTAAATGATAAAGAAGTCAAAGAATATAACGGTCGTGGCAACAGAAACCTGGAGACGAATTCACAAAGGTTTTCGTTCATAAGAACTTTTTATGATTGGTCGGCGGCCTTCGATAATGATATGTTTGCGGTCCCTTTTGGAATGTTCTTGTTCTTGAACTGTACTAGCGTAAAAACTTTTTGTGAATATGTGCTCTGAAGCCGTATTCACAAAGCTTTTCTTTTTCGCAAGCGCTCTTGCCATTGGCCGGTCGCGTGAGCTAATAATATGACCAATGTCAGGATTGGCTGAAGTTTCCTCTTAAAAACAATTCTAGCGTAAGAGGCTTTTGTGAATACGGCCCTTGATTTATAACCACTCAATGTTTGCTACGTCTTCTATGCACTATTTCTTACTTTCTCACGCATGCGTGTTGAAGAATCTGATAGAAGGCGCTTTCGTGAGATCATTATTCGAAAACCTTGATTTTTTCAAGACAAAGAAGAAAATAGTATGAGCGATCAGAATTTATTAACCAATTTATTTTATTTTACTTATTGAATCATATTACCACCCGATTCGTGGCCTATCCCCCACAGTGGGTTTGTGCCATTAACTGAGGCTTCATCATCATCATCATAATGTGAATGTGCCTTAAACGCTCATTGTCAGCCTTATCGCGGCTATTTTACACACATACAAGTACAGCTAAACTATAGAGTCGCGTGGCAAGCCATCTGGAATTTAAAAACCTAGCGACGCGATGCTCGTCTGCTAGAGCCTAAATGACTGTTCCGACCATTTCCCGCTATTCGAAAAGGAACTGGCTATAATGAGGAGGCCTGTCACTATCGCCATAACACTCTAGTGACGGGATAACAACAGCCGATGCAAAAGCTGTGTAATAGCAGACCTTCCCGTCTGGTTTACCGTGTGAAAAGAATGAGAAGAAAAATTCATGGCCCTGCGAAAAGTCGTTGGGTTCATGATTTGGGGCCCTGAATCTGAACTGAGTTCTGACAAGTTTCTTACGTTTTTCTTTTTGTTACGTTGCTGCATTATTGTTTTTCTCGTTTGATTTCTGGAGTGCTTGTTCTCTTACCCTAAGCTTCGATCGCCACCACGCCTGACACGGAGGGCTCCTGCCAAGGGGAGCGAAGCGACCCGTTGCGTAACCCAGGGTTAGAGGGGTTCGTAACCCAGGGTTAGAGGGGCTCTTAGGTAGATGTCGCTTTAGCGGCTGCAGACCAATGAATAATGACTCCTTGTTACGTTGTTACTGTGCGCCCCAGTTAGACGGGCCAATCAGCGCAACTCTGTGAATATGCGATGCAGTAAAAAGGGGGCCCCTCCTTTTAGCAACTATATGGCCAAGGGTCCACCTACAATACTGTATATATAGGCTATTCTGACGGGCTCCCTCACTGTGCAGCGAGTGCCATTTGAAAATGCGAGACCTGGGAAGAACAATGCCGCTGTTGCTATGACTGCTAGTGAGTAACTGAGCAGGAAGTTGGCTTGTAAAGCTGTTACTTGACTGAAAAAGAAAGAAAGTATCAGTCGATAGAAGATAAATTTACCTGTATCGCTGTGACGAACATTGCATAAAGACTGTCATCATTTAGGTTGTTGTCGTACGCGTGCGTCGCGTTGGAGAAGCTGGAACATTTAGACTACATTTGTCATATGAGCAAAGAATGTGTCCTTATCCATATGTCGCTTACCATGCTATTGTCATCATCACAATTTCTGACACCCATCCAGTTCATTATTTCTCGTTGTTGGTCTTGACTTGACTGGTCGTGGTCCATACCGTCAGCGGAGGAATCGGGTGGTTAAATGGTCTTCGCCGCCGCCGCCGCCGTTGCCGCCGCCGACGACGACGACAACAGTACTCTAACAACAGCAAATTGTACTAAAGTATTAAATACTTCATCGCTGTTGTATGCAATACCGTTTCACACAACGCTGCAGTCGTTGCAGGATTCTTTGCGTCATGGTGTCTACGTCCACCCTGACTGTAGCGTCGCCATTGCCACTGCCATCACCAATGTCGTCCGTGGTCGGTGTCGGGACCGGCCGGCGGCAGGCATGGAGCCCAGGCGGCTCCCGGCGGCCCTGCTGGCGTGTGTGTGTGCGCTGGCTATGGCGGCCGGCCATCCTGGAGGTCGCCCTCGAGGAGACTTCCTTAGCCAGAGGGTTGCCAACGGGTCTCAGCGGAACGCCGTCAAACCCACCTACACGCTGTCCTACCGAGAGCGTAAGCGTCCTCTGAACTCAAGAATGCTGCGCGAGTCGAGGCAAAAAGCTGATATGGCACCATAACGGAGGTTTTAGTAGGACGTTGTGGTGGGGGCTAGTTGGCTGATAGCCTCAGACGTTCCAAGTGCGCGAAAAAAACGAGGACACAAGAAAGAAACACACACCACACCACGAGCGCAGACTGTCAACTGTTCGCTTTTGGAAAGCAAGCAGCATACATATATTTCATTCAGGAACCTGTACCCATGCCCGCATTGATGAGCCGATAAACATAAAAACGTAAAATTTATCTGCTGGGTAACAGTGTAGATGAAGATTGCGAGAAGAGATCACCAAAATAACCATGACCCATTCTTACAGTATCATCAAAAGAGGGAGAGATAACAAAAAAAAAGAAGCACAGGAAGAAAAACGGGAAGAGACCGTGAGCATGTGAACGAAATGGATATGGCATTTAACACATAACCAGTGTAAAGGTGAAGGATCAGGACATAAAACGATTTTATGTCCTCATCCTTCGCCTTTGCAATGGTCAAGTGGCATAGTGGCAATGGTTAAGTTAAGCAATGGTTAAGTGGCATTAAATGGTGTTAAGTGCCATATCCGTTTCCTTCACGCGCTCGCGGTCTCTTCCTGTTTTTATTCCTGTGCTTTTTTGTTGTTGTTATCTCGCCCTCTTTTGATGATACTGTAAGAATGATACTGTGAGAGTCACAATGCGGGCACGTGTACAGGTTCCTGAATGAAATATATTTATGTTGCATGCTTTCCGAAAATAAACAGTTCGCAGTCTGCGCTCGTGGTGTGGTGTGCGTTTCTTTCTTGTGTCCTCGTTTTTTTTTCTCAGTTAAAACAAACGTCTAAGGAGTTTCTAGGAACGGCGAAGATGTTTTCGTCTGTGACCTGCCTGCGTTCTAATTCCCAACGGAGGAAATCGTCAAACAATGGTGTGTGATGAATCAGGAGCGACAGGTCCCGTTCGCGTAAGACGCAAAAAAAAAAAGAATTTAAAAATGACTCACTGAAGTTTCTCACCGTCTCCGTCATTGTCGCCTGTCTTTACTACTTTCCCATTGCTGACAATTGCGAAGGCTGCGAAACGCTTCATAATGGATCGAAACAACTGAACCGAACGAGTTTTACAAATGACTATAACGTTAAGCGAACGCAATAATGTGAAATGTTTTTAGGATTTATCTTCTACGTTATGGGGGGGGGGGGGAGTGAACCCGTACCCGGTGCCGTTTTCTGTTGCGGAAGATTACGGAGAACCTACGAAGTGTCAGGCGTGTGTCTAAAGCGGCGTCCGAAAGTGCAGTGCGCTGGACGATCTATGAGGCCACAGATCACCGTCATCATTATCGTCATCATGTGCATTGAAGGAAGAAGGCCTTTCCCAGTGATCTCCAATTACCCCTGTTTTGTGCCAGCTGACACCACATTATGCCTGCAGATTTTCTAATTTCATCCCACCACCTAATTCTCTGCCGTCCTCGACTGCGCTTGCTTTGCCTTGATGCACATTCTGAAACTCTAATAGAAGACTGATTATCTACGTGGCCGGCCGTACTCCATTCCTTCCTCTTAACGGGAACTGGAATATCGGCTACTTGCGTTTGCTCTCTAATACATACCACTGTTTTCTTGTCTCTTAACGTCACGCCCGTCATTCTGCTTCCCATCGCTCGTTGCGCGGTCACTGATTTATTCTCAAGCTTCTTTGTTAACCTCCAAGTTTACGCTCCATATGTTCGTACCAGTAGATTGCAATGATTTTAATTTTCCTTTCAAAATATGAGCATACGGCCCATAATCGCGGTTTCGAGGCACAGCTCGCACCTTATGTCAGCTGCAGCCGCATTTCCGCGTGCGCTGACAACGGCGCCGTGCGCGCAGTGTACCTGGAAGAGGCGTGCGGCGGCCTCGCCAACAAGGCGCAGCGCTCGCACTACCTGAGCCTGCGCGACCACAAGGCGAGCATGGCCATCTACTCGCACCGGTCGGGGGTGCTGCCTCGCAGCGTGAGCAAGTGCCGCATCCAGATACTGACCGAGTCGCATGCACGGCTCACCATCTCCTTCGTCAAGCTGGACACCGTCGAGCAGCCCTTCATATGCTACATGTACCTCAAGGTCGGTCGGTGCGAGCCACGATGAAGCCCCCGAAAGAAACCATTTAACCACAGTCAACTAACTCCGTAGGCGTGTAATTGTATAAGGCACACAGATAGTCAGTATATCTTGTAGGTAAACGCTTATGAAGTTTCTTTGAAGGAAAATCGGCTGCTGTCTTAAAGTCTACGCACTTTCTGTAAACTGCTGTAGACGTTAACTTTTTATCTAGTTCGAAGACATGTGTCTACTCATACGTAAGGTACAGAGTACGGGCCAAATGATTTGCACTTAGAAACAGCGGTGCTATTTCTGATGTCTTTAAGCCGGTGGGATCACGCTATAGGCTTCGTCTTTAATTGGTGCTGCTACTTACAACGAAACTGACATTTCAGGCCTTCTTGAGAATGACTTCGGGAATTTCATCAGTTTTCAATTCTAAGCAGTAGATGACAGAAAGCTGTTTGCTAATATCACAGTGGTGGTTTCGCTCTTGTCCCCGCAGATCTACATGACCGACAAGCCCGACCTAGTGTGCGGCAAGCAGGCGACCGGTAAAAGCATCAGCACCAGCACTTCGCAGATGGCGCTCGAGTGGGTGATCAACAACGGCGGCGAGAAGCCTGGAAGAATAGAGATGATCCTGACCAGCTATAAAGAGAGCGGTACGCCCATCAGTGCAATCAACCTGTTGAAAATATTTTGAGCTGCGGCAGAATTTTTTAGCGACAGTGTGTTCAAGTGACTGTATTCTGGCCAAACGCAGCGATTCCGCTTCACTGGTTCCCATGCACGCCTGTAACCACCACACATGCATACGGGCAACTAACTGTAGTGGCCTCATCGACTACAGAACTGCGTGTGAGGCGCTAACCGGTATTTCTGACGGCAGACAATGAACAGCGTTTGAATTAATCTAGGCAGAACGCATACAATTTTGATGCTTTTCCTGGAGGTAGTCGTGAAGGCGACAACGACTAATTTATCAAAGAGCGAAGATGCGATGATGCGCGGAACTGCAACGGCTGTGATCAGCCAGGCAACGATCGAAAGCCAGGTGGTCTTTCACCTCGGAGGCTATATGTACGCTCAAGGCAATTCCACTGCATTTTCAAACCTCCGCGGTGGCTTAGTGACTGTGGCGATCTGTTGCTTAGGACAAGGCTTCGGGTTCAATTCCGGGGCGCGGTGACCGTGTTTTGACGAGGTCTTCATCCAAAAAACACTCGTGACGTTGAATCCACATTAAAGCACACCTGAAGGTCAAAGTGAATGGGAAGCCCTGCGCTACGGTGCTTCTCATTGCGCATTTATTCCACTAAATCAATTTCATACCTCCCCGGAGAATTATCAGGGTCTCGATAACATTAGGTGCCAAGTTTGTTTGTGCGTGAAGTAGTAAAGGCAAGGCGCAGAAGACCAGGACTCAGGAAGAAGAACACAAACGACAGGACCTGGTCTTCTTCCTGGGTCCTGGTCTTCTGCGCCTTGCCTTTACTACTTCAAGCATGAACCAACTAGTCCAAGCAAGAGTTTTATTTGTTTGTGCGTTAGGGACAGTAAAAGGCAGACACGCCGCGTGAAATCTCGTGGGCATGTTTTGAATTGTTGGTTCTCTCACACCATTAAAGCAAGCGCTTGGCATTGAACACATAAAGCGGTAATTCACTCGAAGATCCTAGGCAAAATATTTCAACTTTAATGGTCGATACTGACGTGCATCCAAGCTTGTTCGCGTGGGCCGTTTTCGCTCGTTCGTCGTTCTTCACGTTGCGTGCTTATAAGTGCGCACGACGACGTGAAACTCGCGCCTCAGAAGGTGCAACATCCCGCGTCCGCTGGGTTGCAGACCTGTCCGGAAACTGCGAGTCTGGCATGTACGCCTGCAGCAACCGCCACTGCATCTGGTCGGGATTCATCTGCGACGGCGTCAACAACTGCGGCGACGGAAGCGACGAGCGCCTTTGCAGTGAGTGAATATCGCCTGCAGCAAACATCGTGTCAGCGTCCTCGGGCACTCGCGCATGCGCGAGCTGTACTTGACCTTTTTAACTAGTATTTCTCTAGCGTTGCTACTCGCAGCAGTCCGACTTTGACATACTAGAGGGCCGCAGACTGACCGTTCGTTAATAGGTCTTCGCCTAAGGCAGGCGCGTACGCAGGATCTTTTTTCCGGGGGGTGGGGGGCAACCCAAGGTAACGTTTCCATGCAAATGAGGAGGGCGTGTAACTTTACTAGTACAAATGTGAATAACGCCCACCATTCGCCATAAAGACGCGTAAACCTGCAAAAGAGAAATGAAATAAAGTGTATCTCGCAGGGTCGACAAGTAAAGGAGAGGTGTATCTCACAGGCGTAAGTACGCCTGTGAGATACACCTCTCCTTTACTTTTCGAACAAGGAACCACGTCAAATGGATTCACGCAGGAAGGAATAGTAAAAAAAAAGATTACTATAGTAGAGTACAACTTAAAAAAAAAAACAGCAGTTGGCAACCAAGGCACACGGTCGGCGCGGGTTTGTGTTACTCCGCCAGCCAATCACAGAAGCAAACAAAATTGTCGTCATGCGGCCTTTTCAAAACGGCGTCGTACTTGATACCCCCGGAGCGTCTGCTATTCTTGAAGAGTTTTCACCGGCGGAAGCAATGAGGTGTGCAACAGACATGGACAACGTGTATAAAGTCTGGACATTTCACTCTTCAAAAGTCTGCGGTACAGTTCATTTCACTGCTGAACCCGTTTTACTCTTGAAACCTCACTGCCAACTGGAGTGAAACTTGGCAGTAAATAGTTGCAGCTAAGCAAGCGTTTTATTTCAGTTCAATAAAGAATTAGGCTTTCACCGTTCTACTATAATAGAAGATTGAAAACGTACAAAATTACGCGCTAATAATTTTATTTTTGTGGTTACTCCCTTATTTAGGTAACAGGAAAAGTTTGAAGTACGAATTATTTGCAGCCTCGTGGAGGAACAGTGGCTGGCGGTTATGAGGGTGTGGCGGGGCTTCACTGCAGACTTAAGTTGTACCCGACCATAGTAGCGTTTTTTGAATTAGCTCTAGAAGAATTATAAAGAAATAAATATTTGTGGAACAATCACAGTTCTTTTGGCTCCCTCGTGTACTGCTCTACCAAGTTAAGTGCCCAAACCGACTAGTATTGCTATTTGGGATGTTGTGTGACGATGCGTGGCCGCCAGTCCCGTACAACCGCTTAAAGCGCAGGACTGTGGTGTTCTAGACGTACTGCGCCCACCATGGAAGGTTAGAAAAAGGTGGCTCGACTGATAACTGTAGAAGCGCCATTCAAAGCACATGGAATTGTTCTCCACTTCCGGCGGCGTTTTCTCTACTTCCTTTTTAGATAAAATGATGTTGATCCATAAATATTTTCCTAAACAACTGGTAAATTGGTAATTTTCGCTTTTCCTTCCTGTTTGGCTGTTGCCTCGGCTCTCTCGCTTAGTAGATCGCTTAATTTCTCAACTCCTTGAGACTGTTGTTTCTAGTTGCCAATTTCGCACGAAAAGGTCTGTACAATTAGGGAAAAACCAGACAAGGTAACGGGTGACAGTCATATTGCTTGTGGATTAAGGGTTGTTGCAGGGTTTGATGATGGACACTGTTTCGCATTATTTTATTTTCCACCTTATCTAACCCATATCGCGGGCATATGGTTCCGAGGATCCGCCAGCGTCGCGGCGAGCTGTCACTCGAGGAAATAAAGAAGTGAAAGAAAAAGTTAAACGCAACTGACGTTTTCTCCGGCCGCAACTCGTTCCACGAGCATGCAGACCAGCTGACCGTGAACCGAATCACTTTCCTGGTTCCTGGATGAGTCTAAACAAAGAAGGCTGAACTAACGAAGCAACAGCGATGCGCGCGACAGTTGAATAGATGGTGACAACTTAACGCACGTCGAGTTAATAGCGCGGGCACCGAATCGATAAGAAAATTGGCCTTCACTCCCCAGGAGAGTCCGAAACCTACCACCATACAAAAGAAGTGAAAAAGGCAGCAAAACGTTGACCGCCGAATAGCTGTCAAGTCTCAACATTGATTTGGTGGTGCATCAATTTAGTTTGGCAGCGGTGCGCAAACGGAAAGCACGTCGCTAATTCCTTCTGCTCTTTGCAGCATCAAACGTCTACATTTCATCACATGTGCCTGAGCTCCGTCGGACTACGTTGCGCAATCACTCCTGCCTGGACACAGCGGATTTCCTGCGGCACCTTGGCCGCAATCGGCGTCCAATCGGCGCCCGACAGCTGTCTTCTGCGAGCTTAAAAACAGCGACACTCCTGAATCTGCAACAGTTTGGCAGCGGTGCGCAAACGGAAAGCACGTCGCTAATTCCTTCTGCTCTTTGCAGCCTCAAACGTCTACATTTCATCACACGTGCCTGAGCTCCGTCGGACTACGTTGCGCAATCACTCCTGCCTGGACACAGCGGATTTCCTGCGGTACCTGGGCCGCAATCGGCGTCCAATCGGCGCCCGACAGCTGTCTTCTGCGAGCTTAAAAACAGCGACAGTCCTGGATCTGCAACAGTTTGGCAGCGGTGCGCAAACGGAAAGCACGTCGCTAATTCCTTCTGCTCTTTGCAGCCTCAAACGTCTACATTTCATCACACGTGCCTGAGCTCCGTCGGACTACGTTGCGCAATCACTCCTGCCTGGACACAGCGGATTTCCTGCGGTACCTGGGCCGCAATCGGCGTCCAATCGGCGTCCAATCGGCGCCCGACAGCTGTCTTCTGCGAGCTTAAAAACAGCGACAGTCCTGGATCTGCAACAGCTTGGCAGCGGTGCGCAAACGGAAAGCACGTCGCTAATTCCTCCTGCTCTTTGCAGGTGAGCGATTTCAATCGCCTTTTATTCAGTGCATAGTTTGTTGCGCACTGCTGCCAAACTTGAACATTTGCGTATTTGCTTTTCTGCTCTTCCCATGTCGAAAGAAAAAGAAATTATGAAGGCTTTAGAAGATTTCAAACGCGAGATTAGGGCTGAGCTGCATTCCGTCAAGGATAGCCTGAAGTTCTGTAGCGACACTTGTGACGAGACGAAAGCTATCAGCTCTGATATCAAGGCGCTAAGAAAGGAGATTAGTGATCTTGTAAGCTGTAATGAAAATCTTCGATCTGAAAGCAAACGCTTGGCTCAAAAAGTGGAAGAACTTGAACAATACAGCCGTCTAAACAACCTAGAAATCAAAGGTATGAAGTCGCATATTGAACCCAGAGAAGTAATTGAGAAACTTGGCGAGGCCATTAATGAACAAGTTTCTATCGCAGAGTTGGACACGTGTCACAGAATTCCCACCAGTAGTAAAGGCGAAACCAACATTTTGGTCCACTTTGTCCGCCGAGATAAGCGCCATGCATTTCTTTCTAAGGCTAGAAAGCACGCGCTATCTAACAAGGACCTTGGTCTCAATGATTGTGGACGCATCTATGTAAGCGAACACTTGACTTACGGCGACAAACAATTGCCGGGAGCAACCATTTCCCGTAAGAAAGAAGTAGGTTCGAAATTTGTTTGGATGAACGGAGGCAAAATTTTTGCACGCAGGGATGAAACATCTGACACAATAAAAATTTGTGCACGATCCGACTTGAGCAAAATGACCGACTAGGCAACCACATCTTTGTCAGCTGGTGACTAGCCAGTCGTTGTCATGGATTACCCGCCCCACTGTATTCATTATGATGCTTCTTGCTTTAACAATAAGTTTACTCCTCTCAAAGAAATGTTCTCTGCTATGCATATTAATGTCCGCAGTATGAAGAACAAACGCGATGGTCTAGATATGTTTCTTGGGTTAATAAACCGACCATTTGATGTGATTTTGTTTACCGAAACATGGCTTAGAACACATGATGATCATCTTCCATTCAAAAATTACCAGTGTCATGGCCTCCTTCGCTCGAATATGAGAGGTGGTGGTCTTGCCGTGTATGTAAAGAGTTGTTATCCACAATGTGGTGTTAGAAGAAATTTCTGTAACAAATTCCAATGTTGAGTGTTTAGACGTATCGCTGTCCAATGTCATTGTAGCTGTTGTATACAGATCTCCCGCAGGGAACAAACTACCTTTTTTCAAGTTCCTCGAAAGCTTACTCTTGAACCTCGCTAATTCCCGGTTGCCTTTCGTAATAATGGGTGATATTAACATTAACCTCATGCACGATGATCACAGTACGCGCGAATTTAATAACCTTATAGCATCTTATGGTTGTTTAAATACTATAAACATGCCTACTGGAATTAGCGTCGCCACAGCTTCCCTGCTGGATGTTTGTGTCACAAATATGGTGTCTCCAGAAGCGGAGTCTGGCCTGTTATCTTCTGAAATCAATGACCACATCCCGATTTTTTTTTCTTCCTCTCAAACGCATCAAGTCAGTATCCAAAAATGCCTCCACGGTAACTAGGGTCATTTCTTATGAAAATCTCGCCAAATTTATGACTCTTATTCAGAATATGTGTTGGGAGAACGTATACAGCATATCTGAAGTCAACTCGGCGTATACTGCTTTTCTTGCCAAGTTCATGGAATGTTATAATGCTGCATTTCCTGCAATCGAGGTAAAGCACAACTTCCGAAAATCTAGAAAGCCGTGGGTAGATAAAGTGTTATATAACAGAATACGTATTAAAAATAAAATGTATCATGACTTTCTACGTACTCGCGATGCAGCCCTTTTTAGAGAGTTCAAAAAATTTAGGAATAAACTAAACAAAGACCTCAAGTATGCTAAATCAGCTTACTATACAAAACAGTTCTCGAGAATTTATAATGGCCGCAAGAAAGTTTGGAGTGAGATAAACGAACTATTAAACAAACACAAGTGCAGGAACCACCCAGAAATCGCTGCATCCAATTCCCAAGCTAGCGAAACTCAATTAGCTAACACCACAAACCACTTCTTCATTGATGCTGGCAAGCCTACGTTAGATCAAGCTCTCTCTAATGCTCCCGTATGCAACCTCATTATCACTTTACCTAACTCTATTTCGTTGCTGCCTGTGGTCCCACAAGAAGTACCTACCTGCATTGGGAAAATAAAACAATGTCTCAGCAGGCCATGACGACATCAAAGCGATACCATTGAAATATGTGTCTGCATTAATATGCGAGGTTCTAGCGTATATTATAAATCTGATGTTCACAAGTGGTACGTTCCCAGATGAACTGAAGATTGCTCGTGTTTGTCCTATATATAAAGGAGGAAATAGAAATGAAATCACGAACTATCGTCCCATCTCCGTGTTATCAGTGTTATCGAAGGTATTCGAAGGAGCCATTAATAGTGGATTAGAAAAAATTCTTTAGCGCTCATAACATAATTAACCCCTCTCAGTATGGCTTTTTGAAAAATAAATCGTCTGAGCGAGCTTTACTCGCCGTTAAAGAAAAGATAATTGGCAACATTGAATCCAGAGCATACACTCTCGGTCTGTTCTTAGACCTCCGGAAAGCTTTTGACTGCGTACAGCATGAAATTCTTTTGAGTAAACTAAACAGTTACGGGATACGCGGAATAGCTCTGAACCTGCTGAAAAGTTACCTAAATAACAGAATACAATACGTTAAATGGAATAATTTTGTTTTGAACCGTTTGCGCATTACCCAAGGGGTTCCGCAGGGATCTATATTAGGTCCACTTTTGTTTTTATTATATATAAACGACATCTGTAACATACCTGATTCTCCAGATTTGGTTATGTATGCTGACGATACAAATATTTTTTCACATCACGTACTCTGTCAGAATTAGAAACTATCGTGAGGGCTTATTTAGTAAAATTATACGCTTGGATACAGGCGAATAAGTTTAGTTTAAACTTGTCAAAAACCAGGTACATAATTTTTAGACATATTAATGCCTTGTTCATTACACACTTAACCTAATATACGCCAACACAAAACTGCAACAGGTAACAACTCAGAAGTTTCTTGGTGTCTGGGTTAATGAATATTTATCATGGAACACGCATATTTCAAAACTTCTTACCGACCTTAGTAGAACTGTTGGTTGCCTTTACCGGATCAGCGATCTCTTGTCCGTTTCCCTAAAAGTGTCCATATACTACGCACTGTTTTTCTCCAAATTGTCCTATTGTGCAGTGGTCTGGGGTACTACAACAATAAGTAATTTTCAGAAGTTATTGCTTTTGCAAAAGAAGGCATTGCGGGCTATTGAGGGTTACCATAGTAGGCCGGAAAACCTACCAACATTACCACTCTATCATAAGCATAATTTACTTAAAGCAAACCATGTTTACATATTTCGCCTGTTACAGTACATCCATCGTAATGGTTTGTATTCCATTGCTCCAAGCCGCCCTCCTACTAAATACCCCCTTCGGCAACACAGAAACTTGGTCCCTAAAACGAGGACAAATTACGGAAAACAAAAACTCGATTACCAGATTCCAGTCGTTCTCAATAACCCATCTTTAAGTGTCATGTTTGAGCTCCCTAAGAACAAACTTAAAAAAGACATCAAAAAGTTACTAATAAGCACAGACTCCATATAATTTGCTTTTTACTTAGCGAAACATCTCTTGTATTTGTGTCAAGTTGTTTGTCTGTGTGTTTTCTTTAGCGACCTCATGCCATGTTTATACACTGCCTTTGATTTATGGAACCCTGTCTTTGTATCGAAAGCAATATTTCTCATGGTAATACTGTCGTTTGATGCAATGTATTTAGTGCAATGCATTTTGTTCACTATAATACTATGTTAATATTATTTCTGTGTTGCTCACTGCTGTATCCACTGTTTTGGGGAACTGTGACCTCGTCAGGCTTACCGTCTTTTGTCGCAGTTCCCTCTTTCATCTCTGAAGGAAAATAAACTTCAAACTTCAACTTCAAACTTTAGGAATGTGTGTGAGGAGTGGTGGCGTATGTGGGGAGGGGGGGAGGGTATGCCGCTTAATTTCGAGGGGGGGGGGGTTGCCCCCCACTGGGTACCTGCCTGGCCTAAGGTATATCTTCTTACTCGAACAAAATGCAAGCGATACTGGAGTTATAGTTCCAGCATTTCCTGGCTTCAACGCCAATAAACTTTACCCGAATAGAGTGCACACGCCGACAGAATTCTCTGTCGTTCAATAAAGAAATCATAAGTGTGCACAGCTTTGTGCAGCCCACATCATTTCTTTCCGAAGCGATGGAGGGCTGTAATGCTGAACAAAAACACAGATATTTAAATGGTAAATTCGTGGTTTTAGAAGTAGTGCTAGAGCTCGTGAGCTCAACGAAAGCCAAGATAATCTGCTACCGTCCCTAAAACGTCTCATTATCTTTGCGATTTCTTGCGTAAGCGCTTTCTCTTCTTTTGAGTACACGGCTACAGCGCCATAGAAAGCCGTGACAGAGGCTACTTATAGCCTTTGTAAAAGGGAAAAAATAAAGAATAAATAAACCATAAGGTCACCACACTCACCACCGCAGCTGACTTTGCGGCGTGTAGTCGGCCACCTGTTGCATCCATACCGGTACCTGGGAACGAAGGCCAACTCTCGTCCTCGAAATGCTGCCAAGTGCTGTCAGCAATAGAAGCCTTTATTTGTAGGGCACAACGCAGCGGGGATTCAGCAACGATAATTCTTCTAGCGGATTGGTTTCTTTTGAAAAAGGCTTGCACTTAACAACTGAAGACGTACGAGCTGATGAACAGAGCAGTAGGGCTTGTTCTCCTTCTTCGCCATTCGATTTAGCTAGCGCGGAAGTGCGGCACAAACCTCGGCTTCTGTTACATTTTCAACATTTCTCTGTGTCGCGTACGCTTTGCGAAAATGCGTTTCTAAAGTTTGTTACACCGTTTTTTCTTTTTTCTTTTTTATTCGAAGCACTTAAAGAAAACTGTCATATCTAGGCATCTGCCGTTCTTGCTGATAAGGCTACGTGGCTATAGGTGGACATTAGCAGTAAGAGAAATCCCAACAATAGTTTGTCGAATTAAATAAAATATGCAAATTAACATTTATTTCTAAATTTAGGGCACACGCTGTTATTGTGAAATTGAAGCCGATGAGTAATGAAGCTTCATGTCTGCTTAGGATGCAAGCCTAAGACTAGCCCAACTGTCGAGATATACGACCTTGAAATGTGCTACGAAATGCACTGGCGCTCCAGTAAACAGTTTCGCAAAAGCGAGACTTTAACAGCTCGGAACAAGCTTAACTGGAAAGCGGATGAAATATTTAGCTAATTTTGGGAATGGATGTCTCGACAGTAGTGTTAATCTTAAGATCTCTGCAAAGAAGATATGACTTCACTGCTCCTCAGCTTCACTTTTGAAATTACATGCGCACGAAGGCTGCAACTAAGAAAATCGACTAGAATATTTTGGGTATTTAGCGAAATTATTGTTGATTTTTTTTCTGCTAATGTCTGCCTGGCCACATAGAGTATCTGCAAGAACGGCAGGAGCCTACATATGGCTGTTTTTTTTATTAAGCAAGTGTTCCGCATACAATGGAACAACTAGCATGTGCAGCTGTTATTACATGTTACATGCTGTTGGCTGGAAGTTACAGAGGCTTTGCAAACAGGTGTCTCACTGACGGCCCGCAGAATAGTGTAATTCAAGGACAGCCTGGAGCATATCTTCAAACAGCCTTAACAAGGAAGCGTTTAGTGAAAAATGGCACTAAACACGGCCTGATAATTATTCACTTCACTTACTGTCCTGCGGTGATTACTCGATGCTTCTATTTGTCCCCTGTTTGCACCAGTGAAGAGCGCGTGCGATAAAATTGAGCTCGAATGAATTTGCTTTTATCTGAGCGTGCTCCTGCATAATTGCTTATACGAAAAAGCCGCAAGGTGCTTAGAACTGATTTCCTCCATTATTACATCCGTCATGATCATCAGCCTATTCTTATGTATACTCTAGGATGAAGGCATCTCACAGCGATCTCCACTTTTCCCTGTCTTGTGTCAGCTGACTCTACTGTTCGTGTGTTATTTTTCTGATCTCATCGTGCCCCCATTGTCATCTGCCGTTCTCAACTACGTTTTCCTTCCCTTGGCAACCATTTTGTTAAGAGGCTAGGGTTTTCTGCTCTACACATCACATGACCTTCCCAACTCCGCGCCTTCCTCACTTTCTCAACTACAACATCAGCTTACGAAAGGGAAAATTGTCATCCAGACTACTGTAGCACGAAGCTATGCTAAGGGTATCATTTGTAGGTTCGTTCTACGCATTCGGGTGCATGAAAATCTTCAAGTAGCGCGAGCAGACGGAGACAGAGCAAGGGACGGCCATCCCGTCCCCTTTCTTGCTGTGTCCCTGTCTAGTCGCGCTGATAACGCACTTGCAATGTCGCACCAACTACCGCAACGAAACCCGTTTACAATTTTCTCTTGAGTGAACGTTTCTCCACCAGTGCGGGCAGCCGCAGAAAGGATTTTCTACAAAATCAGTTGTGCTCGTTTGCTCTCTTATCCACAGCGCCATCTTCCTGCCTCTAATTACTGCACTGTACGTGTACTGATACACTGCGTCAGTTCATGGCCCCTAACATACGGACGGAATCGTACCCAGCCCTCACGCTTCACGTGTAGCTGGTATAACGTATAGCTGCTCCCAGACATGTTAAGTTCCGTCAACTGGCATGCGCGCTCATCTCCTATTTTCGAAACTGTTTGGATGTTTAAAGAATGCGGCCTTGAACGCCGTGTGCGCTGCGCAGTTTTGGGATCGAGTCGCTGGTGAACAAAACAATCGCAAGCATCCATCTTGTGAGCTGCAGTTTTCCCACCTCCAAGTGCGACCACAAGTAATCTCATTTCTACCGGTTATAAGTGCTGACACATTCGTAATATTTGTCTGCTTCTATTTAACCATTCCCTACGTGAATATCCTGACTTTCGGCTACTTCTGCCAGTGGCTTGTCTCTTAGTTTATCTATTTTGCTTTTCTTATAGTTCGAGATTGCTCCCTGGCACCACACCGTTTAATGCTCCCTGCCTCAGACCGTGCACCGGCAGAACACCATAGTGCTTTTGGCGTAGGCTATACCCCACTCGGCTCGGCCCAAAAAGTGAGATATTGAGGTCACCGACCAAGTCAAAATTATTATTTGACGTCACGGAACCCGTTTGACTTCCTCGGGCCGTATAACGTAAAACTATTCCAATATGTTTTTATTCCAATTTCCTGACGTCAAATTTGCGTAACCGCCGACGCAAGCATCGGTCGGTCACCCGCAGGGTTGTCTGATCAAGCCAATCAAATGCTCCCCTCGTTCATAGGAAGTCACTTTTTTTTTCAGCATTGCCATTTCTTGGACGTGTTGGTAAACTGAAAACATATTTAGCGCCAGCAAACAAGGACGGAAGGGAGACGACACCACCAATGCGCTAACTTCAACAACTTGATTTTCAGGAAATACACCTATATAACCCATGCACAGTGGCGCCACCTTATCCAAATCTTACCCATCCAAGAAAAGCCGTCTCCTTATCTAACAAGTCGACTGAAGGGGTACTAACACACGTGTCACCATTCCGCCAGATAGCCTGAGCCTCAATAATCTCTCGCACGTCTTTATCTTTGTGCTTCGCAAGAACCCGGCAGGATCCATACACCGGCGCACAGCCGCATTCCTGACAGTGGGTTGACAGATGACCATATTGCTTATTTTTCACATTTTGGCAATGTTCCCGTAATCGGTCATTAAGACATCTCCCTGTCTGTCCGACGTACTTTTTCCCACAGGACAGCGGAAGCTCATATACAACAGCTTCTACGCATCCCACCGGCGCTTTTCGATGATTCGTAGAGCATCCGGCAGCTGGCTTACGGTACGGGTCCGTTAATCGACATATTTTTGCCAGCTTTTCTGGTGCGGAAAAGATCACTTTTGTGTCCACCCGGCTAGCCATTTTCTTAAGTTTATGTGCCGTTCTATGCAGGTAGGGCACTACCGCTACCTTCCTTCTGCGTTCCGTCCCTTGATTTGCCGTGTGCCGAGTCGTGCTATCTGACCTGCACCTTTTTAGCAGCCCCTCGACGACCGAAACTTGCACTGATTCCGGAAACCCTGCTGATGATAACCTTCCCGATTGATCCATAAGACTCGTATAGATCTTATGGCGGCAAGACTTCTTTAGAGCATTTCCAAAGCATAAGTTGGCAATGCTCCTCTTGACGAGCTTCGAGTGGGCTGACCGATACGATAACAGGGGCTTATTAGCTCTAGGTTTACACTCCCAACACGTGTGCCGTTCCATAAACTCGAGCTGAATATCTAGGAAACGCAGCACGTTATTGGTGGGCTCTTCAATCGTGAGAGTAAGTGGGCTAAGGTCTGCAGAAAAAACTTCGTAAAGCTTGCCTGCTGTAAAACGTGCGTCTGGTTCAAAAAGAACGAGATAGTCGTCAACCTATCTGACAACTTTAACCACCCTGTGCTCCGACACGGTGCGGGACAGGTTTCTGTTATGGTGAGCTAGAAAAATGTCACTTATACCCCTGTCACACGGCAAATCTAATGTCATTTCCAACAAATGACATTTGTTGCGATTAATGTCATTATCACAGCGCGCTGTCACACGGCGAAAACTAATGTCATTTGAAAATGATTACAATGACGATAGTAAAAAAAAGACACGCCTCAAACCCACTTTTGTCCAAAAATTATTTTCTAATATGCTAAATTCCACTAGAATATGTGATCGTTGCTTTCAAACCGTAACGTTCGATCACTAATTTGTCGACATTGCCAACGAAGTCGAGTCACGCCAAGCCAAAGCTAAGGCAAGCAACAGGGCGAAGAGAACGATAGGCGCGTCCGCTACATCTGCTAATGTGGTACGAGAAGGGCAGTTGCATGTCATCGCCGCTGTGATGTGTGATGTTCATGCGGGCTTCTAATATCCTCATTCATGGCGCCTGCAACAGGAAAACACGCGCATGCTTTTACGGCAAGTCAATTGAAGCGGCCGCGGCCGATGCTCCGGTGCGAACCAACACGACTGCGGCAGCGAAAGCTAAAGACGGCTGTCTTGTCACTGGACTGAGAGTAGTTTTCTGTATTTACGCACGTGGTGGACTTCAATGTCGTTAAAGCAACAATTAGGTTATAAAATTGATAGAATAATAGTGATCTTTTGTTAAAACAAAAAGAAGCATGTCCTGTTTGCGAAACACTGGTGCACTCGTGGTGTCGAGGATACACATTCGGTTCCAAACGAATGCGAATGAGTTTGGCGAACTCATTCGTTTCTAAATGTCGTTTTCGACGAATGTCATTACGTTTTACCGCGTGACAGCAAACAAATGGCATTATCAGCAAATGTCATTCGTTGTACATGACATTAGATTTGCCATGTGACAGGGGTATTAGTATGGGCGCCAAACATGAACCGATGCAAACTCCTTGCTTTTGAATGAATATGTCGTCATTCCATGCTGCATATGTAGAGTGAAGGCAGCAACTACGCATATCTAAAAAGTCCTGAACGGACAAGCCGGCTGAATTTTGGAACGGAACCACGCCATACTCGTCTATGCACTCTTCTACACAAGTTATAAGTTTCTTTTGAGGCAAGGAGTAGTACAAGTCCTTTATGTCAAAGGAGCAAGCTGATAAGCTTTTGTCAGAATTTTCTTTCAGGAAATCTACGATTTCTGCAGAGCTCCTGACCAAAAATGGGTCGTCAATGTTAAGAATTCGGAGCTTATCTTGCAAGAAAAGAGCGAACCTTTTCTGCCATGGCCCTGTTTCTGAAACTATTACCCTTAATGGGTAACCGGGTTTGTCCGTCTTCGCCTTGAAATTATGTTTCGTGCGAAGACGCACAAACCCGATTACCCATTAAGGGTAATACTTTCAGAAACAGGGTCATGGCAGAAAAAGTTCGCTCTTTTCTTGCAAGATAAGCTCCGAATTCTTAACATTGACGACCCATTTTTGGTCAGGAGCTCTGCAGAAATCGTAGATTTCCTGAAAGAAAATTCTGACAAAAGCTTATCAGCTTGCTCCTTTGACATAAAGGACTTGTACTACTCCTTGCCTCAAAAGAAACTTATAACTTGTGTAGAAGAGTGCATAGACGAGTATGGCATGGTTCCGTTCCAAAATTCAGCTGGCTTGTCCGTTCAGGACTTTTTAGATATGCTTAGTTGCTGCCTTCACTCTACATATGCAGCATGGAATGACGACATATTCATTCAAAAGCAAGGAGTTTGCATCGGTTCATGTTTGGCGCCCATACTAAGTGACATTTTTCTAGCTCACCATAACAGAAACCTGTCCCGCACCGTGTCGGAGCACAGGGTGGTTAAAGTTGTCAGATACGTTGACGACTATCTCGTTATTTTTGAACCAGACGCACGTTTTACAGCAGGCAAGCTTTACGAAGTTTTTTCTGCAGGCCTTAACCCACTTACTCTCGCGATTGAAGAGCCCACCAATAACGTGCTGCGTTTCCTAGATATTCAGCTCGAGTTTATGGAACGGCACACGTGTTGGGAGTGTAAACCTAGAGCTAATAAGCCCCTGTTATCGTATCGGTCAGCCCACTCGAAGCTCGTCAAGAGGAGCATTGCCAACTTATGCTTTGGAAATGCTCTAAAGAAGTCTTGCCGCCATAAGATCTATACGAGTCTTATGGATCAATCGGGAAGGTTATCATCAGCAGGGTTTCCGGAATCAGTGCAAGTTTCGGTCGTCGAGGGGCTGCTAAAAAGGTGCAGGTCAGATAGCACGACTCGGGACACGGCAAATCAAGGGACGGAACGCAGAAGGAAGGTAGCGGTAGTGCCCTACCTGCATAGAACGGCACATAAACTTAAGAAAATGGCTAGCCGGGTGGACACAAAAGTGATCTTTTCCGCACCAGAAAAGCTGGCAAAAATATGTCGATTAACGGACCCGTACCGTAAGCCAGCTGCCGGATGCTCTACGAATCATCGAAAAGCGCCGGTGGGATGCGTTGAAGCTGTTGTATATGAGCTTCCGCTGTCCTGTGGGAAAAAGTACGTCGGACAGACTGGGAGATGTCTTAATGACCGATTACGGGAACATTGCCAAAATGTAAAAAATAAGCAATACGGTCATCTGTCAACCCACTGTCAGGAATGCGGCTGTGCGCCGGTGTATGGATCCTGCCGGGTTCTTGCGAAGCACAAAGATAAAGACGTGCGAGAGAATATTGAGGCTCAGGCTACCTGGCGGAATGGTGACACGTGTGTTAGTACCCCTTCAGTCGACTTGTTAGACAAGGAGACGGCTTTTCTTGGATGGGTAAGATTTGGATAAGATGGCGCCACTGTGCATGGGTTATATAGGTGTATTTCCTGAAAATCAAGTTGTTGAAGTTAGCGCATTGGTGGTGTCGTCTCCCGTCCGTCCTTGTTTGCTGGCGCTAAATATGATTTCACTTTTTTTTTTTTGCTAGAAAAACGACTAACATTGCCTGCACTGAGCGGCTTGTCTTATCTAATTGGCTCACAAGAGGCGAGGAGCACGCTCAAATGGAGAGGGATATATGGGGCCGAGCCACTGCACTGAAAATCGATAACCGGATGAAGAGGCTGGTGCCGGCATCTGTGATTGGTCCGCTTTCTCTTACTTAGCTTACGGTGGCTCTTAGACAATCGCAGCGGCATGCAACGGAAGCTTAAGAATGACGCTAAAGCGTATCCTCAGCAAAGAAGAGTTGGCATAACGTAAGAGGTCGTAAACGTGCGGAAAGTTCTCGAAAACGTTACACGGCCGCGCAGCAAGTTTTATTACACGCAAATAAACCCATGCTCTCCGGCAAGGGCGAGTAGCCAGTGTCTGAGTGATTGGCGGCAGCCATCATTTATTCCTTTCGGAACGGGGCAGCCTGCAGCTATTCAGAGAAAAAATAACCTTTGTTTCGCATATTAATGCATTTTTAACGCGTACACGTCACGTCGACGTGATGAGTTTTCGCGGTTTTCTGACGTCGTGTGACAGGCAGGTGAAGTGGGTGCAGCCCTAAAACTTTTGACCAATAGTCGAGGTCTAACGGCAAAAAGGCGTCGAATCAGAAATAACTATTTCTCTTTTGTTCGACGCAATCATGCATAATCAGTGTCTGTCCGTCATATCAGATGGAGAGGTATTGCGGTTTTCGTGACGTCGCGTGAAAGACAGGCGAAGGGGGGGGGGGGTCCAAAAAGTTTGTGACCAATCGCGGAAGGCTGATTGCAGAATTGGAATAGAAAAGTTTGGAATAGCTTTACGTTATAGCGCTCCTCGTTTCACATGTTTCAAAACGTCAAGCGATAACTATAATTTGTTCAGTGACATCACTTTTTAACTTTTTTGTAACATGCTACCTGACCATGGACCCTATAAATCAAAACCATTGCAACCTGTTTTTATTCCGATGTTAAGTTTACGTAACCGTCAACAGAAGCACTGGCCAGTGGCCGGCAGCGTTGTTTAGGGAGGTCACCGAAACGCTTTTCTTTTTGCTTTCGAAGTGAATGGCATTGCCTGCCTTGACAGGTTTTCCTTATCTAATTGGCTGGCTAGAGGCGAGGAGCACGCAGAATTGGAGAGGGTATCGTTGTGGCCGAGCTAGCGCACTGAAAGTAGATAACCGGATGAGGAGGGCGGTGTCGGTGCCCGCGTCGCTGATTGGCTGGTTTCCCCTTGCTTAGCTGTCTGTGCCTGGTAGCAAATCGCGGCGGCGCGCAACGGAAGGGCAAAAATACTGCGAAACCGTATCCTCGGCCAAGAAAAGTTGGCGGAGTGATGCTGTGTACGTGCCTAAAGGGCTTGAAAACGTTATCTGCCATAAAAACATTTTAAATGCGCAAACATTTATATGGCTACACCCGACGAGGAAGCCCGTCCATCCGTCCCGAAAGACGATCGCTTTCAAGAGAGGGCCCGAAGCAGCGAGCGAATTGACCTTCGTGCTGCCTCTCGTTTCAACGCGAACTAAGTGGCTAGAACACAATGCCGACGAAGCTATCAGTACTCGGCGCACTCTGTCCCCATCGCTGATCGCTTTCAAGATAGGGCCCTCGCGGCCGCACCATACGCAGCCGCCGCCGGAGTACGTTTGATCACGGTTCATACTGGTTCGCATGGAGAGCAGGCTACGACATCGACCACGTCAACTTACGAGGTCTACCGTACGTGACACTTTTCAATTACGTCACGTACTACAGCGCGCTTCCGCCAGTGCTAATCTTTCACGAAGCAGCGGCACCATCCACACGTACCATCACATAACGCGAGGGAACATGGCTGTATGCTGTTCGCCTCTTCTCAGTCGTCTCGTGCCGTTCTCAGTTAACATTTCGGTGTTGCAATCGCGCTTCTCCGTTTCCTTTTTCTTTCGCGGTGCCGCAATTATACCAAACAATTAAATCAGCATACGACGAAGAAACAGCAGGTGATTAGCAGCAAATGCTTGCGTATCATTTAGATAGCTCCAACAGGAGATTCTGCGTGTAATTTTTATTGTGCGCTAATAAATCTATTCTCCCCGGCAGCTCCGAGCAGCCAGTGCCAGAGTAATCGGCGAGCGGCGATCATCGATTCATTTCGGAACAGGGCAGTCACCAGCTATTTAGAAAAAAAATATTTAGTTTTCTTCGTCATAATAATGGATTTTTAATGCGTACACGTCACTTTGACGTGGAGAGATTTCGCGGTATTGTGACGTCGCCTGACAGACAGGTGAAGCGGGCGCAGCATGAGAAATTGCAACCGATAGCGGAAGGCTGATGGTGAAAAAGGCGTAGAATGAGAAATAATTACTTTTATTTTGTTCAGTCTAATCATACGTAATCGGTAAGTATACGTAAATATCAGATTAGGCGTTGTCGCGGTTTTACCTACGTCGCGTGACAGGCAAGCGAAGTGAGGGTGGCCCGAATAAAAAAAAAAGGCCTATCATGGAGGGCTGATTGCAGGAACGGAATGGAAAAGTTTGGAATAGCTTTACTTTCTAGCACCCCAGACGAGCTTTCGTCGAACCAAAACTCGTCATTTGTGCGCTGCTTTCGTCGATGCACCTTTCGCAAGTAATGATGCGCGGCGTGTCTCTGCATCCTCTGTGCGCGGCTCGCAGTCGGCGGCCGCCAGGACCACACGCTCATCCTGGCCATCGTGGTACTGGTGGCGCTGTTCGCCGTTGGCACGGGCATCGTGTTCCAGATAGCCTACAACCGATACAGCGGAAGGGTGAGTACTGCAGTGCGCCATCTCGACAAGCCTGTAGGCCGCGGCAGCAAGGCTGCACGCGGAAGCGGGAAATGGCCGCCGACGTGTCTGTTTCACCGAGCATGCCTGTTCGTGTCAACATCGGGGCCGTCGCAGCGCTTGCCGCAAGATGTATATCACCCGCCTAAAATCTCCGCGCTGTGCGCAACCTTTATGTGTTTTGTTTTTCTTTTAAATTCGTGTTCCAATTCGTGTTTAAATTCGCCCACTCGAGCTGGTGGAGCTTTGAACCGTACCGCGACCATTGCACAATCTGGAGCAGGCTTTTTTTCTATTTTCCTTCGTTCTTTTTTTCTTTATTGACAGCGTTCCGACTATGAGTTGCATGAGAGGTGGATGGTTCCGGTGTTCTTTCCCAAAAACCAAATAAGAGCAAAACAAGACTTCGCTTTTGCAGTTGGCACAGGTAAATCAAGAACAAATGGAGAGACACGGTCACACTTAGTGACGACATCGAAATTTTGCTTTTTGCATGAAAATAAAATAAAGAAAATTTGAAATGTGCCCTTACGTGTGACCGTGCCTCTCTTTCCTCTTCGTGTTCATTGCGCGTTTTTTTGCGTTCAAACCGCGCTACACTTGCAGACACTTACCGGCGGCAGTTGGAGTGGAACTCTCGCAATAAATGCAAATGGAAGCGCAGTGCTCGAACCTCCACGCCACCTTTACACGGAGGCAATTTCGCATTAATTTGATTTAGAATTAGATTTAGCGCCTATTACTATCTGACGAAGGTACACCGTTAATAGTGCAATAAATTAAAGAGTAAACCACGACACACGCAACGAAATCTTGATCGTTCATTTATTGGCTTGCGCGTACGTGTTTTGTAGAGCCTATACGTCTCTGCTTTCCATTGTTTCGTGCAGGACATCCAGACACAGTACGTGGTCGGCCCCAACCTAGAGCAACCTGGTGTCGTTCACGTGCCGAAGCCCTGATGACCTACGCTATACCGAGACAACCGCTCGCGTCGCCCCTACACTACATCGCCGGGACAAATATAATGCCGCCTCATAGCAAGCCCGCAGGCAAATGCGGCCCTAATTATTTATACTTTCCTTGTATTCTAGCAGAATAGATGGTGCCATTTTCTTGCGCTTTACCGCAATTTTTATAGAATAATAAACAATACAACATGCTTCGCAATCACGAAAATCAGTGGAAGAACCAGAGGACAACAGTTCACGCTTGCACAGGCTAGGCTGCCTTGTGTGTGTGTGTGTGTGTGTGTGTGTGTTTGTGTGTGTGTGTGTGTGTGTGTGTGTGAGAGAGAGAGAGAGGGGGGGGAAGGGGAAGGCAGGGAGGTTAACCAGAGGGGAAGATCCGGTTTGCTACCCTACGCTGGGGAAAGAGGCAAGGGGAGGTAAAGTGATAACAAAGTAGAGGTACACTAAGAAAGAAGCACACAGAATCACAGTCGGTCACTGTCACCGCATACTGCCACCGCACAGCACAGTAGCACTTGCAGCACTATGAACCATCTGTTCATGCTACAGCCGCTTGTCCAATTATGTCGCCCTTAAAAACTGCAACAGTGCCCTCGTCGCCCTCTGCTGCGATGGCTTGTGATGACGGCATTTTAAAATTTCTTCTGTTAGAGGTCTTCGGTTAAAGCGCGCTATCGCGTTTGCGAGCGATCGTCTTTGTAAATTACAGCGAGGACAGTCATGAACAAGGTGTTGAAGAGTCTCCTCGTCACCATAGTCATAACACGAGGCGTCGTTGGCCCATCCGATTCGGAAAGCAAAAGACTTGGTGAACGCCACCCCTAGCCATATTCGACAAAGCAGGGTGGCTTCGCGACGGCAGAATCCAGCTGGAATGCAAAGGCGTAGCGAAGAGTCTAGTTTGTGCAGCCGGCTGTTTTGAATACTTCCTGCATTCCACAAGGAGAACGTGATATCACGGCTGAGCATTCGAAGCTTTCTAGCGGCATCTGTCCTTGATAATGGTATTGGCTCCTCTTCATCGCCTTGAAGAGCCGACCGAGCAGCGTTATCAGCGTGTTCGTTCCCTCTGACGCCGCAGTGACTTGGAAGCCACTGAAATGTCACGTGGTGTCCTTTCTCGGTCAAGGTATGGATTAGTATTGTAATCTCGTATACCAGTTTTTAGTGTGGTCTACGTCGCAGGGCTGATAGCAAAGACTACAGGGCTGCCTTCGAGTCACTGAATATTGACCATCTTCGAGGTTGTTCTTGGCTGACGAGACGAAGTGCAGCGCGAAGAGCTAAAAGTTCCGCAGCCATCACTGTCTTTGGGTGACATGTCTTGAAACTGATGGTGGTGGCGTTCGCTGGGAAAACCACGGCTCCAGAGGAACACTGGAGAGTTGCCGATCCATCGGTATAAATATGTACGTGGTCGGCGCACCTCTTGTGCAGAAGGAGCAGAGTTAGTTGTTTAAGAGCAGGTGATGACAGCTCAGATTTTTGCCTGGTTCCTGATGTGGTGAGGTGCACTGTAGGTCGAGCCAAACACCATGGAGGAATCGATTGCTTAGTTGCGGGGATGAAGCCTGATGGAAGGCAGGTGTAATAATCCGATATCGTAGAACAAAATGATGCCTGTGGCCTTTCTGACGGTAGTGATGTCAGATGGTGGGGACGGGCACGGGCAACGTGCCTAATGTGCACTCTCAACGCTTCAACCGCAATGTGTGTGTGTATGGGCTGGCCCGGGTAATCGCAGTAGTCGCTACCTTCGATGGGCATTTTGGCAAACCACAAACCCTGAGAGCCCGAGCTTGAATAGCCTGTAGAGCACGAATATTTGTCTGGCAAGTGTTGGTAAATGCGGGCAAACTATCTCAAGAAGCACAGAAAAAGAGCCCTGCGCAATTTCAACATTGCATGCACTGACATTCCCCAAGTCTTTCCGCCCAGAAACTTGAGAGCTGAAAGATTGCTGTCAGACGCTGTTTCAAGTAGGCCACGTGTGGGCTCCATGAGAGATCTCCATCAATGATCATTCCAAGAAATATGTGAGTCTTCTCGTAAGAAATTATCTGGCCATTTATCGATATGGCGTAGGGTGTCATTGGTTTGCAGGTGAATGCCATCAGTGCACATTTGTCTGACGAGATTTCAAGACATTGGTGGCGGAGGTGTATAGCTGTCAGAGTAGCAGCTTTTTGAAGTCTTGCACGTATCTGAGGACGTGTCACACCTGAAGACCACATACATATGTCATCTGCGTACATTGATATCTTGATCTCTGCTGGCAGATGAGCACCGAGACCAATGAGTGTGAGGTTAAATAGGGTAGGGCTTAGTACACTGCCTTGAGGAACACCTCGGTAGGTGTAGTGTCGTGTGGTTTTACCATCTCCGGTAAACACAAAGAAAGATCTCATAAAAACGTAATAAGAAATCCACTGAAAAACGCGATTACCTAGGCCAACCATCTCAAGAGCACCGAGGACAGCCTCGTGAGATACGTTATCGTATGCTCCCTTGACATCCAAGAACAAAGCTGCAGATAATCTTTTGCGTGACTTTGGATGCTGGACATACGTAGCGACATCAACAACAGTGTCTACTGATGAGTGATCTCGACGAAAACCAGCCATGAAACTTGGTAACAGGTTGTTGTGTTCCAAGTACCACACCAAGCGGGCAAGGATCATCTTTTTCATTATCTTTCCTACACAGCTGGCCAGCGCTATTGGGCGGTATGAGATGAGTTCAAGTGGGGACTTGCCTTGCTTCAGGAGAGGGACCAAGCGGCTTGTCTTCCATTCTTCGGGTACCATGCCATCTTGCAAAGATACGTTGTATAGATGTAACAGTTCTCTCCATGCGCCATCACTCAGGTTGTTCAAGGTGCGGTAGGATACTCCATCTGGTTCCGGGGATGAAGAACGCCTGCATAGAGCACTAGCCGCTTCTAGTTCCTCCATTATGAAAGGAAGATCCATGCGGCAGTCACGTGAAACAGGGCTGTGACTGGGGGCTGGAAAGCCTGGACCGGTTGCTTGGCCAGCGATCCTTGCACAGGTCTTCTGCAACATCAGCATCCAGTCGCCTCTGGAAGAGCGCCAGCGCTTTGAATGGGAAGCCTTGTTCAGGGAGGGAACGCAGACCACGTATGGTTCTCCAGATGTGGGAAAGTGGCTTTCGGGGGTCTAGTGACTGGCAAAACATTGTCCAACGTCAAGATGCCAATTTATCCATGCGACGTTGAATTTTATTTCGTAATCGTCTGGCTATCTTAGGGTCTTCGATGGATTTTGTACGCTGGTAACGCCGCTCCGCACGACGACAGGGCGCACGAAATCGCTCCAACTCTATATCCGATTCCGTGTGCTTCGACAAAACTGTGACCGTGCGCGCGGCGTCTCGTATTACAGACTTGATTGTTTCCTCTAATCCAGAAGACAAGCCCTCCCGACAAGCATCTTCCATGGAGGAAGTAAAATTAGTCCAGTCTATTAATCGAAGGGTGTTCCGTGGGAAGGACCTGGACATCCCTTTGATGACAAGGCACTTGGGAATGTGATCACTCCCGTGTGTCTCGATATCCGAAAACCATTTAACACATCTTGTGAAAGAGCTGGAGGCGAAAGCTAGGTCAAGACAGCTGCCATTATTCACGCCTCGTATAAACGTTGGGCTGCCGTCATTCAGGAGTGAAAGGCCGTGGTTGCAGGCGAAGTTTGGAAGTCTTTGCCCTCTTGCATTTGTCCTTGTGCTTCCCCATGCCATATGGTGCGCATTAAGATCTCCGATGATGACATATTGAGCAGGGCACATCGACAAGATGTTCGTTAATCTTTTGGGGTCAAAATTACTTGAAGGCGATATATAAACGCCTACAAGTGTAAGCATGATGTTGCCCTTTTTAATTGTTAGGCAATCATATTGATTGTTATCATGAGGCGGGATCGGTTGGTGAACATAGGTAAGTTCTCGACGAATAAAAATGATGACTTTGCTGCATGCATCAGTTGTTGCGGATATAACAGCTTCGTATCCCGATAATCTGACTAGTTTGGCACGTTAGGCTCACATATGACAATGATTGGGAACAAATTAGTATGAATATACTGACGAAAGTCTGAAAGGCATGACCTTAGTCCTCTTGCGTTCCACTGGATGATTGACGCTGCCTTGACTTCTTCTCGAAGGGATGGGCGATGGTTGGCCATGTCTCTATTCGAGAAACTCAAGCACTTGGCTTAAGGCGTCCAATACTTTCAGTGCACTTCGAGCAGACGTGGATCCAAGGTTCGAATGAATCACTCGAATGGCATCTATGAGGGGACGCAGCTTTGAAATAACTTGACGATCTGCTGGCCGTCCAGAGTGTCCGCGATCGGGCCGTCAAGGTCGGCTTGGCAGTCCCTACGTTGGACTAGCCGGGTGGCGCGGGGTCTCCCCTGCGTCTTCTCTGGACCGAAATAAAGTTACTTCACTCACTCACTCTTCTGTTTCGCGCGTGCCATCAGCGGCAGGAGCAGGCTCCCTAGCGGGCTTGACAATCTATGGTTCTTTGGGAAGTTGCTGGCTCGAAAGCGCAGGCCATTCTTCTTCAGAAAGCTTCAGTTCAGCTGACTTTTTTGAGCTGCTCAGCCCCTTTGTGGCCTGATTGGAGAATGTCGGTGCTACAATGGAAGGGCCCCTCCTTTCATGTCTCTGCCTTTTTTTTAGGAGGCTCGGTGACGCCGACGCCGATGCCGGATCGTTTCAGCAGCCTCCTTGTGTGTCGAATTGTCCCGAACCATATTCTTGAGAACCGCGACCTCTTTTTTGATGCGAGGGCAGTCCCTAGACGAGGCAGCATGGCAACCATTACAGTTGCCGCACTTTAGGACAGTAGCCCGGCACGTGTCCTCCGCGTGAAGTTCGGCACGCCGGGGACACATCAACGAGTTTGGACCGACCCCCTTGACATGTCCAAGCCTAAAGCGTTGATCGCATTGAAGAGGCTTTTGTACGAAAAGCCGAACAAGGTGTCGGAAGTGACCGACTTTGACGTGAGATGGTAGGAAATCTCCTTTGAAAATCAGTTTGACGCAGCGCGAAGTTTCAAGGCGGCTCACACAATGACAACACCCTCACTTGCTGGTTTAACGAAGATAGGCAAGTCGGCGTTGGGAATGGCGACATCAATGTCATAAATTACACCTGCTGTGGATGCATCATCCATCGGGATAAAGGAACGCAGTTTGATGCGCCCTAGCTCCGAGATTTGCTTCAGTTTTTCGAGCGCACTCTCGCTTGAAACATCGATGGCCAGGACATTTTTGCGTGTATTTATCCGAATGTCCTTAATTTCATTCGGCACGACCCCTTCCAAGAAAACAGATAGTTCTTGCCTATTTAGCAGTCGGAGGTTGCTTGAGGGTTCCTCGGGTACGAACACGATGGCGTGAGGCCAGCGTTCAGGCCTTGACTTCAGTGTCACGGTGCTCGTTTGCGTTGATGTATTCGCGTTGACAGACCTCCTTTTGGCCCTCTTTCTGCGGACAGTGATGAAGCTGTCATCAGACGAGTCTTCATCCGACACTGAGTACAGCTCAGTGTCCTCAGTGTCACTGAGTACTCTTCCTCGCTTCCTCGTGAAGGACGGCCTTGATGACCTGTGGCCAGGAGGGCCTCTGGAAAGCTCCGCGTCCATGGCCACGAGACCTGGAGCCGAGGCACCAGGAAATTCCTAAGATTTCGCCAGAAACCAGAGAACACAGATAGAAGCGTTCTACCTTGTGTGATATAAGCCTTGTGTGAAAAAAATGAGAATTCAGTGAGCTCTAGCAACGATAAAAAATACTTTCATCTTGTCATCTCGCGATGCTTGTGCTTGGTCGTACCTTTGAATAAACGTTCGTGGAAAGAGAATCATCACTCAGACAATCGCGTTTGTCTAAGCAAGCAAAAGCCGCGTGGCGCCGCAGTTTATAGGGATAAACACAAGCAGCAGGTCAACGTATCGACAAACTTTATTCACTCTGTACTCAATGAGGAGGTATGAATACAACTATAGCTGCTAATATGACTACCTGTCATGTTTCGTGTATTTTTGTGCTGCTGAAGGACGACAGAAAATTGACTCAGAAGGCTACGTACTAGCTATTCAGCTTTTTGAATTTGCGCAGAACTTCTTTTATAATGTCGAAGCGAGTAATCAATCAATCAATCAATCAATCAATCAATCAATCAATCAATCAATCAATCAATCAATCAATCAATCAATCAAGCAATCAATCAAGCAATCAAGCAATCAATTTTATTTTCTTTGGATACGAGGAGTACGTGACTAAAAGCTTGAGCAGCTTGACGAGGTCCCGACCCCGTTAATGTTGGCAAAACAGCAGGATGACGGTCAGTCATGCACAGAGTTCAAATAAATTAACGAATATTACATAACATCAAGTAACACAAAATTTTGTAACAAGGCGCGAAACAATGGAAGCCATTTGCATAGGCTTGAAATGGCATGAACATGAAAAGCAGCGATCGACAAGAAGAGGGTAAAAAAAAAATCGAAAGGACGTACTGTTCCTGAAAATAAATAGACTGGACGAAGAGTTTAATAAGACAACTTTGATTACGTGAAGGATCAAAATCTTCATGGTTTAATAAGTTTAGAAGGGAAGGTAGCTTAAGTAGTTCTAGTGGTGGGTACAGTCCACATTTCATTGTGCCTGGTTGGACGAACACTTGTGTTTGCTTGTAACTTAGCGAGATTAATTATGTTATTGGTACCATACTTAAAAAAAGCTTTATAACACAGCATCAAAATATAATTATATAAGCAGAATACTGGAAGAATTTCGTACTTTGTAAAAAGAAGTTTTGTAGAAGAAGCATAATGCACAGCAGCAATATGTCGTATGGCTCTTTTCTGCAGCAAATGCAGCTTGCGCATATTTGTTACATCAGTAGTACACCACACTATGCTGCAGTACTGAGACAGAGAGGACACTAATGCATTGTAGATCATAATCTTCACCTTTGTAGAAAGAATACATTGCGTACGTGCAAGGACACCAATGGTGGATGACATCTTAGAATGTAGGTTTTCAACATGTAGAGGCGCCGACAAAAGTGGTATAGTCCACGCAGAGGGAGCTGGAGCAGCGGATGGATGGATGGATGTTATGAACGTCCCCTTTGGAACGGGGCGGTGGGTTGCGCCACCAAGCACTTGCTACTATACTGCCTAATGTCCTACCTATGTTAAACAATGAAAAAAAAAACACTATGAAATACCACGCCCAAATTTTCTTATCCCCTATTGCGAACTGTGCTTTTGTACGTCTCCGTCTTTTGTCATTTCCCTACTTTTCTTCCACCAATCCTCCAATCGCCTCTTAGTAATGTCTATTGCGGACATATTTGCTTTACCACTGATCCCGCTGAACCCAAGGGCTTCAAGGAGGCCAGTGGTGCCTAAATCGACCCCTGGGTAAACGTCTTCGCATTCTAATATAACATGCTCCGTCGTTACCCTAGGTTTACCGCAGCAAGCACATGCTTCTTCTTCCTTCTTATATCTCGCTTTATAGGTACGTGTTCTAAGGCATCCCCATCTCTCTTGGAAAAGTAATGAGCTTCCCTTTGAGTTATCATAATAGGTTTCATTCCTGATTTCATTTTTTCCTCTTAGGTGGTTAGTCATGGCAGGTTTCCTTTCCATTGCCGCCACCCATGAGATTAATTCAGCCTCTCTGACTTTCCGCTTGACCTTTGTTGCTGTGTGACCCACCCTACAGGCCGCATACTTGCTGGTAAGCTTCCTAGTTCTTTTCCTCCACTGTGAATCAATGTTTTTCCTGTACAGATATCTGAACACTATCCCAGCCTATTTACTTCCATATTCCTCAGCTGTTCTTCATACTCAGTTTTACTGCGAGCTTCCCTCACTTCAAAACAAGTCCAGCCCATACACCCTGCACAGCTTCATTTGTAGTCTTCCCGTGAGCGCCTAATGCAAGGCGACCCACTGACCTTTGGTTCTCGTCGAGTCCTGATTGTACCCCTAATTTAAAGCAAACAACCGCATTTCCAAAAGTAAGTCCTGGAACCATTACACTTTTCCACATACCTCGGAGGACCTCGTACCTATTGTATCCCCATAGCGCTGTGTGCTTCATTATGGCTCCTGCATTTCTCTGCCCCTTCACCGTTATTGTTTTACCTGTGTTTCCATATATATAGTGTCTTCGTTTATCCATATACCAAGGCATTTATATTCTGTTACCCGAGGTATTTCTTGGCCCTGTATCTCCACTGTCTGTTCACTGTTTTCATTGAATACCATAACACCTGATTTTATAACACTAAATTGCAAACCTAAATTGTTGCCTTCCTGTCCACAGATATTAGCTAGACGTTGCAAATCACTTTGCTTGTTAGCTAGCAACACAATGTCGTCCGCATAAAATAAACCTGGGAGTTGCTGCTCTATTACTGTACCCGCCTGTTTGTATGAGAGATTAAACCCGATATTACTTCCTTCTAGCGCCCTCTCCATCCTCACCATGTACATCATAAACAGCAGCGGAGATAAAGGGCACCCCTGCCTCAGTTCCTTGTTGATATGAACTTTCTCCGCGCTCCTCATCCCTTCCCATTCAACGCAACCGGTATTTTCTAGGTAAATCACTCTCAAAAGCTGTAGACAATCGTTACATAAGCCTTCCCCTTCCAGAATATCCCACAAAATGTTGCGTTCTACGTTGTCGTAGGCTGCTGTAATGTCTAAAAAGGCCACATACAAAGGTCTGCTTTCTGCTTTTGATATTTCAATACACTGAGTAAGAACAAACAAGTTATCATCTAAACGCCTACCTATTCTGAAGCCATTCTGAAGCTCTACGAAAATGCCATTATTCTCTGGCCATGCTTGAAGCTTTAATTTGATTGCCTGCATTGCTAGCCTGTATATTACCGACGTAATGGTCAATGGTCTATACGAGTGAATTCTGTCTTTCTCCCCCTCGCCTTTATAAATTCAATTCATTCTAGTTTGTCGCCAACTGTATGGTACTCGTCTATCTTTTAATTTTTTTTTCCACTGCTTTCGCCACAGCTTCCTTACTTTTTCATTTATCAGCCTAACTCAGCCTAGTTCCTTTATCAGCCTAACGGGAACCTCGTCTAGCCCTGTGGCTGTGCGCTTAGGAATTTTCTATTCCGCTTTCTTCCAGTTTAAATTTGTCAGTACCAACTCCTTTTCCTCTTGGGTCTCTTTCGTGCTTTTATTTTCTTCAAATACAACCTCGTCATTGCCTTGGAAAGATTCGGCTGTTACTTTTCGGATGTAATTTATTGACGCTTCTCCTTCCAGTCTGTTTTCATCTTCGTCTAGGATATGTTGTTGTATTGTTGTCGACTTCCTGCCTAATAATTTTATGTGGTTCCAAAACATTCTAGGTGCGGCCTTCTTTCTGTCACGTATTTCTGACAACCAACGTTCACTTTAACCTTTTAATTTTGTTTGCACCAGTATTTGAACTATAAACTGTTTCTCCCGGTATATTTCCCATTTACTGGTAACTTCATCCTGCGGCAACTACGCTTTCTTTGCCTGTCTGTGCTCTCGAGATGCTTTCTGTCGTTCGGCGATCGCTTCTCGTATCCCCTTGTTCCACCAGCTTTTCGATTTCTTTTTTCCTTTCCAACGAACATGTTTTTTCTCTTTCCGTTTCTCTGTCGTTATTACACTTAGAAGCTCACCATATTCGCACTCTTTACTTGGCCATTTGACAAGTTCTTCCTGAACTCTAGTGACTATATTTGCTATTTGTTCAGCGTTCAAATTTGGACTGGCCATATTGCTCACCTTGCTCTCTTTCCCAACTACATGTCCCATTTTCAAAATGATGCATTTATGGCCACTTCCTATGCTCTTAAACCCTTCCTCATCGATGACCATTTCTCTCAACTTATCATGAATTCATTCTGTCATCAGACAGTAATCAATGGTCGATTGCCGGTTTCCCACTTCCCACGTGATCTGTCCTTCACACTTAGGCCCTGTATTGACGATCAACAGTTTATGTTGCTCACAAAGGTCTAGCATTGACTTCCCGTTATTGTCGGTATAGCCATCTAAATCCTGTATGTGGGCATTCATGTCACCTAATAGGACAATTTCAGCGCCATTCCCGAAATTCTTAATATCAGCGCTTATGCATTCCACTAACTCTTAATTCTTCTCTGTGCAATTATTTCCTGTCAACAAATACGTAACGCCCAGCCAAGTTTTTTCCCCACTCATTGTACTTGATAACCAAAGATGCTCTTGACATTGTGAATTTACTCTTTTCCATTTGGCTCCTTGATGGATGAGCATTCCGACTCCCCCTCCCTTTCTTTTCGACTTAGTTCTGTTGCACCCTTCCCAAACATAATTATCAATAACTGGCGGCTCTTCTGAGTCTCTAAGGTGCGTTTCTGTAACCGCATACACGTCTATTTTTTCTCTATGTAACTGCTCCTCAATCTCTGCCCACTTTTCCTTTCTTCAGCCGCCCTGCATGTTTATGTAGCCTATTGCATGGCGAGCTCTTTTTCTTGCTTTCCTCCTTTTTCTGTTATCAACGGCGATGCTCTTCTGATGTTCCCCAAGGGGACCTTCTTCATTACTATCTACTCTCGTCTCCTGAGCGCCCGCGGGCCCCCTAAAAAAGCAACAGCGCGACCACCAAGTCGCCGGCCCACTTCTCGTGCCAGCCTGTAATTGAAGTGGATCCCGTCTCGTTTAAAACCCCTAAAACTTCTCACTTCCCTGTTTACTTCGACAACCTCGAAGCCTTTCTCTCGGCTCATTTTCCATATTCGCTCATTAGCAGTCCCTACGGCTCTTTGTACGGGACTATCACGTACAGGCACCTCCGGCACCGTGCACACCACCATCTGCACCTGAGGGGATAGCTCGCGCAAGTCGTCCACCCCCTTCGCCAAGCGCTGGGCTAGTCCAGTTCCTTTCTTGTTTAGGACGTCATTTAGCCCACCTGCTACTATGACAAGGTTGCGCACGTCGGCATTTCCGCGAGCTTTTCTTTTGCTCGCTCCATGACAGAACCCAGTGTCCGCCCTGGAAATGTCCCTACCGCCACTCTTTTGTCGCCTTTCACCCTCTCCACAATTGCTTTTGAGCACCCAGCCAGGTTTGAGTCGCCAGCGATAATCACCCTTTCACTCTCTCCTACCTCGCCCTGCTTCCCTTTGTCCTTTACCGCGTGATTCGGACTTGACAAGGGGCATTGTTCCCTGGGCACCTGCTTTTTCCGCCTGGCGGCCTCAAGGTAGGTGCCGCTCTTTCCAGCCAACCCTTCATCAAGCTGCATGCATTTCACGTATTTCGCTGACGCACCCTCGCGTGTCGCGCCGGGGTCTGCGTTCCATTGTCACGCACATTCTCGTTCACAATGGCGGCCCTGTTCAGCTTTTCCTCGGCTGCTTCAAGTCTCTTTTTAACTACCTTCCATGCATCACGCTCCCTGTTTAGCTCATTTTTGAGCTCTTGCGCCTGTTTGAGAAGCTTTTCCTGGAAAGCCTTCATTTTCTGCAGCCTAGTATCGACATCACATTGTGTGCCCGTTGATTCGATGCCCTCTCCATTCTCATCCGTCTCCTCATCTGCCTTGAGGGACCCCCGCGCACTGCTTGCTTTCCCGTCTTTCTCGCCATGTATGGCACGGCTTTTTGCAAATACTACAATACTATAATAATGCCACTATTGATGCAAATACTATAATACTATATCAATGCAGCTTGCCTTTTAGCAAAGACCGATACGCACAGGATCCAAATCCTCAAAATGTCGCAAAGCAACTCTCACCACTGTTTCAAAAATAATCAATGCCGCGGAGACCGAAGGTATGACACGCTCTCGCACGCGCTCAACCACGCTGCCACGCTCTCACTTTCCTACCAAAATACGCACAGTAAAACCACTAATAGTTATTTGTCTTGCCACTTCCAAGCTACCATTTAAAGACTACACTCAACATCCCACCCGGCTGCGCGTGTTGGAGCACGTGGCGTGAAAGGACGCTCTAACCATCCTGGAAAACAAATGTACACGAAGAACAACCACGCACCCGAAATACGAGAGAAAAAAAAAGAAAGAAAAAAAAAGAAAGAAAAAGAAAACCACCTAATTACTATTTAAAGGCAAAGAATCAGCAAATAAAAACGGAAGCAAGCCCAAAGCATGAACAAAAACTTATGATTTCGTCGCCGCCACGGAGCCCCGAAAAGCACGTCCATTCGCCACAAAATCCAATCTTCCAAATTGACATGCCCGCAGATAATAAAGGGCGCCCATTGGCTGTCTCGATCCCAGATCCTGCCTGTAGATGGCGTTGCGATGCAGTTTGCCGTTGCTCCGTCTCCCGCTGCGTGGAGTATACCACTTTTGTCGGCGCCTGTACATTCCATGCAAGATGCTCGGAGAAATATACTCCAAGCGTTTTAACAGAATCCATGAACTCTAACTGCTGAGAGCCTAGAAATAAATTGAACTTCTTTGTCAGCGTTTTTCCTTTAGGCGTGTACAAAACAACTTGTGTTCTTGAAGGGTTTATATTTAAAGAATTCACCGAGGCCCAGGCATCTAGGTCAGACAGCGTTTTGTTAGCCATCGCTGCTATCTCTGTTTCGAAATTCCATGTAATAAAAACTGTCGTGTCTTCAGCATACGTGATGAATGTTGCGTTGTCTGTGCAGTGTACAATGTCATTCATGTAAATCAAAAATAAGAGTGGCCCTAGAATGCTTCCCTGTGGCACACCAACAACGATCGGCTTCCTTGCAGATGTTTCATTGTTTGTATCAACGAATTGTGTCCTGTTTGAAAGATAGGATTCTAAAAGCGCATGCGCTGTTCCACGCACAGCATAGTTTTTAATTTGCTAAGATACATGGTAGGATCAATTAAGTCAAACGCTTGGGAAAAATCGACGTATATGCCTAATGCCATTTGATTACGACTGAATGCACCTATAGTTGTTTCTTTTTGAGTCAAGAGAGCTGTTTCGGTACAGCGATGCTTCCGAAACCCGTGTTGAAAATCTTGAAACAGATTGTGGTGATTAAAATATGATAGCAATCTGATATGCAATAATTTCTCAATACCTTTCGAAAACACTGGAATTATCGAAATAGGTGGGTAGTTGTTTAGTGGCCAGTTATCACCGTGCTTGAAGACTGGAACAACGCGTGAAGTCTGCATATGTTTAGGGAATACACCTGTAGATAATATTATGTTATAAATATGGGTAATAACAGGGCATATAATATCATCCACATACTTTTTGGGACGAATTTGGATACCACCGGCGTCCAGGGACCGGCTGTTACCTATATCGCTGAAGCAGGAAAAGACTTCTAAGGGGTTAGTTGGGGCAAGAAATAGAGTGTTATTAAAGGCGCTTACAGGCAGGAACTGAGTATAGCTCTTGAGGCCATCAACGTCATTTAACTGAAGTTTTAGCGAAAAGATTTCATTAAATGCGTTTGGTATAGCATTTCCGAAAAGTTTCTGCCCGTAATGACACAAAACATCTGGAATAGCTGAAATTGAATTAGGCTTTAGCAAAGCATTCAATTTGCGCCAGATTACATCACTTTTTTGATTGGCTGGGTCACTAAAAGACCCCACGAAATAAGCATCCTTAGCAGCCCTAAGCTGATTTGCGGGATTATTTCTATATTTCTTAAACTCCCTGAGCAGGGTAGGATCTCTTGATTTCACAAATCGAGCATACAGGGCAGGTTTGTGTTTAAATATTCCAAGAAGCTCAGGTGTTAGCCAAGGTTTTCGTGCTTTGGATTGATTGATTGATTGATTGATTGATTGATTGATTGATTGATTGATTGATTGATTGATTGATTGATTGATTGATTGATTGAGTAACCTTTATTTTACAGTCCTGCAGAACGCGTATTAGCACGTCGCGGGCCGCTCCCACGTCGGGACCGACAGGCCTAGCCTGCCAGCCGCATCGTGGGCCTGCTGGACTGCCCAACGTTGCTCAGCCAGGAGTGGGTTGCGGAGGGCCGCCTCCCACCTAGCTGGCCGTGTAATTTTTTTCATGGGGAAGTGTTCATGGTAAACAGTTTTGAAAGTGATCATAAAAGCAGTATACGCCACGCCAATATCTTCTGTTCGGTAAACGCTGTTACATGAGTAAACGCTGTTACATGAGTAATAGCTTGGCGAAAGGCTTCAAGATTTGATGAAGTAATGGACTGAATAAAGACTGGTCTTTTAGTTTTACTAGCAAAGCCGTGAATTCTATTTACTAGAAACAAAAGCAGTATACGCCGCGTCAATATCCTCTGTTCGGTAAATGCTGTTACATGAATAATAGCTTAGCGATATGCTTCAAGATTTGATGAAGTAATGGACTGAATAAAGACTGTTTTTTTTTTAGTTTTACTAGCAATGCAGTGAATTTTATTTACTAGTAATATAATACCCAGATGATCACTGATATCAATGTACACAACTTCGACCGCTAATGAATCAATATTAATGTTTGAAATGGATACATCTAATTGGGATGCACCTTCAGTAGTCCCGCGCGTTGCAGTAGGTATTGTGTTTGTAAAACCATAAGTTCTGATAAGATATTGAAAATCCTTTTGTAGCGGGGAAGACGAAAGCATGTTTATATTGACGGCACCGCCTAAGATTAAATTGATTTTCTCTTCTAATGTATAACTGAAAAGTTTTCAAGAAACACAAGAAATCGGGTGGCGTCACCTGATGGGGGTCTGTACATCATCAGGTGCCGCGGGAGGTGTCATCAGGTGTCATCAGGAGGTGTAAGAGAATAGAAAGACAATAATAGCCGTGAGCAGTAAAACAACACATGCCTAAAGGATGCTAAATGAGAAGTAAAAAATGGGCGAGTTGGTATCTGAAAGGTTTATTCGAATGTTTACAAACTTTGAAGATATGTCCTATACGCCGTCAGAAAGAGCAGGTAAACAATTCAAGAGCCATTCCACTTTGTGAAAGTGGATGCCCAGCGGAGCTGTGTATAACTATGAAACAATAAGATAAAGCAACAATGGAAAATAGCCCAAATATGCACGTTGTTATGTTTATTTGTATTCACGTTTCACAGTAGTTATGGCTTTATGGTCGCTAGGATAGACGGCCATGAGCTCTGTGATGACACTGGAGATGTTCTTAATGAAGGTTAGGTCTATGCACGATCGATGGCGCGTCGTGGAGACGCTGTTCTTGGTGTAACATTGAAGGCCGAACGCCAAGAACCACTTTCCGTTGGGACGAGACAGATAGACGTTGTGGGAGGCGGCGCGACGAAGTGGCAGCCGTTGCCACTGTTTACTTAGGCCGGCCAGCCATGGTTTCGCGGGATCTCGGGAGCAGGCCGAGCGTGTTCTATTCTCGCGCTACCAGCACGTGAGCCCAACTTCTTCGCCTGCTTTGGAGATCGATAGTCGCGCCGCTACAATGTTGAAGTCACCCACAATGACGATGGGATCGGGGTCCACCGAGAGGATCCACCCAAATGTGTCGATCATAAAGTCTTCGCGGTCTCTGTTTGACGTTCCGGGACGAACGTGCACGGTGGCGACAACGAGTCCCTCCCCAGTCTGTACGGCGCACGCGTCCGCACATTCCACGGCAAGGCCCGTCGTGCGTAAGGCATATGGCGCAACGGCCGCGCTGTCGTTTTTTTTTTTTTTTGCGTAGATCTCAACGTCGCCCGCTCGGGAATCGACGTGCCCGTCGCACACGACGGCAACTGACATCATGACTCTATAGGCGAACGATGTAGTTTATCTCGGTTCCCTCTCACCTTTACAATCGGTCGGCCACGTGTCGTCCGGACTGCGGAAGAACGGCGCGCGTACGAAGAGCAACGGCAGGAACAGAAACAATACCCCTCATCCATCACCGGTTTTGACACATCGGGTCTCAAACGCAGCTGGGCCACATATGCTAGCCCGATTTCGCCTTATGCTTAAGCTATTTTAACTCTATAGACGCCGCCATCGTTTTTGCCTACGCACATCACGAAAGGCTGGAAACTAGCCTAAGGCAGCTCCGCTGTAAAACAGATAAAATATTTGGTGTTACGTACACCAAAAGATCTGCCACGGGTTAAGTTGCATAGAGAAAAGCCAGTTCATCGTCAACATCATGAAGCGCTATGGAGGCGTGGCTGACAAACCCCTTCGTCTTTTTCTTTATCTCGCTGTCTTCTGCAACCTCTCCTGTCGTTTGACCTTTGTGCTTAAATAGGACTTTTTTTTTTCAGGCCGGTGTATACACTTATCATGCGACTTGCAGTCTCTTATATGCATTGCGAGGAGATGCGTGTGCGCCGTCCCTTTTGTGGAATTCAAATGCTCCTTCAGCTTGGTGCTGAGACACCTGCCGGTTTGGCCAACATATGTATGCCCACGCTGGAAAGGCAGACACAAAATACACAGCTGAAATCGAGCAAGAGACGAATCTGATCATGTGTTTGACACTACAGGTGGACCGATTGCTTACATGCGTAGTGCAGCTGTTCGATCTGCCACTACGCCTGTGCACGGCCGAACAAATGCTACCGAGCTTGTTCGCCGAGAACACAGCTTTCTCGCTGTAGCGAGAAGCAATCTTTTTCAGCCTATGCGACAAGACTTGGACGTATGGGGCGACTGCCAACTTCTTACTCTCCGACGCCCAGTTTCGTGTGTTCCCTGTTCTGCTCACTGCTTTTTTAATCCATCGAGCAATTTCTTGCGCGACGCAGTTATGACAGCCTGTCGAAACGCCGCTGATCGCAGCCGGGCTACTTGCCCTGTCAAGCTGTCACCTACTTTGTGGATGCACATCAACAAAGTATACCATGGCTAGACAGAGCAATACCATTCTTGACGAACTTCGGGTGGCTGGAACGGAAGTCCAGGAACTGGCTCTTTAAACCTGGGCAAGTACTTCCAGCAATCATGATCAGGCTCAAAATATAAGTCCAAAGACTGAGAAATAAAGTTCCTTTCCTCCTCCTCCTCCTTCGAAAACTGAATACTTGATTTTCATGGTCATCGATGTTTGAGCACTCCGTGGAAGTACTCAGATTCGCGTGCTGAGGCAGAAGCTACCTCGCCTCCCCCCCCGCCCTTCTTGTGTAGCCACATTCATTCATTTTAGCAAAGCTTGTACATGCTTAGAGGCCGTGGTATCACAGACTATGTTTTTGTTGTTGTTTCTGTTCGTATTGTTCGTGTTGTCTTTACTATTGCATTCGTTCATTCACCCACAATTTTATATACTTTTTGTCAACATTAGATAGAGAGAGAGAGAGAGATAAATTATTTGAAGGAAGGCAGAGAGGTCTGCCTGAGCTAACGCGTGCTCTGGCCTGCTGCTCTGCACAGGGGGAAAGACAACGGGGACGTAAAAGCTCAGTCAGGAATTATGATGATATAGAAGACGGATGCATGCACAACGATGAAGGCAAGTTCAACATTGTGGTGGTTATCAATGAAGTCCTAAAAGGTCATTCAGAAATGTCATCCGCCATCCAGAGCTTTTGTCAACATTAAGTTTACGTACGCGTATATTGTAATAGGCCTAATGTGTTGTGTCTTGATCAGGTCATCAACTATTCTATCGCTGTTGCACATCGACGCCATGCACACCAGATGAACTACAGGAGCTACCTTGAAGGTATTCAAAACAGCACAGGATGTCACTTACGTGTCCGCAGGGTATAATGATATAATATAAATAGAGAATGTTAACTGTGGAATAAACCCTATCCAAAATATAGAACAATTTCTAGGCATTCACATTATTTGCAGCATTCACATTATTCGAAGTGAATTTCCTTCGAGCGACTAAATGAGAGCTTAGCAGACATGAAAAAAATAATAAGGGATGACGTGTGTTTCATGCACTACGTATGTCTCACCCCTTTTCTTTTTTATTTTCCTTGTCCACGTTTGTGAAGCGCATTTACACGCTCGCAATGCTCAAACAACTCGCCCAACTAGCTGTGTTGACCAATTGAATTTGTTCTGTACCCGTCAGAGGCTGGAGGGCGATGGTTGCGTGCACTTAGTACGCTTTGACCGCAGAAGCCTAATCGTCCACATGATTGCTAGAAAAGCATTTAGCGAGGCGAAGATGTGCTGAATGCCATCATACGATCCAAGAATGTCCTTAAAGTAGCCTGCACGATAAAAAACAGATATAACAGAGGTAAGTTAGTGCACTGAATAAAGCTAACATAATAATAAAAAAGACCAGTAACCTGTCTACCCTGTATAACGAATCAACTATAGTAAGTAGAAGCGAAAACAACACATCAGAAGCGCCGCGTTGCCTCCCTTGTTATCGTTATTCATCTTGCAGCACTATCTTGTACTTCAGAACCATGCAAAGCCAACTAGCCTAATGTCGAACAATGTTGCAGGTCACTCTCTTAGTTTATGTCGTGCTAGTTGCACTCCTCGTTCAAACTGCCGAACGCGCACCTTGATCATTAGTTCATGCAGTCAGCCAGAAGTGCATCCAGGGGAGAAGAGGGGAGGCTCGCCGCGCATGTCGCTCCCCCCCCCCCCAAAAAAAAAGAAAAAGAAATGTCTGGCAGCGCCGTTGGTAGTCAGCGTCAGAAACAAGCACTCGGATATTCGTATTAATAGTGCGGTGCCTCCGAGAGGGTAGCGCACAAGGACACTGAACTTGACCGTAACTCTGTAAACAAAACAAACTGACATTTGCTTCGCTCTTACCTACGAGTGGCGGTCTGGCGAGTAGTGCGACTCCCATCACCGTGTGACATCCGCCGATCACGAGCGAAAGGCTCTCGCTGCCGAAGTCCCGGATGAGAACGGGACACGTCATCGGAGCCATCACGCCACAGCTCAGGCCCTGAACGACGGCGCACGCTAAAAGGTGACCGCCAGACAGGGACCACACGAGGCCTTCGCTGGCTGCCGCGTTGCCAGAGAGACCCAGTATCACCGTGGCGTTCAAAGACAACAGGCGTCGATCTACCACCATGCCAATGACCAGGCATCCCAGCACGACGCTAACATTGAATGCGAGGAGAAGGTACCCCGCGAAGCTTGCGTCTATGCCGCAGTCCATCGTCACGTCCAAGGAAAAAAGAACAAAATTCGCCAGGGAGTAGTTCTGAATTGAAAAGGCCAAAGTGTCGAAGAGGAACAGCGGTGTCGCAATCACCTTCCAGTTTATTTTAACGAAAAACCTGACCAAATTCCTCAAGAACGCGATGATTTTGCACCATGGCGCTGGGGATTTTGAGGTGCTGATCGCCGGGCGTCCCTCAACAATGTGCTGCACCATTACACACGAGATGGAGACGTTACGCGGGTCTTCGACCAGTAGACCCTGTCCTTGAGAGTTCTCAAGGTCATCGAGAGTGCGGCAAGTCCCACTCGCTTGTTGATGTTCCGGAATATCCCGCTCCCGCAGTAAGGATTCGGTAGTACTCGCAACATCAACTGTCACTGAGTTGTCTATTCCTGCCGGTGTGACGTCCGCCCTGTCACCTTGAACGCTTCTTAAGGAGTCTTCGTTGGCCTCCCCAGCGTTGGAGCTCGTGGGCACAACGTCTTTTCGCCTGAGTTGCCACGGCGGCATCCTCACGAGGAGAGCAGCCACGAATCCGTTGAGTGACAGGGCACCCAGCAGCAGAAATATCTCGGGCGTGCCGTAGTACATGCGGATGTGGTTGGCCACAAATGGAGTAAAAAAGTGAGAGCTCTTGGCTGCAGAGGACATGGCGTACGCTGTGGCTCGCCACCGAACGAAGTACTCGCCCACCACCACGGATGTGACTATGAACACGCCGTTGACTGCCAGCCCTGCAGATATGAATGAAGCTTGATTAAAAGGCTTGAAAGAGTAGCCGGTGGACACTTGACCTCAATCTCTCAATAGCAAGCTATGTACAACAGCACAGAACATTCACTGACTCGTGTATAGTCACAGAAGCACGTGTTCGGCCAGACGATGAGCAATAGCAGGAGAAACGCGCATCCTTTTTTCAATAGTATACTTTTTTATGGATCTTTTCTGTGAAAAGTTTATTCGTTGTCATCGTTCCTTCACTTCACCTGATCTTTCTACCTATCCTTTTTTTTTGTGCTTCTGGGCACTTGATCCGCAGTACCGCGTATGAAAATGGCATCACGTTTCGCAATATTCGTGTTTTTAATGCACTCAAATCTAAGTTACTGCAATCGTTTCTCCAGATTGTGTGCACACTATCTAATAGGTGTTTTGCTGTAAAAGCGACCTAGAACACAATGTGTTGCGCTGCTCCGCAAGCAAGGCTAATGGGAGCTGTCGGTGTCACACGATGCCCCAAACAGACCACCCCCACAGGCAATCACTCTGGCAAGATCCAGCAAATAAATAACTGGTTGTATACGAGGATCAGCAAAGAAATTTCACTGAAAGGCGCCTCACCATGTACTGCCCCGAAGAAGAACGAAATGAAGGACACGGTGACGCCGAAGTAGCACACCATGAGGGCCAGAGACGAGACCAACGAGCAGCCCAGAGTCATGTGCCGTAGAGAAACCACCTCACACAGGAAGCCGGTGAAAATTCCTAGAGAAACAAAGACCGATTCCCTAAATCAGGTATTTGCCGGTACCTACCATTCAGTGCCGCGAAAGAAACATCGAGATACACAAGACAATTTATGAATCCGACAGCTTTAATGTTAAGCTGGTCGAAGGACCAATCTGAGCTCGAAGGAGAGCGAGAACCCCGTTCGCTGAGCTCCCTACGGGTGTTCTTTATTCCTCGCCTCCCATTTCTCTAGAACAGATTTTGCAGGAGAGACAAAGGTACTTAGTTTGTCAGTATACTATACGTCACGTTGGCGCTCTTGTGTGAAAGCGCCATCTACTTGCGACTGCCACGTTTCTGCGCTTTTCGGCTACACCCCGTTGCCGCCGCACTCACAGCGCAGACGTGCTACGCAAAAAAAAAAAGCGCAGATCACTCGCACTGTGGCAATCAATGTTACGCGAAGCACTTTGCAGATATCTGGCTATCCAGCATTCTTTAGCGTTCTGCAAAGCATTACCAGGTAAACCAACGTGTTTGCGTAAATCAAGTAGTTGTGTGTGTGACGTGAGCGTAGGTGAGAGTGAGTGCATAACGACAGCAGTAAGGTTTCGACGATGGAGACGACGATCGTATGACGGTCAGCTACACTATTCCTACTACATCTGTGCGCAGAAATATTTACGATGTGCCAATTGTTGGGTTCTGCATAGGTAGTGAACTGGCACAAGCAAGAGATGCAGTTATTGTGACATGATCTGCGACTAAGTGTTATACCATCATACGTGTACCTATGTCTATGTCAGGTGGTCTATGTTAAAACGACGATGGCGTTTGTATTCCGGCGAATAAATGTTAAAACGTGATCAACGTGAGCCAATCGTGAAAGTGGCACAACGTCGCAGTTTCTGCGTAGCGTTAGCTGCTATGAGGAATGTCCTGGGGAGCGTGGGCTCATCTCGTATGCAGGCAGTCTAACAGGCGGCGTCTTAAAGCCCGAGTTCTACTGGGAAACTACCAAGTGACGCACTCACCAAACATCTCAAAGAGCTAGTCTGATTTGACAAGAGAGAAATATGTGTGCGATCATGGCCTAATGGCCCAGTATCCTAACAGTATGTGCACTGAGACGCTAATGTTACTTGAGCTTCGTGCAGTTTGGAGAGACGGTTTGGAATTGAAAGGATCACAGGTCAGCAAAATAAGTGGAAATTACTCACGCACTAAATATATTTTTTGTGTCTTCCGTTTTCATAAGAACGCGGCCGCAACGGTCAGGAATCAAATCCACGACCTCATGCTAAGCAGCAGAACGCGACAGCCAATGAGTCATTGCGGGCAGATAGGACGAAAGTGCCAAACTCCCCGAGATAGTGCAGAAGGAGCAGACAAACCGAAGATACCCGCTGTCAGCGGGCATAAGAACGTACCTCCGAGTAGACAGAGTGAAGACTGCAGTGATGGCGGGAATGAGGCCTCGCTGTGGCTGGCACCGAAGTGTTCCCGTATTCCGACGTACAGGGCGCCCTGTGAACGGTTTCCTATAGTCGCAGTGTGAAGCATGATCATGCACATTGCCAGCGTGAACCAGCTGCTGCGGCTGTCTTGCAGGCGAAGGCGTAGAGACTTGCTGGTCCTGGCATCCATAGCGACCGCTTCGGATACTACCAAGGTTACTTGGTGGCACGTCCCTGTGCGCTTGTCAGGTGAATAGACTGCAAGAGAAATGGGTGATTGTGCTCAGACGATGATGACCAGAGATATCAATATGAAACGGGGACAGCAAAAACGCGATATCTCTGAGATGGTTCAGACGAATCGGAGCGGAAAATTGTTAAATGTAGGACGGTATTTGTTTCTTTTTTGCAATTCATGAAATATTACCATACGCCATCTTTCTAAACAACACAAGCGCGAACTTTGCTATCTTTGATGCAGATCGCCTCTATTTCTTTATTTCTTTTTTTCTCTCTCTATTTCTTTCTTTCTTGTACATCAAATGTCCCTGTATTGCGGTATTACATAAGGAGTGGGCTTTTCCAAACAGCGGATGATTTCTTCGATGTATACCTTGAAGTGATCAAGTCTGAAGTGGTGCACAGCATTTATGGGCAGGTTGCTCTAGTCGGTTGCTGTTCTGATGAATAACGAGTTTGCTTGTGCAGCTGCGCACGCAGGTGGGGAATAGATGTCTTTGGTGTGGCTTGCACGTAGCGCAATCGATGAGCAGGACTAATTACGGAGCAAGCAAGAGGTGAGTCGTAAAACTTGCTCGAGAGACACAGACGCGAAATTTGTCTGCGCACTTGAAGATTAAGAAGATTAGCTTTGGCTTTAGAAAATGAGACACTGGAATGCAATCAATAATTTCAATACATAAAGCTGGCTGTAGGATTCTGAATATATTCCAGGGTTTCTTATCAAAATATTTGTGATCGGGGTCCCGGACTACAGACGCATATACTAATTTAGGTCGTACGAATGTTTCATAGGTGTCACGTATAGTAGTGACAGGTTTTCATAAAAAAGCGCTAAAAATGAAGACAAAGTCGAAGGAACACATACGACAGGACTGGAGCTACTTCCAACTGGCGTTTATTACGAACGGTCATCTATTTATGCTCTGTGCATCAACGTACATCACGCACTCATTATCATACACGCAAAGATTGAAATGAGTCATATCATACATACGATTGTATGGTCAAACAGTGCAAGTCTCTAGATATCTCCACAGAAACGTCACTTCTTTATCTTGCAAATTCAAAGATATACAGCTGACGCACTTGTCGCCTGCTTTCCTTATAAAATATGCCTCAACTATTTCTCTTTCTGTTTTTGTGTTTCCTTTCCTCATGAAAGTTGTGCCATCAAACATGGGTGTGCATGCGCACTTTTTGCAGTGCTCAGCCAAGTGACTACCGTATCCTTTTCTGACATCCTTGTGGTGCTGTCTAGCCCTGTCATTGAAGCACTGGCCGCTTTGTTTGTCTGAAATAAACGCGTCCACAATCTAGGGATAAACGCTTGCGGACGCGTTTACCCCGAGATTGTGCCCTCGGTAGGAGTGCCTTCAGCGAAACGGCGATGTGGTGATGCGGTGAAGCAGTGATGCGAGGTTATTTTAACATTTAATGACATTATCCATCTTTGTAAGCAAATATTTACGGTTTGCAAGTCCGTATTCAGGTTATGCAATTACCATTAAGGCTAAGAATAGGACAAAACAATCGTCAGAACACAATCGTCAGCGAAATGTTTAATACCTGAAGAAATGTTGGTACCTGAAATACCTGAAGAAATCAATATAACGTATAGATTAAGAAATATAGGGGCCCGAGGACTGTTCCTTGTGGAACGCCGAAAACAACGGGTGTTGACGAGGAGCAATGGCCGTTAACGTACGAAAACTGCTGCCTGTTGGTAAAAAGTTGCGCGACCAATCGAAAACAAAGGTATTAATATTCACACGGGAGACTTTGAGAATGAGCCGATTATGTGGAACTTTATCGAAAGCTTTCTCAAAATCTAAAAGAAGCGTCTACTGGGGTGTTGAGGTCAACACGGTAACTATTGTCATCAATAAATAGAGCTATCTGGTTTTCGCAGGAGCGGCCCTTTAGGAAGCCATGCCCCCGTGGGTAAAAAAATTAATGCATACTATAGTAATATAGTAATATTACAGTAATAGTAATGTTATAATAAATTATATATGCCATTAATTTTGATCATGCACTGCTCAATGAAATGGAATGGTGGTAAGAGGGCGATGACGAACCTTTCTTCACCTTTTATTGAGTTCTGCCACAATGTGTTCTACATACGGTGATATATACCGTCTTGCAGCGAGGTTTTCATAACAGAGAAAGAAAGACAGAGATTACATTACCCGCGGAAAGTACCCTGGCAGACACAAGATAAGCAAATTCAGCAAGGGTTACGAGGTGAAGTCGCACATTCTTGTAGATACACGTAGTATTGCACTTGCGCACTAACGGGCTGATATGCTCCAGCTGTTTGTTTTTTCTGAGGGAATAACCTTGCATTAAAGGCGGACGAAAATGCCACCAAAGGCTAAACTTAAAGTAATACTGAAAGGTCACTCTTCTAAAATATTTGTCTCAGTTACGGGTGGCCATTGTCGGTCAATCGCAGACCTCATCCCTAACGGGAACTCAAACAGGCAGTGACCTCAATGGACAACGTCAGATATTTAGAGATGTGGTTGCGCCCGGTTAGCTCCCCTACCTCAATGCATTCATATTTGCTAGCGTTTGTTACGAAAGCGCTTACTTGCATAAAGACTAATTTCTTGAAATAGTTCAAGTGCTTGAAGGTAATAACGATATAGGGTGCGACCAAGACTCGAAGGCAAAACAATGGAAGCTGAATTGTCCATCTACATGGGTCGATTTCACGCGAACTGATGTAAATTCTCCAGCCATATGTGTCCAACCAAGAGTGCATTTATTTGACCTAGCATTTCGGAGACAACCCCTTTCCTTCATCAAAGGCTGGCGGCGGATCAGAAGCAGCGCAGGTTTAACCTTAAATGAAAGTGAACAGCGTATTGGGAACAAAGTACTTACCTCGAGAAACTAGGCTCCTTTCTGGTCTCCAACTCGCCTGCTAGATAGCTCCGGTCAAGTTCCACAGACAACATATGATCACACCCACCTATTCGCCCAGCACCTATCAATAATAACGGAATATACAGCCCGGCGTTTGCAATAAGTCGGGCATGGATCGCAGCACAGGCAACACATTTCGCTGTTTCCATCCGGGGGCGAGGGCGCGTTATGCTCCGTATCAGGGTTTCCTGCTTCAACAGCTGTTCTATAGAAGCAGCTGCCTTAAATTGTGTATGTGACCCTCCAACCATGAAAATATGCGCTTGCAGGCCGGCTTGGGGGAAGAGTATCCAATAATAGCCAAAAGAGTAACCGAAATTACCGTATTAGTGTAGGCCCTTGGGTGAACTTGTAATGACGTGGTGACACAGTCGACGTCTTACACAGGAAAATCAGCATCTTGTGTAAAAGTGTGGCAGCAGCATCTCATTATCTTTTTTGTGCATGAGTTACCAGGCAATTTATCGCGTGAAACAGAAAAGACACAGTTTCCCCCAAAAAGGGAAGCATCGATTGCGATAGCAAATTAGTAGGCAGCTATAAGAAGTAAGGATTGTATTTCTAAAGGCCGTATAAACCTGTACACCATACGCGTTTACTAACTAAATTAACGAGCGTGGTGTCACGCGCGCACACGCAAATATGAACGCATCTCACTCGATGACCGCGTCCACTCGCTCTGAAAACACTGGTCAGGTCAGGTCAGGTCAGTTTATTTCCTTACAGGCCCCTTTATCAGGGGTATTACATAAGGGGCGAGGTACATCTTGCAACAACAATTCAACGTGATAACAAACGAAACATTTGAAAAGTGGTAGATACCCTGTATAAACAAATACATACTCGTGACGAATTGTCAATTAGAAGAAAAAAAAAGAACCAGTTATTCTGGCCGAAGAGAAGAAACAGCGGCAATGGACAATTCACTTCAGTAACTAGTGGACCATTTTAAAAAAGGTAGATACATTGCATACAATCGAAAACACACGTTAGATTATAAATTTGCACTAGAAAAGATATCGAAGACCTGTATTATTCCTTGCCGCATGACGGGTTGCTAAATTCCGTAAATGAGTGCATTAAAGAACAAGTGCAAGAGTCGGCTTTTATTGACAGATGCGGTGTTTCCACGGGAGCTTTTCTAGAAATTCTTTCAATGTACTTGAAGTCGACGCTGATTGGGTGGAGAGATGGCGTTTTTCTGCAGAAATCATGAATTTGTATTGGCTCAAAGGTTGCCCCTATTCTTAACAATATTTACCTGAGTAAGGTTGACAACTGCTTAGAGAAAGCCTTAGGTGATAGTGTTATCAAGATATTTCGTTACGTTGATGATTACCTGATTTTCTGTAATAATGGAGAATTCGATTCCGCTGCTACCTCTGTAAGTGAGCAATTGAAACTTTATGGGGGAGGATTAAAGTTTACAAAGGAATTTCCTCAGCGACGCCTAATTCAGTTTCTTGACATTTCCTTGATCTTCGAACAAAATCATGTTTGTTGGCAGTACTCCCCAAGATCTTCGAAGCCGTTGCTAAACTTTCAATCCAAGCATTCTAAATTAGTAAAAAACGGAATTGCCATGTCGTGCCTTAAGTCTTCCCTCACCAGATCCTCCATGCACAAAATGAGCGCCAGTTTTAATGCGCAGGTCCGGCGCCTATTAGAAGCAGGGTATCCTAGTGTAGCGGTGGCCACTGTGGTTGAGCGCCTAAAGAAGTCGGTTTCGAGAGGGACGGACGTGATTACAGAAAGCAGTAATAGCAAAAAAAGAGTAGTGGCTATTCCGTATATTCATTCAGTGTCGCACAGGCTTAAAAAAGTTGCTAGTAGATATGATGTTAATGTTGCTTTCACTGCTCCCAATAAGCTAGGTAAGATATGCGCTGCCGTACAGAATAAAAAGGAGCGGGTAAAAGGCAAAAAACGAGCAGATATTTGTCCAGTGAAGCACAATAAGAACAACTGTTTTACTGACTGTCGTATGGGTGTGGTTTATAAAATTCCCCTTAGCTGTGGCCAGTTCTACGTAGGGCAAACGGGACGGTGTATCAATCAGAGGCTAATGGAACATAAAAGGTCGTTAACCGGTGGATCGCCTTCTAATCTTGCGCTTCATTGCCGAGATTGTAACTGCACGCCAGAGTTAGATGAATGCGCGATATTGTACAGGCATAAGAATGAAGATACGCGTCTTATGGTAGAGGCATGGCATATCTATAATGGTGGAAGTGCGTGCGTGAGTCAGCCTTCGATTACTTTACATAAGGAAGAGATTAAGTACCTTAACAGTTATCTCTCACGTAGGCCGGCACGTGTACCCGATTGACACGTGGTGTTACCATTCCTGAGCATGCGCAGATGAGTTTTGTGCCTTCTTTCTTTTTTCGCCTCAGCGCCCCCTTCAGTTGATAGCCGGTGTTCGTGTTGTCCACTTCTCGACTCTTGTGTCCTGTCTGCACGCCTCACTTCTATTTTGCATAATGAATCCTTACCAACTAGCTCAGCTTTCTGTCGTTCTAAGAAAAGGTAATTAATTTGACAAAATTCAAGGAACCTCAGCAATGAACACATGGTGATTATCTGTATATACGACAAGGTGGGAAAGGGCATTCCAATCAGTTGCAGTTCGAGAAAAAATAAAGAAGCAGAGAAGGTAGTTGTATGTTAGCGTGGTTTTAAAACTTGGAGCGGATGACGAGCGCGTTGTGATATTCTTGCGGGTGGAATGATGTATGGCACAGGATTAAGTGAATTGTAGAAACACTTATGAAAAAGACTAACGCTGGCTATCTTACGGTGGTGCGAGAGCGACTCTAACTCAGATTTCTCTTTTGAGGATGATATGCTGACGTCATATGAGTAGGATGAATGAATGTATCTTACCGCACGACTTCAGAAGCACTCAAGTGCGTTAACGAGATATTTTTGACATGGGCTCCAAATTGGTGAGGCATATTCGACTTTAGGCTTGATAAGTGATTTGTACACCACAAGACTGACATCCTGAGGCGCATGACGCAAGTGGCGCCTCATAAAGCCGAGTGTTTTGTTCGTCGATGATACTATGCTGTGTTGCGTACTCCAGGGTAGCGTATCGTACTGCTGCCGAGTTGTAGCGACGCCTGCCTATCGAAGCTCAACCGACGTTACTATGGGGTAGCGTGGCGTTGTCGGCGGGCTGCAGGCATCCGGTAGACCATAGCGACCAGGCAAGGACGAGATGATTTCTAGTGCGAAACTTGCGCGGTTTATTCAAAGGTTGATGAAAGATGATGAGAAGAGAATGAAGTGTTCTAAAAAAAGTACATTTCGGGGCCCCATAAATAGGCTCTCTACAATCGTTTAAGGGATCTTGCATCCGTCGACGTCACGTGACCGGCACAGTCTGATTCGCGGAAAGAGGACCCCTCCTTCTCCGGTCATACCGAGCCTGCTGCAAGGAGGAGGGCGTCCCGCCTCCGGTTATACCAAGCCTCTGGTCCGGGAATCGCAGACGCTTGACCTTCTCTTTTGGGCGTTGCTGGTTCACACACACACACACACACACACACACACACACACACACACACACACACACACACACACACACACACACACACACACACACACACACACACACACACACACACACACACACACACACACACACACACACACACACACACACTCCTTCTCCGGTCATACCGAGCCTGCTGCAAGGAGGAGGCCGTCCCGCCTCCGGTTATACCAAGCCTCTGGTCCGGGAATCGCAGACGCTTGACCTTCTCTTTTGGGCGTTGCTGGTTCACACACACACACACACACACACACACACACACACACACACACACACACACACACACACACACACACACACAAACACACACACACACACACACGCACACGCACACGCACACGCGCACACGCGCACACACACACGCGCACACACACGCGCACGCACACACACACACACACACACGCACACGCACACGCACACACACGCACACACACACGCACACGCACACGCACACGCACGCGCACACGCACACGCACGCACTGTTTTAATCGCACCGCTGGCGCGAGTCGTTGGGAACTCGGCGCTGACGCCCGTTGTTGCACCTGGGTCGCAAGCCCCAAGGGTAGCGTTGGCCTGGCGGCCTGGGGTACAACTGGAAGCATCCGAAGGTCCCGGCAAAGCATGAGTCGACTGGTAACAACAAAACAACTTGTTTATTCTAACATCGCAAAGAGTTGGCGGTCAGGTTGACCGAAGTAGAGAGACGGGAGTGCACGTTACTCAACAGAAGAAATCGGAGCCTTCTTTGGTGTCCGGGGGCAGCTGCTTTTATACTCTCGCAGTTGAGGGCAAGAAGGAACCCCTCTATAGACGAGCACGTGACTGTGCCGCTCGGGCACAATGGGATAAGGTGGCGCAGCGTCGTGTCGGCGCCACTCGGGCACAATGGGAAGAGAAGGTGGAGCAGCCGTCGTGTCGGCGCCTGTCAGACCCCCTCGCTTCACAGTTGTTGGGAGCTCCTATCCCCGGCTGCCGCGCTTCGACAAGCGTGGGCACCAATATGCACATACACTCACACACGCACATGAAGACACGTGGCATTGGAACATGCCTGGACGCGCTTGGCAGGGAGGCGTAGCGGCGGCGCCGAACGGGCCAAAATGTCTGCCGCTTTGAACGAAGCCCCGGCGTCCGTTGCATCCGCGCCGGCTTTACCGCGCGTCGTAGGCGAAACGTAACAGACCGCCCCGCCGGGGGAAGGAGATCCCGATGGTCAGGGGACTGCATCCGCTGTCCGGAGGGATGTCGCTCGATGATGCTCATAACCGAAGTCGGGCGTCCCTCGACGTTTCTTGAGCGCAGCGCACAGAGAAGGCCTCGTTCTCTCGTTCAGGTTCGCACGGGACACTGCAAAGTGACTTCGGGAGAGTTCACATTTTTGTGCTCGTTCCCGGCAAGCGTTAGAACTACGCTGAAACTCAACCGCTTAGTCAGCAAGCATGGCACAACCCTCACTAAGCCCTGCCAGGCTCTTTCCCCTTCTATACCACTGTCTAGTTCCTTACAGTAGTCTAGCAGCACTCAGAACGCGTCCACAAATTGGAAAATTGCACTAGAAAGCATGTCATCACTTTGAAACACTAAACAAAAGCAATATGTTAAAAATCCTGCCTCAGGAAGAAAAACATCAGTAACAAACAATTTTGAGGCTGATTCCTACGTTAGGGGCTTCGACTTAAGCCATCGGCGTTACCGTTGAGACTCCCCTTTTTGTAACGCACCTCAAAGGAATATTGTTGCAAAGCGAGGCTCCAGCGCAGGAGGCGGCCATTTTTGGGAGAGATGGTCTGCAGCCATTGGAGAGGGCAGTGATCCGTCTCAATGATAAACCTCGAGCCGGCTAGATAGCATGACAATTTCTGAACGGCCCACACGAGACACGCACACTCTTTCTCGGTGGCGCTATACGCCTGCTCACGACTGGTCAGCTTACGACTAGCATACAGGACGGGGTGTTCTACTTCTCCATTTTCCCGTTGGCACAGTACAACGCCCATGCCTCGCTCACTAGCATCGCACTGAACAACGAACCCTTTTGTATAGTCTGGCGATCGTAGCACAGGCTGGCTTGTTAGGGCACTCTTTAGGGCGCTAAAAGCTCTTTCCTTTGTCTCATCCCATACGACTGTTTGGGGCTCTGTCTTTCTTAGAGCATCCGTCAGGGGAGCCGCGATATCAGAGTACCTGGGGATGTACCTCTGATAGTAGCCGGCGACACCTAAGAACGACCGAATATCGGTCTTCGTGCGCGGTTGCGGGAAGTCTCGCACAGCGGCCACCTTTATTTCAGAGGGGCGGCGACGACCCTGACCAATCACGTGACCGAGGTAGACAACCTCGGCCTGTGCTAACTGGCACTTAGGAGCCTTGACTGTCAAGCCCGCTTCGCGCAGGCGGGTTAGCACTGCCCGCAAGTGTGCCATATGCTCAGACCAGGATGCGGAGAATATCGCTACGTCGTCTAGATACGGTAAAGCGAATTCTTGCTGTCCCCGCAACACTTTATCCATGAGGCTTGAAAAGCAGTATGGCGCGTTCTTCAAACCAAAACTCAACACTTTAGGACGGAATGTTCCCATTGGTGAAATGAACGCCGCATACCTACTAGCCTCTTCTGTAAGTGGAACCTGCCAATAACCCCTGACAAGATCTAGGGTGGAAATAAACTGAGCGCTACTAACTTTCTGAAGGCGCTCCTCGATGTTAGGGATCGGATAAATTTGATCCTTAGTGATGGAATTAAGCCTGCGGTAGTCGACGCAAGGACGAGGTTCCTTGCCCGGTACCTCAACTAAAATCAAAGGGGAGGTATAATCACTCTCACCTGCCTCAATAACACCGAGCTGTAGCATTTTCTTTACCTCAGCCTCCATAATATCGCTCTGGCGGGGTGACACCCGATACGCCTTGGATCGTACTGGCTCTGGGGAGGTAAGTTCTATATCATGAGTAAGGACAGAAGTCCTACCAGGCCTCTCAGAGAACAGACCTTGAAACTCTTGTAAGAGCTGGTATAGTTCGGTTTTCTGCTCAGGCGACAGCGGTGCTTTACTGATAAGGTCACTAATGACTTGACCGGTGTCTTCCCTGTTCGTCACTGAGCCTAGTCCCGGAAGCTCGACCGGAAGCTCTTCAGGAACGTTTACCATCATGCACACCACTGCTTCCCTTTGTCTATAAGGTTTGAGCAGATTACAGTGGTAAACTTGCTGTGCTTTCCGCTTTCCTGGCAGACTCACCACGTAGTTAACGTCCGACAGTTTCTGAACAATTCGTGCTGGGCCCTCCCACTGCACGTCTAGTTTGTTGTTTAGCGATGTGCGCAATATCATGACCTCATCGCCCACCTCAAAACGACGGGCCCTGGCGGTCCGATCATAATAAACCTTGGCCCTCTGCTGGGCCTTTGCCATTGCTTCACCTGACAACTCTTGTGCCCTTCTTAAGCGTTCGAGGAGCTTAAGCACGTACTCCACCACGACTGGGTCGTCGCCCCTTCCTTCCCACGATTCTCGTAGCATGCGAAGCGGAGACCGAAGCGAGCGACCGTACACCAGCTCAGCTGGCGAAAACCCCGTAGCCGCATGCGGCGCGGTCCGTAATGCAAACATCACCCCAGGCAGACACAGCTCCCAGTCAGTTTCATGTTCAAAACACAAGGCTCTCAACACGCGCTTCATGACGGAGTGGAGCTTCTCAACGGAATTCGACTGTGGGTGGTACACTGAGCTGTGTAACAGCTTTACCCCACACCTTTCGAGAAAAGTTGTCGTCAAAGCGCTAGTAAACACTGTGCCCTGATCTGATTGGATTTCCGCAGGAAAACCAACTCGCGCAAATATGGACAGTAGTGCATTGACTATCTCAACTGAGCTGAGTTCTTTAAGCGGCACTGCTTCAGGGAACTTTGTCGCTGGGCAGATCACAGTCAAAATGTGTCTGTACCCCGTGGCTGTTACCGGCAGAGGTCCCACTGTATCAATAACGAGCCGTCTAAAAGGCTCCGTAATGATAGGTACCAATCTCAACGGCGCCCTTGATTTGACCCCTGGTTTGCCCACCCGCTGACAGGTGTCACATGTCCTCACGAAATGGTCTGCGTCCCGAAAACACCCTGGCCAATAGTACTCTTGCAAGAGACGGTCCTTAGTTTTCTTAACTCCTAGGTGTCCGGACCACGAACCCCCGTGCGACAAGCGCAACAGATCCTGACGATAGCATTGAGGCACGATCAGCTGATCGAACTCCACTCCTCTGCGGTCTAGATACTTCCGGTACAGGACTCCACCTCTTTCCACAAAACGCGCATTTTTCCTGGCGATACCTTCCTTGACATTGCAGCGCACGTTTTCTAGGCTGCCATCCTTCTTTTGCTCGGCTATCAAAGCCGACCGGCTGACTTTTAGCAACCTATCAAGTCCGTCTGACGTAGGCGCGATGAGCAAATCTGCAGATAGCTCTTCTAACTTTCCCGCATCGGTAATTTCCTCTCCAGTATCTGGTGCCTTTAACGTTACAGACTCAATTTTATTCAGTTCGGGCGTGCTCTGAATATCAGCTTGCTGCGCCTCTGACCCTTTTTCATTGTTTGATAACGTCGGCCCCGCAACTACCGCCTTTGCAGCGAGCTCCCGAACCTTCGATCTGGTTAAGGCCTGAACGCTAGCCTCACCAAACAAAAGCCCCTTCTCGCGCAGGAGGTGATCGGACCTGTTCGAAAATAGGTACGGGTACTGGGGGGGCTCATAGATGACACTGCCGCCTCCGTCTCAAGCGCTCCGAATGGTCCTTCAATAAGCACTTTTGCTACGGGCAGACACACGCTATGAGCTTCCACGGCTTGCTTGATCCATGCGCACTCGCCCGTGAACATATGGGGTTCTATGTAAGACGGGTGAACTACATCCATCGTAGCTGCGGAATCGCGAAGCACTCGGCACTCTTTCCCGTTCACGAGGAGGTCTCGCATGTAAGGCGCGAGAAGCTTCATGTTCTCGTCAGTGCTGCATATTGACAAAAACACAACTTTTGGTTTTGTTTCCGGACACTGCGCCGAAAAGTGACCCGGCTTCTGGCACGTATAACACACGCGCGCTTGCCTCATTTCGAACCACTTTCTGTCCGGACACTGCGCCGAAAAGTGACCCGGCTTCTGGCACGTGTAACACACGCGCGCTTGCCTCATCTCGAACCGCTTTCTGCGTTCGGCTTCGGCTGCCGCCGTCTCCTTAGGTTCGGTCGCACTGTTTTCACTCGTATCCGCACTACGTGTGTTCCCCTTTGCTCTCATGGGTGTGAACTTTGGCCTCTCAAACTTCGAGCCAAATTCACCCTTTTGACCGTCCTTAGCTCCGCGAGCCCGACGCGTCACAAACTCCTCGGCTAGCTCGGCGGCTTTAGCCACTGTACTAACGTCTGGCCTATCCAAGACCCAGTACCGCACGTTCTCAGGTAACCGACTATAAAACTGTTCTAGCCCGAAACACTGCAGAACTTTCTCGTGGTCACCAAACGCTTTCTCTTCTTTGAGCCACTCCTGCATGTTTGACATAAGCCTGTACGCAAACTCTGTGTATGACTCACTTCTGTCTTTCTCATTTTCCCGAAACTTCCGACGGAACGCCTCCGCTGACAGCCTGTACTTTTTTAGCAGACTCGATTTCACTTTGTCGAAATCCTCTGCCTCCTCTCTATTCAAGCGAGCGACTACGTCGGCCACCTCGCCGGGTAACAAAGTGAGCAAGCGCTGTGGCCACGTTTCCCGAGAGAACCCCTGCTTCTCGCACGTTCGCTCAAAGTTAACCAGGAACAAACCAATGTCCTCTCCAAGCTTAAACGGCCGCATCAGGTCAGTCATTTTGAACAATACGCGTTCTCCTGCACCGTGTGCCTGACTTCCATTACGAGCGCGTTCCATCTCTACCTCAAGACGCTTCATTTCCAAAGCGTGTTGACGGTCGCGCTCTTGTTGCTCTCGCTCTTTCTGTTCGTTACGTTCACGCTCTTCTTTTTCTTTCTGTTCTTTTCGTTCACGCTCATCTTTCTCTTTCTGTTCTTTAATTTCGCGCTCCTGTCTTTCTGACCTCTCCTCAATAGTCTCAAGGCATTCCGACAGCTCGTCATCCTCAGCCTCTAACTCAAGAATAGCCTTTAGCAGTTCTGGTTTTCTGAGTTTGTCTGAGACATCCAGACCCAACTCTCTTGCAAGCTCCAGCAATTTCGGTTTGCGCAACGACTTCAAATCCATGGCTGCTCTGAATGCTGCTTTCTCTACTGCCTATTATTTTCTTGCCGCAAACTAACCCGGCAGCAACGACAACCACAATTACCAGCTCTGTTTCTGACACTAACAAAAGCCTGGCAAAGCTCAGAAGAAGAAAGTCCCGCACTCACCAAACCTCGCAGCCAAGAATCCAGCGCAGTCGTTCCGCTGCAGGCAACCAGTCATCACACAGGGCTCGTTGCACTGCTCCCGGATGGTCGTTGAGCTGCTCAGCATACAGTCAACTGCATCTCTTCGCTGCTGGCCTCCGTTGTCGCGATCTCACCGCTGGCAGACAGTTGTTGTAATCCCACCGCTGCCACCAGTTGTTGTAATCGCACCGCTGGCTCGAGTCGTTGAGAACTCGGCGCTGACGCCCGTTGTTGCACCTGGGTCGCAAGCCCCAAGGGTAGCGTTGGCCTGGCGGCCTGGGGTACAACTGGAAGCATCCGAAGGTCCCGGCAAAGCATGAGTCGACTGGTAACAACAAAACAACTTGTTTATTCTAACATCGCAAAGAGTTGGCGGTCAGGTTGACCGAAGTAGAGAGACGGGAGTGCACGTTACTCAACAGAAGAAATCGGAGCCTTCTTTGGTGTCCGGGGGCAGCTGCTTTTATACTCTCGCAGTTGAGGGCAAGAAGGAACCCCTCTATAGACGAGCACGTGACTGTGCCGCTCGGGCACAATGGGATAAGGTGGCGCAGCGTCGCGTCGGCGCCACTCGGGCACAATGGGAAGAGAAGGTGGAGCAGCCGTCGTGTCGGCGCCTGTCAGACCCCCTCGCTTCACAGTTGTTGGGAGCTCCTCTCCCCGGCTGCCGCGCTTCGACAAGCGTGGGCACCAATATGCACATACACTCTCACACGCACATGAAGACACGTGGCATTGGAACATGCCTGGACGCGCTTGGCAGGGAGGCGTAGCGGCGGCGCCGAACGGGCCAAAATGTCTGCCGCTTTGAACGAAGCCCCGGCGTCCGTTGCATCCGCGCCGGCTTTACCGCGCGTCGTAGGCGAAACGTAACAGCACGCACGCACGCACGCACGCACGCGCACGCACACGCACACGCACACGCACACGCACACGCACACACACACACAAAAGAGGCCTGAAAATACTGCAGGGCTTCCGCCAGACCTGCAGACACTCGAGATGACTATGGCGAATTAGGAAGTCACGCTTCATTTCGAGGAGGCATGGTGGGTGAAAGTCCTTTCTGCACGAGGTGCCAAGCGCAACAGGAGAAGTCACGCTTCATTTTGACGAGGCATGGTGGGTGAAAGTCCTCTTTGGACGAGGTGCTAGACGCCAGCCGTAACAGCTGTTGATATGCGTGAGCCAGTTAAGATCACAGGAAATTAAGAGGCCTAAGTACTTGAATGATTTTACTTTTTCAATCTGATTGTTGGCTATTGTGTAAGAAGGCACGAGGGGTGTACGACTACGAGTAAAGGACATATGTTAACATTTTCTTTATTAAGAGTCATTAGCCAATGGACATACCAAGACTGCACATGGTTGAGATTTTGTTGCAAGTGTCATTGTTAATGGTATGATAAATCACGCAGTCATCAGCGAACACCCGAATTTTGCAAATTACATGAAGGGGTAAGTCATTGATATAAATTAAAAAGAGAAGTGGACTAAGAACAGACCCCCGAGGGAAACCTGAAGATAGCGGAAGGTTGACGGAATACTGGTCGTTGGTAGTAACGAATTGCTCGCATTTAGTGAGGAACGTTTCTAGCCATTTTAATACATCCATGTTTAAATTCAAGAAAGAAAGTATATGTAATAACTGACGTTGAGGGACTTTGTCAAAAGCGTTTTCATAGTCGAGGAAGATAGCATCAGTTTGTTGATTACAGTCAAGATTCGCATGAAGGTCGTGAAGGAAACGAGCTAGCTGGGTTTCGCAAGAAAAGCGCTTAAGAAATCCATGCTGTGGAGGATGAAAAAAATGGTTGGCGTCTAAATGGTCCGTGATGATTGAGTAAATTACATGCTCCATTGTCTTCCATGGAAGACTCGTTAAGGAGATTGGGCGATAATTTAGTGGGTTATTCCTGTTGCGTCCCTTGTAGATAGGAATGACCTTTCCTACTTTCCAGTCATAAGGAATGCAGCCTGCTGAAAGTGACTGAGAAAATAAGAGACACAGAAATGCAGTTGAGACATACTTAGTATTTTTAACAGTTTCGAGTTGATACCATCGATACCGATGGATGAAGAGAGCTTCAGGTTATCAATTACATTGGAGATACCATCTACGGAGAACGTGATTGCTGGTGTTACAGATACTACGTTACTAGACATTACTAGTAGGGGAGAACTAGTATATTTAGTAAAAACTGAGGCGAAGGCATTGTTGAACGAAATGGCACAAACGGTATCAGTCATTATATCTCCAGAATCGTCAGCAAGAGTTATGGTGCAAGCTTGAGGGGGGTTTATTACTTCCCAGAATTTTTGGGGGTTCTCTCCGAATATTTTCAGTAAGCCGATGTTAAAAAAGTATGCTTGGCGCTGTGAACGGCAGATAAGTTCATTTTTTTTTCGGCAGAATAATACTTTTCCCATGTGTTAGCATTCGTACTTTGCTTGGCAGATCGAAAAAGTACTTTTTTTCTTATTTTCTAGTCTCTTTACATGGTTAGTGAACTATGGGTTCCGACGGTTTGGACGGTAAGTAATTTTCGGTACATGTTTGTCTGCTAAGTCAATAAATTTACTTTTAAGCAGCGTCCAATTAGTGTGAGTGGTTCGCTCGTAAAATCTAGATTGAAAGTTTGGTAGAAAGGCAGTCAGTTCGTCATTAATGGCTTCGAAGTTTCCTTTATCGTATAGGCTGATAGTTTTGCGATATGTTGCACGTGGTGGTGCGGAAAAGACGAGGAACCGCGGGAGCAGCAGTGGGCGAATTGACCTTCGTGCTGCTTCTCGCTTTAACGCGAACTAAGCGGAGAAAGCATGGCGCACATGAAGCTATCAGCACTCGGCGCGCTCTCTCCTCATCGCAGATCGCTTTCAAGATAGCGCCATACGCAGCAGCCGCCGGAGTAGGACGCCCCCCTCGCTCCCTTTGGTGTGTTGTACGCTATGGAAGTCGGCGCGTTTCCTACCCGGATTCCTTTCTTGCGCGCGCGAGATTGAGCCGACATCGTAGACTCGCCTTTCCACGCTTTCACTCGCACATACAGCATACGGCGCGCGGCGACGACGTTATCACCCTTGAACTTTATACGGAACCTCGCAGCGACGGTGCTTGACGGCAGAAATGCACCTCCAGTGTCCGTACATTTGCCATCGCCATAAAAAGTCTCAGTTTTGCCCGGAAGGCGAAGCATTGATTGCGATAGGAGAGAGAGAGAGAGAGAGAGAAAGACAGAAAAGGAAAGAAGGAAAGGCAGGGAGGTTAACCAGACTGAGTCCAGTTTGCTACCCTACACGTGGGGAGGGGGATAGCAAGTTATTAGACAGCTATAACGAGGTAAACTTCGTAATCAGACTGTGGTTATGGCATGTAAAACACTAGCATCTTTAAATGCGAAGCATTTCTTGGCGATCATTTGCGACTTTGACAGTTCTATCTAGCCGCCTACGCCTTGGTGCTCTCATGGTCGTTTCGTTAATTTGGCATGTACCACACATGACACAGCATGACAAGAGTGTGTAACGAACGTAAATGATAGGTCATGACATGCATACTGTGTTACTCCTTGTCTGTGTTTAGGTTTTCTTTTCCTTTTTTTATCCTTCTTTCTTTCTCACCTATTGCATCCCCTTGTCCCTCCCCCAGTACAGGGTATCCAACCGGAGATAATCTCTGGTTAGCCTCCCTGTCTTTCCTTTGCCGTTCTCTATCTCTCTCTCTCTACTCCTTGTCACAGGCCAACTGAAAAGAGTGTTTATGAAAGCGATATTTATTGCACGCGTTGACTTCTTTGGCATCCACCACTTTGCAGACCGCGGATAGACGACGCGGCCGCAGATATGGTCTTCGCACGTGACGGTCAGGCAGGCACGTGCAGTGGAGGGGCGCTCCTTTCACCACACCCTGCATGTCTTCGCGAAGTTCATCTTGCTCTCTGGCGGGCACTTGAAAGCGGCTGCAAACTGCGGCGTGTTTCCCAAGGCCACGTTGACCCTGCGAGAGCGTGCGTCTGCTTTCGCTCTGCGTGCAACACCATCACGGACAGTCGGCCGCATCGCCACGTCAACAATAAACGCGAGGAACGTAGACACAAAACCGGAGCACTTGTAGTTTTTTATGTCGTGCACCCGTGCATAGAGGTCTCTTCATTCTAATTAGATATCAGCCTGAGGTAGAAGTCACCTAGCCTGCTGCTCAGGACAAAGAAGGAAAAAGAAAAGCATGCAGGTGCATTCAAAGAGATGCGATGATTGCAAATTCGTGCCCAAATAGCCCGTTCAATTCTGTGGATCTAAGCCTCTCCTACTCAAGTTTTAAGGTGCAAGCCAACAACAACAACAACAAAAAAAGATATGACTCGCATACCCCGCACTAACTTATGTGCGCGCACAAGGTTGGTCTGAATAATAATAATAATAATAATAATAATAATAATAATAATAATAATAATAATAATAATAATAATAATAATGTGAAATACTCCCACAAACGCGAACGTTCGACAAGGTGAACCTGTCTAAACTTTTCCTATATATATCACCACGCAGGCCTGACATTTCAACGACCCTGTTGTAGGATGCTCACTATACTCGCGGACAACTTTCTGCGGCTATGAACAGAAAACTACAAAGGCAAAGCGCGCACAAGTGAGAGCGCTTCTCAAAAGAGTCCCGCGTTTTAATGCGCGTCAGTTTAGGCTGGGCAAGTCAAAACATAAACACCTTAATGAGAGCAGCATTCCGGGCAAGTTGGTAATACATTACTAAAATGATTTTTGCGCGACAAAAAACGAAACGGACGTGATAGAGGTGGTGCGCCGTCTTCTCTCACCTCCGTGTCGTTTTTTGGCGCACAAAAATCACTTGAGTAATAAGCACCTTATTAGCGGCAGTTAAATAAGACAGAACACACCACTGAGTGTCAAGGTTTACTTATTTTGCGGCTTTTCCCTTCCGCGTCTTGGGAAACGCGAAATCGTTGCACGTGGACGGTGCGTCGATTCAGCGTCTGTTCCGAGCAGCCAAAAGCACTGTCAAACACTGCCGGACTACTTGGCGCTGTAACACATGCGTCGCAGTCACGCACTCGTAGCTTTCCATTCATAGCCGCAGAAAATTGTCCGTGAGTATAAATTGAACCACATCCGCCGCAGCTGCAGTTCTAGAGGCAATACTAAACATGTTATTCAACTCAACTCGGCGAGCTGTTGCAACCGAGTGTATAGATATAGGATTGCAATAGGTTTACGAATAGCGTGCTGTTTATTGGGAAGGCAACAGCAGTCCAGTAATCCCGTATAGTTCGCGCATCCTAGCTGCATGTATGTGGTTGTCAGTATTGCCGCTATCTTAGATCCAGCGGAGACAGAAAGCTGGAAAGGAAAAAAAAGGCAGAAATCCAACCAGACTTGTGTCTGATTGGCTATGCAGCCCGTAGGTAAGGCGACAGCGAAAGAGCAAGGGAGAGCGCAAAAGTAAAGGTTTTGTTGCGGCGTGTGTCGCTAAATCATCCGCATAACCGGAAAGCTTAAACCTATTTCAGTTACCAGCGAGTCATCGCCGCAGGGAATGGCTATTTTCTACGCACCTTTGGGCAAGGGGATGACATCCTCACCGGAAAAAGCGGTAACTTGGCCCAGAGAAACGGCCAATCCAAAAGCGGCTGCGGATGCCACGTGACGGGCGGCCAATTAGAGGGAAGACCACTCCCCGTTTCGCCAAGACCCTCACACGTACGAGGTCACGCGACTACAGCTATTCTTACGTCTGGGCTACTTAAGGAGCCCGCCATGTATCTCTGTACTCTCTCTCCTCATCTCAATGATTCAGCATTATCAGCAAGAGCAGTAGCAGCAGCCTATCTTTATGTCCACTGCCAGGACGAAGGCCTATTCGTGCGATCTCCAATTACCCCTGTCTTGCGCTAGCTGATACCAATTTCTACCTGCGAATTTCCTCATTTAATCGCACCACCAAGTTTTCTGCCATCCCCGACTGCGCTTCCCTCCTTCTTACCCTTCACCACGTTTTAAATAAATTGTTCAAGTTTTTACAGCGCAGCGTCGTCACCTAGATCTGCCCAGTCTCCTGGTGTCCTGATGCCCATGGCACGCCTAGCTCGGATCGGTGCCATTCACTGCAATTAACGTCGGACGGCAAGCCGCGAGGATCGAGAATCCGGCGTCGGAACACCTCTCTCATTCCTTACCGTACATGCTAGCGCTGTACGTGTTTGTATACTGACACGTTACAATAATCGACGCTTCTTGTATATATTCCATAACAATGCAGGATTTGGGTAACGTACAGAGATACACACTTTTGTTCTCTAACGAAATGTTTCCAAGAGACTGCGCACACGGACGAACATTAAATGCGTGTTGTGATATGGACGCGAATCACGGCGAAATACAAAAGAAAAAAAAAAGAAACAGAACGTGCACCAGTAGATGGCTTTTGTTTGTTCGTTCGTTTGTTTGTTTGTTTGTTTGTTCGTTTGTTTGTTTGTTTGTTTGTTTGTTTGTTTGTTTGTTTCATTAGGAAGACTTGCCGCATGGCTATAATGAAAATTCAGACCAGTTGTTCCACGGATTGTCGCATGTACTTGAGCAAATCCCTATGCAGCGCAGAAAAGAAAAGAAGTCAGGCACATTAGCGGCTCGAGCGATTCTGTAACAATTGTTTTCGATCAAAATTATATGATGAGGTAATATTTACTGAACGACAAAACCAAAAAATTATCGATATGAGAGCTGTGCGGCCGCCGTAAAATGACCCTCCATTCTAGCACAGCAACGAAGCGCCGCGCTGTTAGTCCGAAACTTAGGCCGAATTCGTGAAGCTTTTCTTTTTTTTCGTAAGAGGTGTCTGTCATTAGCCGACAACCTTCCCTGGTGATATGGTCGCTGTCACTAATGACTGGCGCTTGCTTTCACGAGCGGACCTAGATTAACGAATGCTTATTGAATACGGATTTATTTTCCACGAGCACCTCTTTCCTCACTCGCCTTCGTAATAACCCACCAAGCTCTTTCTAAAACGGATTTCGCCCCTGAATGAAACAGCCTACCTCTGCTCAGAGACGGAGTGAACGTCCTCTTCAATTACGAATTTCTTCTTAGCCAGGTCATACTTCTTGCACCACGGCTGTGAATAAAGATTAGAATGGCACGTTAATGGCGTTTAAGAGTATGCGTTTCTTAGCAAAGTGGGACATTGTTATTCTTGACAAGCGTGCCCACAAAAGTTTTCGAAATGCGGAAAAGTTCCAGATAATAAAACGTTATTATTGCGTGCCACGCGTGTAGTAGAGCGATAAAGGGGTCATCCTTTTTCGGCGATGCGTTTTTATCATCAATAGACACCAGAATTTGTGCGACAAGGACTGATAAATTCCCTACTTAATTAAATTATGCTAAGCAAGTTAGCATTTATATGGAGCGAGTGCATCTTTGCGATCGTGGAATTGAAGCTGGTAAATCTACATAGATGTTTGTTTCCACACATTTCGAGATATTCATTCCCAAGATCTGCTACGAAGATATGCTACGCCCTCTCAAGGACAAAACTAAAAGATCTTTGAGTTGTACTTATCAACAACTCGAAGGAAGTTGTTGATGATTTCGACTTCGCCCTGCCGTCTGCTAGCCGCCTGGTTAGACCAGATGGTAGAGTGGCGCTGCCCCGGAAAGGCGATGGTCCCGGGATCGAGTCCTGGACCAGGACGAATTTTTCTTCAACTGCAGCCTTTCTATAGAGGAACCCGTATGGGTTTCGTTTGTATCAATTGCTACGATTGGGTGGATGTCTCATTTTCCCTTTATTAATTACTTCTCTCCACCTTGCGAGTTTCCGCCGTCCTATTACTTCAAATTCCTACATTTGGTCATGAACTTCTGTAAACGCACCTGCGCACCACCGATGAAGTGGAGTTGCTCGAATGTGTAGGACTCAAGACCGGGAAGCAGTTGCATTGAATCCTTTTCCTGCTGCATCAGCGCTTGGAACGCCTGCGTGGAAAAGCGACAGTGCAGATTTATAGCCATTATTGCAGAGCTGGGGCGGCATTTCTTTGTTTTCGTCCTTCCATTGTTTCCGAACTTCGTCTTTGACACTTACGAAGGCGGTCCACCGCTATTGTCTGAACGGGCCATCAAAAGTTACGTATCATATGAAATGAATAGAATTCGAGGAAAAGAATCCTTACAAACCACAGCCCCTGCTCTCGTATCTGCAGGCTTTGGCACCAGCTCACAGACAAACTATAGTTGGCTTTTCACCATATGAAATTAGAGACAAAAACGAAAAGATGAAACACTCTGTATTCTGCAGGCGAAACAGCTAACGACAAAAAAAAATTAGAGAGAGAGCACAATGTACGGGATTGCATCCTTGCATCATCAGGATACCGGAACAAGATAGGCACAGAACCTGAACTTCACTTGGGCAGAAATTCGGGCTAGTTTGTTATCCATGACCACGCATAAAACGAGCCCCAAATGTAGAAGAGGCATAGAAGAACTGTGTATATCTGTTCTATGTTTGTCCCTGGCTTTACGAGCTGTTAATGTATGTATGAGCTCAGAACTTAATTTTCGCAGTTTACTGTGGGAAGAGCAAGTTTGCGTTCAGTCAGTACACATTTCAACGCGCAAGAACTGTGCTCGAAATCTCGCTCTGCCTTACTAAACCTTCGTGATGAAGACAATTTCGGCTTCCTAGACATGATAATGACGCTTGTCTGACGATTTTTGATACTGACGATTTTTTTCGAACACGGTAGACACAGCTAATATGATGCTTTAGCGAAAAGACTTTTCCATCTGTTCAATGTGGTTGTTTTCGTCCAATGTAATTCGTCGAAAGGGGATAGGCTGATGATCGGTGCAAAAAAAAAAAAAACGGAAGGGGCAGTAAGAACAAACGGTGCCCTTTAAAGAAGAAAAAGAAAAGAAGCGCTGATAGTCATAACTTTAGCTATTCGCCATGTAACCTGCCCCCACATGATTCGCTGATCAAGCGCTCTCTTGGGCGCTACGATATCTACATGAACTTCCAGGCTTCCGTTTTAACACCCTACTATAGTTGGGAACAAGTTAAGAAGGCGGGAGAGGCCCCGCCCAAATGACCGAAGTGCAGCAGCCGATTGACTCGGCGACTAAAGAAATAGTCTCACTGGCGCGACTTGGCGCAGTTCGAAGCGCGGGCTGCCGTGTTCCCCGTCTGTGGGCTCACCGGCCGTCCGGCTCATGACGTTAGTCTAGAGTGCGCGCTCATTGGTGGAGGCTTTTGTGCCTTTGAGGGGCAGGTGTCGCCGCCTTCTAAAGTTGTACCCGACTATAGAGGGCTTCAGGGCAGGCTGTCTAAGGGAAAAAAAAAAGAATCTTGCTGCGAGCGCACGGCATGCATTCAAGCAGACCTGTAAAATAAACTTACCAAATAACTTTGACGAGCGGACGCGTTGTCGGAGATGTCTTCGCCCAGCGTGTGTGAAGATGGCAGCTAAAAGGAAAATTTCTTGAATATAGAGGTATTACCTCGGGCCCGTATTTGCAGCAGTTACACGTGCAGAACAAAAATTGCAGAGGGGAAATTTTCTAGACGAATGAAATCCCCCGAACGGTCTTAAAGGAACACGAGACAGAGTGAAGCGGACAAGATATTTGGCAGCGTTATGACCCACCGCCACATGACAAGAAGTGCGCATGATGCTCGCCGTTTCACGTCGTTCCGTTTTCTCCTACTGCGTAATGCATACAATGAAGAAGAATGGCCTTCGACAACTACGCCGACCATCCTGCGGGATAGCCCGCTTCGAAAGCAGTTGGTCCAGATAATCGCATGAACTTCTCGTTCACTTCTACGCCTTCTGTTCCATGCAGTCGAGAGAGACCGGACGAAACTGCACTTTTCTTGGAAGCTTGACTTTCACTAGAAGAGATTCTGCTGCGTCGTTCAGTCAGAGCAGCAAACGAGGATCCCAAGAGAGACTGCATATGCAACACTGTGCTATGGTACTACGAGTAGGACAGTGAAGATATCGCGATATTGATATTGGGCAGAGTATGGACAAGATATGAAATAACGCAGGCCGTCGTTCAACAACAACGGTGATACGACATGAACTAGCACGATAAGAAAAATAGGGAGTTGCGTGCATCTGTCTGAAATTATCAAGGACAGAGAGTGCAGCCCGTCGTCAACATTATCGAGCTTAAATTCCTGCTCGGCGTATGACGCCTCCGTTAGAAAGTTTGGCGAGAAAGAAATTATTTCCAATTACAGACACATCTTCTTTATACCTGCCTGTTATAATGTACTAGAACGCATCATTCACAAGCATATAATTTAGTACCTGTCTTTCAACAACTTACTATCGACAAATGAACATGGTTTTCGACCACGGTTTTCTGCTGCGACACAACTTATTGAATTTAGTCATGAAATTGCCTCATAATTGAAGCTGCGTAGTCAAATCAATGCTGTTTTTATCGACTATACGAAAGCATTTCGTGGGATTTGTCACATCAAGCTGATTACCAAACTGGGAGTATTTATTTTACTGGTAATCATGGTACTATTATTATTCAAGTGGATAACAGAGTACTTACGATAAGGGTATCTGTGTGTTAAATTTGATCGCTCTCTGTCGTCATTCGTTCACGTGATGTGTGTGCCCAAGGCTCAGTGTTGGGGCCCCTTTCATTCGTTATTTATATAAATGCCTTCGTTCAGCTAGGTCGTATACAACACGCCAGCCAATGCGCCTAAACACAGATTATTGCGTTCTGTACTCGAGTGTCACTAATTCACATAACCAAGAAGTGGCGTTTCTTTCTTTATTCTGTAAATGAAAGCAGCACATTCCAAATTAAGTTACATTTTAAGAAAACTGTTACTGTAATCTTCACTAAGAAGAAACACCAACTGCATCTTCCGTTTGTTCACAGCGGGAATAACCTAAATCATGTGAGTGAATTTCGTTGTGGGACGGTATTTCTCTGACGTGAAGTGGCATAAACATGTCCATTTCATTTGTTTGACGGCATTCAGAAAACTCATCATGAGAAAGAAATTTGTAGAAGAATAAAAATTGTTTGGAGGGAATACGGCAGGAATTTGCAAATCATGACTCGAAGCTTACGACTGTCGCTGAAATGACAAGTATGCTATCATCGCATTCTACCGGTGCATGTTAACATATGGAGAAGAAACTTGGAGGTTAACAAAGAAGCTCGAGAATAAGTAAAGGACCGCGCAAATAGCGATGGAACGAAAAACGTTAGGCGTTACGTTAACAGACAGGAAGAGAGTGGGATGCATCAGAGAGCAGACACGATATTCTAGTTGACAGCAAGAGAAAAAAAATGAAACCGAGCGGGCCATGTAATGCGTAGGACAAATAACCGGTGGACCACTAGAGTTACATAATGGGCGTTATGGGAAGGGAAGCGCAGTCGAGGGCGACAGAAACATAGGTGGGGGGAAGAAATTAGCAAGTTCGAAGGCTGCTGCTGCTGCTGATGAAGATGATTCAGAAAACTAGGTTATCTCAAGGTAACGTTAAGGGCGACTACAAAGCAGTGCAAGCTTACAGCCTACAGATCGTTAGTCTGGCTTATGTTGGAATATGCTTCAGTGGTCTGGTCACCGAGTAAAAAACAATGGTGAAATATTTCCGATAATCAGTTCACAGACGATCACATAACAAGAGTACTTGGGGGCGGCAGAGGTTTCATAATACTTCCAATGATCTCACATGCAACTGTCTTTTTTTTAATTATTGCTGTGAGATATTTCACCGTGAACATGTGAGACAGAGGAAGCATTCTTCACCAAACGCAGAGCAGGCATTTGCATTAACGATACGTTGGTGTCCCTCACTGTACGCGAAGAAAGTGCAGTATGTCGGCTGTGTGCGCGGAACAATTCTAGCAAACAATATCGATTGGATGGTCCGCATAGTGCGCTTAAGTAAGCGCCTGCACCGCTTATATGTGTCTAGTATTTATGGGCGCCTGTTTCGCACTGAAATCATTTACTGTCACGCACCAACTAGCTTAAGAACATGTTTATCTCGGAGAATTACGCTTCCACCTCTGAAACTGACCTGGCCTGCGACTGATCCTGTTCGCGGCGAAAGATCCTCTCACCTTCATCTGAGTGTCGGCGTCTGTGATGTTCCCGTACTGGTTCACGAAGCACTGGGCTTTGTCGCGAAATACTTGCGCTGTCTTCGCGCTCCACCAATCCTGTCTTCTGCCGTTCTCGTCGTACAGGCTTCCTGTACGAAGCACGAATGCCAGCCGGGAAATGAGCGGCTGGTTGCAGACAATATAGCTGTATTCGAGCAGGAAAATGTTTGAATCTAACTGGATAATAATGCACGAAAAAGTGGGTGGGGAGGAACTGTCTGTGGTTATAGAATACAAAGTCGTATCTTCCACCATGTAAAATAGACGTTATATAGTGGTGGGCTTCGTAGTGATGTGGACATCCTGGGGCTCATTAACGTTTTCACTTGAACGGTATAGTTGTTTTTTGCATGGCACTCCTATCCGAATGCGGGTAAGAATTGTGGGGTCTCACGCATGCTCTTGGGACAAAAGCACGCCAACACATAGGTGAAAGCAATCAAAGGGCATCTTTTGCACCTTTCATACACTAATGCCTGCTAGCCGACTCACAACACAATCTATCTTACTATCTATCTACCTTACTATAATCTTACTACTACCTAGTCGCGCGAACTCAGAGCTAGTTAGCGCGACTAAACCAGAAGGTTCTGGCTGCAGATTTTATCTCCTGGACAAAAAATAGTTTTGCTTCAAATGCGAAGCTTTCTTTCTTTTAGAAACCCGTGTGAATTTCCCGTATAGCTTCGTGATATACATTTCGGTGTATGATAATGTTTTCCTCGCATTTTCGTATACAAATGGAGGATTTGACCATTCGAACTCTACTGTTGACTGCATGTACAGCAGCAGAACCCGTAGCTACTCAGACACATCGTTAGAACTTCCCTCTGAGCAGTCGTATCTATAAAGCACAAACACACTTACGTGCTCGAAGATTACTCATTTTCTCATAAATGTCTCTTTTAAGAAAAAAGAAAGTCCACTGTACCCTCATTGAATAGCCAGTGATCGCAACTCTTACCATGGCTGTCGAATCCATGTGTAATTTCATGAAAAACTATGTACCCGAGGATGGCATAATTTATGTACCTGTAATAAACAGTGCGGCTGTCAGTACGAAATGTACGCTGTAAGTACGATTGTTACTAATTTTACAGCTGTAAAATTAGTAAAAGCATGCAGTCCCGCACCTGTAGAAGGTGGGGGACTCCGTGCAACTTTTAACCATCTGGAGTTCTTTAACGTGCACCTAAATCTAACAACACGAGCGTTTTTTTTTTTTTCATTTCGTCCCCATGGAAATGCAGCCACCGCAGCCGGGATCAAACCGACCACACTTATTAGCGAGGTCATATCAACATCTCTGCCATTTTATGAATCTGTGCATTGAAAAGTGCGACTATGTAAACTTGAAAAAAATGCATGTGTTCCTAATATGCGCTCTTTGAAGTTCAAGACGAATATTTAAACCACGCTTAATAAATTTCAATGCCTTTGGCGCCAAAGGAAAGTGGAAGAATGGAGAGGCGGAAAGAAAAAAGCACCTAATTTGCTTTCGTCTGCTTTCTTTCGCGCCAAAAACATTGGCAGGTCTGTGCATGCCAACCAGAGCCTAACGTTCGATTCACTCTGGTATGCTTATAATAAGACTTCTGCACGCCTGCCCCTCAGTACTTCTTTGGCAAATCATTCCTTAATTATTACTTTACGGCTTCGAATTTTACGATTACTATTGGCTGTCATTGTTAAAAGCTTTGAAGGGTTTAAATTTGAACCTCGGTTCAAAAGTTTGTACTTTTGCATGCGTGAAGCGCGCCTTGGCCGAGCAAAATCTACGTATATATCGTTGGCTGAATTCAAGTTTGAGTTTGTTTGGCTATACTAAAAAACGGGTTTCACCGCTTGCTTTCTGCTCGCGGATTCTGGAAACATTGGCTGTTCCTGTCCAGGATATTTACTAATGAGATATCTTGTTTAATTCTGCAATAATAATTTAAGCCACACGTAGAATACATCAAGCTTGAATAATTCCCGCCCCTTAATATGGAGTCGAGAGAATGTGGTAAGGTTGCGACAAAAGCATTTAAAAGTATTTTTGAACACTCTTTGCTAGAACGCTATAATAAAGACAGAGAAGAAATGTTTAAATTAGCAACGCATGGCTTACTTGGGCAGCCCAGCATCAAAGAAAGGCTGTTGCATAATGCCTGCCGGGATATCTGTCACAGAGAATCGAAGGAGCACAATGCAGAATCAATATAGCGTCGTTTTAGTACTTTTGAGGGTGCTAAATGGGTGTTTTTTTATTTGGATCCTCAACTGCACCAATTTAGCACACTTGTACTATACTCAAGACACCCCATAATAAACGGTGTGTGCGAGAATATCCCCAGTACATGCACCCACGCAAACACACGCAATCTTTTTTTCGCAGTAAAGAAAAAAGAGACAGGGTACTCAATTGTCAACGAGCTAAATGTACTGCATATGCAATAAGAGGACAATGAGGATGAAAGCAAGATAATATAGCCAGCCCACATGCAATGCCTTTTAAGCGCCTTCAATAGTGTGAGACTTCAATCGCGCAATGTTTGTTTCCTGCAGTTAACATAAGCAGTAAGATTACTTCATTCCGGTTGCCTAAAATAATAAAGTTTGCGCTCTGCGACCCTTCTCTGCTGAACATTCATTCGTTAATTCATGCATAGCGAGGCTTTCGCCAGAGACTATGCGTGGAGGAGCGACGCAGTGAGCGCAGTTTTCCCGCATCCCTGCATGAGATGGAAAAAAGTACCAAAATATGCGCTCGCGCACCGTCGTGAGCGAATGTGCTAAATTGTGGCTCACAGATTTTGTTTTCCGTCCACTTGCAGTAGGCGTTCACCATGGCAGCGTTGAATGCCTCGCTGAAATTGAAACACGTGCAATCAAATCAAGCCTACGCAAAAGCAGATCAATCGCATGTCATGCCCAATTAACTTTACCATATAGGCTACTCCGACCGAAAGCACAAGCTTCTTTTGCTAGAATGTTAACTGACCAATCTTTGGGCTATGCCATCTTCAGCGTTGTAATATGGTATCTTTAACTGTGCTACCAAAGTTCACGTTCGTTCTGAAAATCTGAGTGATAGATAATTGTTCGTTTACCTGAACAAATAATTATTTACCTATAGAAATAGAACAACTAATTATGGACTGCTGCCAGAGTGTATATATATAACGGCATGTTTGTAAGCAAACAGACATAGTATTGACAATATCATCAATCTACGTTACTTCACCGTTCACCGCTTTGAACAAATATTTATTAAATGACTAATGAAAGCTCGTTCACGTGCATTATTCTTACCTTCAGAGAAAATGCGGGCATATAATGATCCGAAAACTTTTATTTTTTTATTTTTTGCCCTTACGGAAGTGTCAAAGCAGTCCCGCCTCATCTTCTTGATTTCACGCTCTACAGCTTGTCTGTATTGCACTGTCGCTCACAAAACCAACAGGCCTCCCACCATTTCTTAAACCGCAATTCGGCATAAGTCCAAATAACATATTCAAGCAGAAATAGCCTCATCTGTGCTAGATGAAGCAAAAATACTTAGGTCACAACTGGAAGAGTGGTTCATTACATTTGCACACGAGTTTCCGTACAAGGAAACATTACAAAAATAAATTGAACGCAGCAGAAAACTGGCAGAAACGTTTCCTGTCGAAAAGGATGGTGTATATGATTTCATTTCAACGCGTAACTGTGGCAAAACAACGTAAAGCTGTCTCGGTGTCGGAAACAGCTGCTGCGCTAATAATAAACTCCTTTCTTTCTCAGGTTAAGGAGAGATAACAGAAATAAGAAAAGGCTGAGAGCTCAACCGGAGGAAATCTGGTCGGCTGTATACCGCTTAAGAGGAGTACAGTATATGTAAAAACTAAAAGATGAGAAAAAATTAGTCATGAAAAAAAAAAGGAAGAACGTCGATAACGCAGGCACCCACATGAAGCGGCACCTATTTCAATTGCAGTCTCTCAGACTTGTGCTTAAGAACATGTCGCTGTGGCTCGTTGGTGCATGAGAATAAATTAGTAGATTTCAGCGAAAAGCAGACGACCGCGGCAAATAAATAAATAAATAAATAAATAAATAAATAAATAAATAAATAAATGGGATAAGCCATGCCCGTTTATGATCGAGCATATTCCCTTGAGGTCGTTTGTTATTGCGATGAAGTCTCGTTGTCTTGAAAGGCCGCAGCAATACCGCCGAAAGGCAGCGTTGTAAATATTAGTTGCAAGCTGGCTTCTAAAGCTCAAAATCTCGGCAACGACGGAGTTTCCCACAAAAATCACTAAAAGAAAATCTGCTGCTATAGTGTGTACGGTAGCCGCAACAATGACGCTTGCGCCAACTTGGAAATAATGGGCAGCACACGAATTTGCCTAAACTTAGTCTTTCTGGCTTCAAGCGGGCCTGCGGTTTTGGAAATTGGTCGTTTTTCCTGCAGACGGCGTCATAAATACAACAATTCGCAACGATTATGCATGCGCGCGGAGGCTTACTGAAATTTGTCGTGTTTAGAAAATTATGATTGCTTAGAAACTTGTAAACACAAGGCGTGAAAAATAAAGTCACTAATACGTATGAAGCCACAAGTACGAAAATTAGACAAATCTGTGCGGAACATACAAATAATTCCCACTATAGTTGAGCGATCGCAGCGCCAGAGTTGTCTCTAGTTATTTTTTTTGGGGGGGGGGGGGGGGAGGGTGTGAAATTACGCCGACGACCAATTATTCACAATGTGGCGGAAGGCCCTACTCACCGCTCTGCCGGGTCCTGCTCCTTACGCAAGGAGCGCAGCTTGTTGACCTTGATTCTCCGCGCAAATGCAACGTAGTAGCACACGAACCGCTCTCCATCGACGTCATCGGGCTGCAGCGTTGAAAGCACGAATAAGTTGCGCTATCGCATCACACTTATGGAAGGACATTTCTTTCTCCATCAAAGTATAAGTCACTTCGATGGTGCTGATAGCGCACCATATGGAAATAAAGCACAGGCAGGTTACGAAAGACAGCTGGTCTCTCTCTCTCTCTCTCTGCTTGGTGATTGTTTCTTTAGATAAATGAGCGCTGTGAAGACCAGGGTTGCCAGATCGCTCCAACCACTGGTAGCCAAATTGGCCTCCGCAGTAGCCCAAATGTAGCCAAAAGCGAAACTTTTGGGTAGCCCAAAGGTAGCCAAAAAGCTTTGCCTTTTTGGGAAGTCATTTCTTAAGCGTATTGAATTAATTTTCGGCCAGAATACCTACATATTAGTTTTTTCTTGCATGATCACGCATGACCTCCGCGTTCATCGTCACGGAGGTCATGTGGCACGGAAAACAGATGCCGCACAAGCGAGAGAAGTGCAGAAACGCAGGCATGCAGGCAAATCCATGATAAGTCAAATGCGGTCTTCATTGCAAATGCTCTGTTTTATTTTCCGCAGAGTATTAAAAGATTACGTAAGCAACAACTGACAAAGGAACTGACACGCTTAGCAATGTCATGCATTCAGGCGTTCCGTATTATTACTCACAGCTCACGATAATTTTGCTTAACACCACACAATGAACTAAACGAAAAACTACACAAATTTACAAGACAAAGTCTAACACAATAGATGACAGTCGGTACAAAAGCTAGTACGATATTTAGACATGAAAAAAGTATGCTATCATTAAGCATCACGAGCTTATTGCGAAGTGGAACTAACTGCTTGGTCCGTACAAAATGTCGGAGCTGAAACGGGACAAATTTTTTTGGTTCGGTTTAAAATCCTTGCAGCAGCCTCCCTTCCTGGCCAGGGCAAACTACACGTGGAGGAGCGCTACCAATGTTTCTTTTGACATTCTATTTCGAAGGTCGGTTTTAATGAGCGAGACCTGGCTGAACACTCGTTCAACGGCGCCATTTGATACGGGTAGTGATAGCAAAGACAGGATGGGCGTTTGGAGTTGTGCAGGGAACGGATGGTTGGAGTGGCTGTGGGGAAGAGATACGTTATAAGTTGGCGTTGGAGCAGGGGCAATTTGGGCAGGAAAGGTCCGAGCGAATCGCCACTTAGGCGCCATGCAGCAGGCGGAAAATTCGGCTGCTTTCGGTTAGGTTCAGCTCGGTGTTCTGGCGCCGAGGTCACCCGCGGCGCACCGTCAACGGGAGCTAAAAGAGTCTCCTGCTCAAAACGCAGGACGCCGAAAGCTCACACGTGGAGGTCGCTGACGCGTCCGGGTAGCGTAAGGGCGCGGATTCCTGAGGCCAGCTTACTTATATTAAGATTATCAAAAGGCCGCGATACTTGACCTTTTGACACGCATATGTGTTCTCTAACATATAGTTTGCCAATTTTGATCTTGTAGGAGACGCGCTCAATTTCTTTAACCTGCTGTCGTCTGCATTTTGATTCCAGCGTGCTTTTCATTTGTGCTTAACTATTTTTACTTTTTTTTCCACAAGGAAAAGATGTAGCCCAAAAATTACCACATAGTCAAAGGGAAAATTTTGACGCAAACTCGGACAAAAGGTAGCCCAATCTGGCAACCCTGGTGAAGACCATCAAACTCAATCGTTAACAGCCGCACTTGCATAATATATATATATATATATATATATATATATATATATATACATATTCAAGCATATAGATCAGAGTGATCTATATGCTTGAATGTTCCTTCTGTAAGAAACCATATATCGGTGAAACAGGACAATCAATGAACGTCAGATTAAACGGACATCGCGCGGGCACAGCTAAAAAGCTTCCCAAAGCCGTCGCCGAGCATTTCAACTAACCAGGTCATAACTTCGATGATCTTAAATTCTACATCTTACAGGCAAATTTCCGTTCTGAACGAGAAAGAAAATAGAGAATCATACCTTATCCATAAGTTCAAAACATTGCAACCAATAGGCATAAACGTTTCAAAGGGAGCTTTAGAATCTATTCGCTATGCTAAACTTCAAGCTATAGGCAACAACACTTAGTTTGATTTCTTGGCGTATTCCCCCCCCCCCGCTTTTTTTCCTTTCCTTTCCTTTTCCTATTTTTTCTTTTTTTGTCAGCCGGCGTGTCAGACGTCCTTGACACGCCGGCTAACGCGCGTGCGTTGACAGACCGGGGTGGGTGGGGGGCTGACTTTGACGTTGTACACAGTGTTCCTTTACACTCAATTTGACACGCTAACACATTTTCCCTCGTTTCCCCATCCTCCCGCCTCACACCCTCTCCCCTTTAGAAGAACCCCACCTATATATACTGTGGCGAGAAAAGCATACGTCGCCTTGAAGAAGACAAGTCCACTTGTCGAAACGTTGGCTCCAACATTCAGCCTTGTTCACGTTTTGCTATTCAAGACGATGAGAGAGTAAAAAAAAAGATGTTTTACTTTCTCATCGTCTTGAATTTCCATCTCCCGCATTCCCCGTCTTCTCTCTGAATATGCTGTAAAGTGATTAGTTAAAAATTACTTTGTAAAAACAAATTAGTCAACCATTCATTTTAATTTATTGTGCCAGTAATATCCGCCTCTTCGAGCAATCTGACTCAAAGCTTAGAATGTTGGTATCAAACACAATATATATTTTTTTAATTCTATATTTTTATATGAGACGATGAGCAAAACGAGAACAAGGCAAAAGCGAGAGTCAACGTTTCGACAAGTGGACTTCCCTTTTTCAAGACGACATATTCAAGACAAATCATATATTTGAGGCGACATAAATGCAAGACAAGTCCACTTGTCGAAACGCTGGCTCCCGCTATTGCCTTTTTCTCGTTTAGCTCATCGCCTTGAAATTTCATCCCCCACCTTTACCACATTTTTATATGGTAGTGTGAAAATACGTCCTATAAAATGAGCAAGATAATTACAACTATGACGGAAGTGGTTTTGACTTACGTTTGGTGCCTCCAAAGCAAGCTCCGTTTCGTTCATGATCCACTGGGGATAGCCAACCACAGCGGACATCTTGGCAAGCTGTGAAACGGCCAAGGAGCGAGCACGCACCCTCGATAACCATGTAGTTCCAAAGTTTAGTTATGATGCGCAAACTAATAAATTAGGCGATATCGTAATAAGTTCTGATGGTGTTTTAAACCTAATATTGAATCTATACACTACAAAGTGCACCGGTTCAGATGGTACCCCGAACCCTTTCCTTGTAGGACACTCCCTATGGACCCAGCTCAGTACCTTACTGTAATCTTCCAGAAACCCTTAGACTCTGGCGAAGTACCAACTAAATGGAAAACCGCCAAAGTCCTGCCTTTGTATAGATCAGGTGATAAACAACTTCTCTCTATCTACAGACCGATATCTCTCACACCCCAGTCATGCAAAATGTTAGAGCACGTTATTCACAAAACATATAATCGAACTCCTTAACTCTAATGACGTTGTAACATCTGCCCAACATGGTTTCCATCGTGGTTATAGCACTGTAACGCAATTAGTTGATTTTGTTTATAATATCGCTTCTAACCTAGACATAGATAATCAAGTGGAGGCAATCTTTATTGACTAAAGCCTTTGGCTCTGTCATTTATTCTAATATACTGGTAAAATAACGCCATATTGAATAATCCCTGTCTTGTTTCTTGGAGAGCCATGTTTTCTTGGTTATCGATCACAATTTGTTTCTTTTAATTCCGTGGACTCAACTCCTGTCGACGTTACGTCAGGCGTTCCTCAGGGATCCATGTAAGTCCCTTTAATATTTCTAATATATGTTAATGGTTTACCTCGTAGCCCCTCAACTAAAATCAGACTTTATGCAGATGACTGCGTAGTATACGAATCAATTAATTCCATTGATGACCACGACTGTCTTGCCCAATCCCTTATGTCTTTTTGCGTTTGGTGCAAAACGTGGCAAATGAACATCGACTGTAGTAAAACAATCGTGATGTCATTTCCCAATAGACGGAGGCCCCTCTCGCTCGATTATTCTCCGGATAGCATCCAACTTGAAATATTGTCTCAATATATATACTTAGGTGTCATTCTAACCGAACATCTTTCATGGTCTAAACATACTGAATATGTAAATGGCAAAGCCCTAAAAAGATTAGGTTATTTGCGCCGCACTTTAACTAAGACCCCCGCGATACTAAGCTGTCATTACGTAAAATGTAAGTTCGCCCTGCTCTAGAATATGCATCGGTCGTTCGGTTCCCCTACAAACAATACGAAATAAGCTCGCTCAATAACGTTCAACGAAAATCTATCCATTTCATTTGCCAAAATTATAGCCGCAGTTTCTCACCAACACAGGCTCAACAATCTTTGAACGTTGAGCCATTACTTTCATGTTATCGCATTGAAGCCTTAAAACATTTATATGCAATTAATAACTCCACCTCTGGTCTTTCTGACTGCAACTATGTGACACTTACTAACGCAAGTTCTAACCGTAGCTCCCCGCGCCTCGACCATAACACCTTTTTATGCCCGTACTAACACATTTAAGTACAGTTTTTTTCCACGTGCAATAGAGCTTTAGAATTCTCTACCCGGTAACGTTCGTTCACTATCACTAAAAGATTTCATGGCTGTCACTGGTAAGCACTTCGCTAGAATGTAAAGCGCTTCTTTTTGCTCGTTCATATTTTGGTGTTTGTGTGTTTTTAATGTGTAATGTATAGTAATGTATATTGTTCTCACTCCTGATATAGTCCTATATTGGGTGGCAGTATATGCAGATCAAATAAAAACATAATATAAATAAGTTCCATGGGGCTTTCCTTTTTTCATTTTCCTTTGAGGTTTCGTTCGGGAGAAATAAATATGTGCACCCTTAAAAGATGTTCCTGTAGCATATGCACAGCCTCATAGATTTTACGCCACCGTAAGCCTTCCAGCTGAAGAGTAAATTTACTCTTCGGCTTTGCACTTACGGCGCGTGGCAAAAATCTAAAGTAGCTCGGAGAAAGCACTCAGTCATAGCTTCGAATGATAGCTCATCAGTATTCGTGATACACAGTAAGACTTTGAGTACGTAGTATGATCGCATTAAGCATATTTCGCTGCTCCGGAGCACTAAATAAAATTAGAAGTTATGCTAGAGGGGTATATTACGTTCGCCGCTTACCATAAACCGGACTTTTATTGAAAGCGGGGGCTTGCTATATCATGAAACCATGTCATCATTGTGCGTTTACATTGTTTGCATGATAATTTTTTCCCCTTTTAAGAAAACTCCACCTTGCGGGTTTCCAGAAACTTATTTGTTTATTCAGTGTCATATACGTAAAGCTTACAAATGTTCTCAACGTGTAAAAAAATAATTGAAAAAACAAACTCCAGTTTGTATTTTGTTTGTGTTGCTATTCATATACGTCTATTCTCACGAAACAACTATATAACTTGCATGGTAGATATCCTCACCGCGACTATAATGCCATGGAACAACATACCTCGTATTGTATTCAAACCTCCATTACCGCATTGACGACTCCCAAAGATTTAGGTTTGATTGGCTAAAGCATCGAAACTGGAGGAGCCGGTTCAATTGTAGCGCTAACCGTACAACAACGGATCGCGTGAATGCCAGTGGCATATTTTATGGCCTCTGAGATTGTTTGCAGTAAAAAAATCTCGAACACCTTACTGTATCTTCACTCCTCTCCAAACTACTATGCACTGTACCTTTCTCCTTACCTGTGTCTTCTCCCTACGCTGCCACGTCTTTCACTTCGTACATATCACTACAAAACTATAACTTCGCACCACCCCTTTCCACAAACGAGAGAGGGAGCACGCTGCTGCTCATTATGACGTCCGTAAGGCGTAATTTTGACCAATTTTTCAAGTAGACTTCTGAGACGTGCCGGCCGCATAATATTTATAGTTTTAAGGCGTCGTAAAAAACGCTTCGTGTGCCTTAGATCTGTTTTTGTGTCGTTCTCATAAAAATTTTCAATTAAGCGCGATTACCCAACCCGCGCGCAGGTAGCACAGGAGAAAGTTATCCGAATGGTAGTTCAACAAGCACCTTTGACTTACTTTCGACAAAGCTGCCTCTTTCGTTTCGTTGTCCATCCAGTCGATGCTTTGCAGTTCTTTGCGAAATATGCTCTGCTGAAACTTTACCATTTCCTTTACCTGAAAATAACGTCAGGACAAACCCATGGCAGCTCAATTAAAGAATAGGCCTACTACGATAAGGACGTAACTCAGTAACATCTTTCAAATTCCATAGACACCATCTATTGTAGACATGCGTGTGTGCATGTTGTTCATTCATAATAAGAAGCGTTCTTAAGGCTCGGTACCTGAATGAATTCTTAAACTTGTGGGCTATAGCCCTTAACGAGTCTCCGTTTACGTTAAAACAGTGTTTATCATTCGCCATTCTTGTTGAGTACTGCGCCTACAACCGATTTAGGTTAACCCTGTGTGCCATTCTCTTTCGGTTACAAAAGACGAACGTTTTCCAGTGATATCGTCAACTGAATTGATTAATAGCAGCAAGGAATGCACAGGTCTGGCGAGTGCATCATTTGCACGCAACTATTAAGAAAATTCGCGCAGCCAAGCGTTTCAAAGCTGACATCGCTCATGCGCGATAACAAAGATAGATATGGTATGAAGGCTGTCTTTCGCCCAATTAAGAACACCGCATTTACGCAAAACAAATGTGAAATTAATTTATTAACTTCTAGGGTTTTAGATGCCAAAACCACGATATGATTCTGAGGCACACCGTAGTGCGCGACTCCGGATTAATTTTGACCACCTGGAATTCTTTAACGTGCACCCAATGAACGGTAAATCAAATATGCGATCTACGCAGATGAGATCACCATCTGGATCAACACGGTTTCGCCAGGGCACATCCAAGAAACTCTCCAACGGGCTGTGAGCAGGGTGCATGAGGCTGCTCAAACTATTGGCCTTAGATGTGCGTCGGAAAAATCTGAGTTGCTACTGGTCCATCAAAAAAGATGGCGATCGCCCACCATGCAAATTGCAAAGGAAGGCATGCCGATTTCCCAACCAAAATGTATTAAGATACTCGGTGTCCATATCCAGAAAGATGGAGGTCCCGCTGCGACGGTGCAGCACCTGCTCAGGCAAGGAGAACAGGAGTTGCACATGATGCTAGGGTCCCTAACCAAGCCAATGGAGTGAAGGAGGCTGATATGCTTCAACTACGGAAAGCACTAATTATGTCGCGCCTCTGCTACAACCTGCCCTATACCAATCTCCGTCAACAAGATATCACTATAGCCTTGATGCGCTCATACGGAAGGCGACAGAGCTGGCCATCGGCATTCCGTTTAGTGCCAGCACTAAGCTCCTCCTTGACATCGATTGCCATAACACGGTGGCGGAACTATAGTCAGTATTCATCGCCATCACCAAGAACTGCGTTTGCAGAGCACGTGTCCAGGCATGCACATCCTCTATAGCATCGGTCATCATCCAGAAGCTGCGCATCTTGTGGGCACGCGCCCACTACCCCCGAAACAACGCGAACTCCTAACCATAGCTCCACTGCCACGCCACATGAATCCAGAACGAGGCAAGGAGAGGCGACGCAAGCAAGTTTTCTACTTCAAGAGGTACACTGCAAGGCAACCTGACGCCATATGCTTCTAAGCTGATTCTAGCGTTGGTGCATGGGGCTCCGCTATAGCAGTGGTGAATAACAACCTCCAAACTGTACATACAGAGGTACTCCCAGAGACAGATCCGACCTTAGCGGAGCTGACAGCCATCGCAAGCGCGATCAAACACATGCGCCTTAGTAACTCAGCCTACCGAAGAATCATATTTACCGACTCCATGGCGGCATGGAGGAAATTATTACACAACGATCTCCAGGCCCACACTTCGACGCTTATTCAAGAGCACCTTCAAGATCCTTTAGAAATCATCTGGATACGGGATCATGACAGGCTGCCAGGAAATGAAAGAACTGAACAGCTCGCCTGCGAGACGTTGAACCAGGCTCCCTACATTCCGCGACTAGCCCAGACGAAAAAGTGGGCTCCTCTGCTTCTGCGGCCTTATCAACAGGCAAGGCGCAAGTTCCTGAAGTTCAGCAGAGTGCTCACCTGTGAAGAGGGTGTAATGATTCGTCAGGCCCAGACTGAAACACTCCCTATACCAGCGCGAATGCACCTCCTGCGCGGCCTCTTACCTGAAGATCCCCCACCCTGCCGATACTGTGGCGAACGCCCGAAAACATCTCATATCATCTGCTCCTGTGGACCAACCCCATCTCCCCTTCCTGCCCCTACAAATCTTTCCCTTAAACCTCATGCCGGGTGGCTGACAGAAGCAACCAGCGCCGACGACCAACGGTACCTTGCGGCGTTTATCAGTGTTGCACTGAAGAGTGGCGCAAGCGAGGTTCTGGACTGGTCTTTCCACAACACCACCCAACATGAAAACAAAGTTTTTTCTCTTTCTCTCTCGAGGTTAGCAACGCAACGCCAAAGCCACTAAGCCACCACGGCGGGTGGCTTTGGCGTTTAAGACATTCAAGCTGTTATAGCGCCTCCTGACCAGCGCTGCTTGACCGTGTAGCAGCGCCAGTCTGAGATATATTTTCGGAGATTGGTGTGCCAATTGAAGTACAAAAAAAAAAGAAAGAAAGACAGCGCGTCCTGCCAAAGGCATGTTTGCAAACAGCATGCAGCTAGAAGGACTATATATGTACAAGACGCAAGTGGCAAAGTGGCTACAGGACAGCTAACTACTAAATAATGATGCCTTTCTCATAATTTGAGAAGTATTGTTAAAGTAGAAACGCACCTCTGACAAGTCATGCAGATACAAAAAAGTCGGAGTTTTTCCCGAAAGGCGAAACACTGGTAGTGATAGCAAAATATTAGACAACTACACAAAAAAGGGATCGTAGATTTATTGGCTGTATAAATTGCAGCACACATTTCCTGACGAATAAAATTAAGAAGCATGATATCGCGCACGCACAAGACAACATGAAGATATCTCACTCGATGACCGCGATGTACTCGCTGTCCTTGCGTAATGAAGAGCGCAAGCAGAGGCGAGCGACCGCTTCTGATGCCTCTCGCTTCAACGCATCTCCGAAACTTGAGTTTCCGCGACCTCAAGCACTAGGCAGGCAAAAATACAGCGCGCATGAAGCCGCCAGCCATCTTGGCTCGAACAATCTCAGCGTCCACCGGAGATTGCCTCCCTTATGAGGCGCGGGCGGTGTACGCGCTCAGCCGCGCGGACAGCCAAGCGCAGCCACGGCCACGCTAGCGGAGGAGACGCAGCTCCACCTGCCCCTCCGCCCCACCTCCACTCCATTTCGCAGGCACTTTATCACGTAACCTCTAACATTGGGTAAGCATCAAGCCACCTACCTTCTGGGATCACCCTCGCAACCACAACGTATACGGCGCGTACGCGCGATTGTATCTTATCGTACTTCGACTTTATGCAGAATCTCACAGTGACCTCCCTCGACTGCAAGATTTCGCCTTTTGTATCCATATAATTGCTATTGCGATGAAAAAGCCTCTTACGATGGGCGCGCTCGTCTTGTCAAAGAACTTGTCGACGTAGAAGCGGCTGTACGCTGCCGGCGCCACTTTGGCCAGGGCGGCGTTGCAGTGCAGGGTCTGCGGCAGGCTGGTCTGCGTCACGTTCCGAACTTTGCTCTTGAAGGCGGTGTTCAGCTCGCGGACGCTGGGTATCACTTCGACTCCCACCGTTTGCAATGCGTGCCAGACGAGGACATTAGAGACGATGTGCCTGAGGTAGAATTCACACGGTGAAATGCAACCTGAACATAGTCGAATCTCAACAATGAGCAGCTGTCTTCGCGTTCCTTACCATTTATAGGTAGTAAAAATGTTCGCACCCTAAGGGTTTGTCCCATGGCTTGCCCATGGGGCTGGTAAAAAGGTAAAGTTATTGTGCACAACAGCGAGGTGAACTACACGCGCCATGGGAAAACCGTAGTTCAAAGCTGTATTCTGACTACCTGGTGCACACTAGAACATCTGACACGAGAGCTTGACAGTCATGACTGTTAAAGTTTATTTCATTTATTTTTCGTGTCGTATGTCGAAACTATCATCATGTTCACTTGCAACAAAAACTCGCTAAATGAGACTGCTTTATTTGTCCCCATGAATGATTTGAACCCACCTATGGATGCAAGGATTCTAGCTATCGGACAGCCCAGTACTTTAAGGGTGAAACATATTTTTCTGTGATACAGGAGCCCCACTATGGCAATTTCGATTTCTTTCTTTTCTTTTCTTTTTGCTTTCAATAACTATCCAAGCCCCAAGAACCCTAAAGAATTATGCGGGAAAAAGTCAAAATGCCTTAAACATTTGCTTGTGCGAACGAGTCTCTTGATTATTATTATTATTATTATTATTATTATTATTATTATTATTATTATTATTATTATTATTATTATTATTATTATTATTATTATTATTATTATTATTATGACGACGACGACGACGACGATGTTTACTTACATTTCCTTTGAAACGGTGCGGCGGTAATTAGTCAACTAGCTTGCTTGAGCTAAACCGATATTATGTAAATCAGTTTTAGTCTAGCATTTTGCCTATCTCTTCATCGTTTATTCCCTCCTTAAAACCTCTGCTTCGATAGCGAACAATTATCTATGTGTACCAACTCCGGTTCAATCAATCTGTTTCCTGTATATTTTTTTCTACCAATGCAACGTCTTTTACTTACCTCGGCTACTGACCATCCTCTTTGAATCCCAGCGCTTGTGCAAGGCGAATGTTCCCTACGGATCTCTCTGGGTAAATAGCCTGGCATTCCATTACGAGTTGAGTTCCACTGAGTTCGCCCTAGCTACGCTTCTCAGTAATTGCTGCGGAGTGCCTCTGCAGCGCAGTGGCCACTTATGTCGAGGCACGGCACTGCTATCAATGTTCCTGAGTCGAGGTATAGTGCAGCATGGAGGAACGTTCTAGAGTACGGCGGTCAGTGTCGGTACCCTCTAGAATTGCATGCGTCATAACGTAATTACACACTATGGCTTACTCCGTTCTAGTAGTGACTGCACCTGCCCAACACGGGCGCAGCCGGAATAATCGCACGCAGCACTCTTCTTTATTTTTCTCGTAGCAACATCATTGCTACACAACGTCAGCAAATTTTGTTCTCTCTCATGACGTCACGATAACTTGATGCCAGGTCCGGCAGTTAGAGCTTCAGTAGTTAAATCAGCATATCTGTTAAGCGTTCCTAAACACTTTAATACTTGCAAGACACGTGTGATAGAGCTTCTAAAGCTTCTAAAATATGTTAGTAAGCGCCCTTAACGACGTAGGGCTATGCTGTTTGTTTATTTCTTTCTTTTCGTATTTTTTTTAACAATGCACCATCTGGTAACTTTTGCAGTTTTTTTTACTGCGCCGAAAGCGCTCAGGGACCCAAGAAATATAGAATGTGAAATGTCACGAGACGTGACTAGAGCAACGGCGTGAGCTTTATGTCAGCCCTCCTGCCGTGAAGCGGAAACCGTGCAGGAAGCGCTCGATCGTGACCAACTTGCTAGTAATTGTGACGAGGAACTGGAAGCCACGTAACGATATCAACTATGTTTTGCGCAGTACACGCTTTAAGAAAAGGTCGTTGTAGTTGCTTCCTAGTTGTCACAGCATCCGCTACTTCGATAGAACTGCAGTTGGTAATTAATGATAGAGCTAGCAACATTACTGATTAAATAAAATAGTCACTCTTATTAATGAGCCCCAGCATCACCGGACACAAAGTTTTAAGCCTATTATGATGTTTATATGAGACCTGCCCTATGGTATATCAGAGCGGCTCCAATATATGCGTTATAGGTGCGATACATGCCTTAGCATTGCATCCGTTTGAAGTTTGGTAGCTGAGACCCATTAGAAGCCGCGGCTACATTGTTTAGTCAGTAACGTTACTAATTTTACCATCAATTACCAGTAGCAGTTATACCAAGGTAGTGAATCCTGCGACAACTAAATAGTAACTGCAACGACCTTTCTTATAGAGTGTATTCTTTAAGTGTACCATCCACGGCTATATTTCGACATCTAGTCCTTTTTGGAATGCGCTTCAAAAACAGAAATGATCTGATTTGGTAGCCGCTATATTGACGTGTATTAAATTTGTGACGTTTAAGAGAAAAGGTCAGTGTACTGTTGCTAATCAACTTCTGAGTTAAGCATTTAAATTTTTTTTACTGTCGGACTCCACCTCTACATTAGGTGAAAGATGCTAAGCAGTACAGAAAACTCACGAATTCCACCATATTTATTATCGAGATCATTTTTTCTATATGTCTGAATGCTGGTTGAACGGCATCACAAAAGTGTTCGAACCTCGGTCAGGCTACATTCTTTTTTCTTCGCTTACGACCTGTTCTTGATTTGACTAGGGAAAAAAACTGTGAAATTGAAAAAAAAAAATTAAAGGTAGACAGCAGGCAGTGGCTTACTTTTCCCATTCTCCGCAGGCCTTGAGAAGTAGTCGTACCTTGCGTGGTTCGGACAAGAACACCGCATCGTTGCGGTGCACGACAACGTTGGCCGCGCTGAATGTGTTATTCAATATCTGGTAGATGTTAACCATAGATCGTCTCTATAAAACAAAAGACGGAAGCATAAAGACTAGTGTCTGACGAATACCTGCCTGATCGGGGAAGATCGTAGTAAATACTGCGCGCAGCTCCGACTAAGGTAAAAGGTTCTGAATGGAACGTTTCGAAGTACGACCAGAGCGGCCTGAATAATCAAAGATTGTGAGTGCGAACCTAGGATTTGTTTTCGCTCACTGGCGATGACGCAGGCGTCATCCCAGTTGATCACGTGCCTAGTAGACAAAACATGCTCTGCGACGTCATTAGACGTCATGCTGCGTCTACGGAGTCAGTGGTGACTCTATACCGGTTGTTGCCAATGAAAGAAAAGAGCACGTGATAACACGTACATAAATTAGTGTACTTAGCCTTTTGGTTGTCATCGTGAACGAGGCTGAAATGTCTTTTAGCTGAATGCATTTCACCTTGGCCGGTGCTGTGCGCATATTTACTAAATAGAAGGAAGGATTGCACCTTCGCGCCTCTATGATCGTCTTTTATAACTTCGGAGCAGCAAACACTTTTAACAGCAGTAAGAAATGTCATGTACCGAACGTCCCAACAGAGGCACTTGTCCCCGCCTGGGTGCTGCTCCCCTTGTCGAAACGTTGGCTCTAGGTGCATTCCTTGTTCTACCACTGTTAATAATTTCAAACCTCCATTTTCCTGAGAAACTTTCTCTTATCTGGATTCCAGAGGCAATAAATGCCACTTACAGCACTGAGAAAATGCACCATGTAACGGCATCGCGTTCTCTTTGAATGGACACGCTAAATATTCCGAGGCCACTCCTAGACTGCGGCGCGTCTCGAGCCCTCGTGGTTCAAGAAGGATTTCGCGAATATATTTCAGCGATATACGCAGCACCCTATAGGCCACTACATTCTTCTCCCTCAGCTGATACAATTAAAGCAGCACCGCAGAGACAGTTTTGTTCGCAATGTTCGACAGCAAAATCATGAAATACTTGGAATTATGTTACGTATGTATGCAGCAACCAGAAATTTACTATGCGTAAAAATTTTACACGGTGTAGGCTTCTCAAGAAAAGCTCACTATTCGCCCAGTGTTGTCATGCAACTTGTCAATATATAGACCAATGTGCCGCTAGCACATTTCACCACTCGCCAAACTTCATAATTCAACAAGGTTGCCCACTTGCCAAGCGCAACTTCCCTGTATACTTTCTCTTGGAAGAGCTCTGGAAGTCGCAGATAAGAACAAAACTTGCCCGTAAGGTTCTTTATGTCATAAATAACCATACGGATTTATTTTCCAGCCTCATTATAAATTTGTGTTTTCATCGCTTCGAACATTAAGATAAAGAAAGGCTTCCTCACCAAATCGGCGTCACCCTCGAGCTCACCAACGCTGGCAATGCTTGAATCAGATTCGTTGCTCTCTTTGGAAAATATCTACGCGCGACAAAGGGAAAAGGTGTGCATTAAATTCCGCGACATTAGACAAAGCTCTAGGCAATATACGCATCAATCAAAGAATGAAGGAGCGCACATGAAATGAAAGCATGTCAGTATAAATGAAGGCAACGACACTACTCACGAGTTATATTGTCAAGCGTCCATCATCATTAGCTTCGGACCAAGCCTCTTGTTCGCATGAAAAATTTATTACTGGTGTATTACGTGTCAAAATAACGATATGATTATGAGGCGCGCCGTAGTGGGGCTCCGGGTTAATTTTGATCCCCGGGTGTATTTCTATATGCACCCAATGCACAGTACACAGGCGTTCTTGCATTTCGCCCCCGTCATAAATGCGGCCGCCGTGACCGGGATTTATTTCGCGCTTTCAGTTATAGCAAACGCAACGCCACAGCCGCTAACTACACCACCACGGCGGGATCTTCGCTTGAAAACTTGGAAGCCTGGTTAGTGCTTCGTGAGTAGCCGCTCGCTTTCCAGCACTTCCATGTTAACAAAGCCAAAATGTGGCGCACTGCTAGCTCGTGCATGACAAACGTGAACAACAAGGGATGAAAGCGAAACAATCCTATTGTCGCTAGTACTGTTACCGCCGTAACAAATGAGAGCAGACGAGACAGGCTGCGTCGTCTGCTGCCTTTCCGTCTTATCTCACATGCACTGCCCGCTATTTAATGATGGTGGTATCAGTAATCGTACGTATACAGTTTCTATACTACTAAATCTACACGAAAGGGATGACAGACGCAGCGTAGGGTGGGCCACCTGCAGAGGAGAAACCACGCACAGCGGAGTGTCGCTCACCTCGGCCAACGTCATTTCAAAGTTCACCATCTGGTCAACAGTGGAAACGAGCTGCGCGGCGTTTAAGGAGGTCGTGTTGATCCGTTTTACGACCTCGTGTATGTATTCCTTGTAGTGAGTCGTGCGCAGGTATTCTCGTTTCACAGGCAGCGAGCCCGGCCGCACCTGCGAGGAAAATTTGACAACAAAGCGCTGAGATGCATGTTGCGCTCGCGCATTCCAGGTGAGGAATATCACATTCACGAGGTGTCGTTCGAGTAACAATTTGTTTCAACAACTAATTTTTATTGATACCAAAGAGTACAATGATGTCGAAAGCACTATTGATTCACACCTGTACTATTTATAAAATTTCTCTTAAATTCTCTCTCTTTTTGTTTTCCGCCCGGGGCGTACCAACAGTAAAGACCCGCAGCATACACCTCTTCTTTATTGACGGGGGCACTTCGGGCACATTTACACAGATTTCGCTCATCGTGAAGATCGTACAATTTACGTGTCTTATTTTTTTATTATTACTTTAAAAACCGGAAGCACTCCTACGGCATTATACTTATATATAGACTGCTAAAGGACACTAAATTAACAATCCCGGGTTGCTGACCAACTTGGGCGAGTGTATAGTACCATTTTAAAGCGACGCTTTCTTTGCCTTGTTGAAAACGTCTTGTTGAAGTAGAGTGCAGAGACGAAGGCTATAATAACAATAATCAATCAATCAATCAATCAATCAATCAATCAATCAATCAATCAATCAATCAATCAATCAATCAATCAATCAATCAATCAATTATTTATTTATTTATTTATTTATTTATTTATTTACCGTGCCCAGGAAGAACTGTGAGGTCTGAGTGCTGGCGCACGCATGCAGTAACAAAAAAAGTACACTGCAAGGGAATATAAGTAAAAAAAATACAACGAATAAAAAGAACAACCTCGAAAAGAAGCGTGTACATACAGCAAGGCACAAGGTGAATACAGAAGAAAAAAAAAGGAGATAAGGGCACTTGAACAATTTGTGAGACTATGACACAACAACGCAGTCTCGAAAAAAACAATGACAGCGAGCTATGAAAAATATCAAGATTATAAAAATAAGCGTTGTAAAAACTCTGTATTTTGTGGACGGTTGAGTGTTGGTGATGAGAAGCAGGAACATGGAAAGGTCTGTTTTCTCTGGTGATCTTGCGCTCTATAAGAAACACGATAAAGTGATGTGCTCGGGACAGGTGAGGACACGTGAAGGAGTTTAAAAAAGGAACAGATGGTCAACGGGATTACGTCGGCAGCGAAGTAAGGGCACTGACAATAATCCAGCAGTGCTAGAACAAGGTCTATTGTCCGTCTCAGCAAAGTGGTGATGATATGTGTTAGAAACGTTTTCTGGACCCGATCTGTAATGTCACTGTTGCATCTGGAAATGTCATTTCAAGCGAACCGACGTGTATTCGAGTGGAGGAACAAATATTGTAGTTTACAACTTGCGGAACGGTGTAGGAGAATTGAGCTATGTCGGTACTCTGCAAACGAGGCCAAGAGAGCGCACTGCAACGCGTCTAGTGTGCGCTGAACAGCGCCCTTAGTAAAACCGCGCCAGCGAGCGCAAGGTACCAGACGAAAAAGAACGACAGGTGCACAGGGCGCCCTGTCTATACGTGTCGTTCTTCTTCGTCTGGTACCTTGCGCTCTCTGGCGCTGCTTTACTACGGGCATGTACCAACTAGCCCAAAAATACGTCTTGACCTGAAAAGTGTAAGGTTGTATCAAGACTGCACAGAGATCGTTGACCTCACAGACCTTACACAATGGTACAGAATCTACAGAAAAGGAAAAAGAAATGCTTGCTGTTTTGCATGTGAAGGTGATGACTTTGCTCTTGCCAGCATTCAAGGTGAGGTTATTATGTTTGCACCATTTAGAAAAAAACGAAAGCAGGTCACACTACAGGATAAGACAGCCATTATTATTATTATTATTATTATTATTATTATTATTATTATTATTATTATTATTATTATTATTATTATTATTATTATTATTATTATTATTATTATTATTATTATTGCCAAAAATATACAAAACAACACAAGCAGGCCGGTCTAAGCCTTAGGTGGCTTGTAGGACCGTGCCAATAAATATGATAGACAAGGCAAAAAGATATACATAAATTGATGAGACATGAAGGAAAAAAAATAAAACGAATGGCAAAAAATTCAAAAGAACAAGATAACATTTTGTTATCTACATATAACAAAAGTTGAAGAGGTAAATATTGCGATGCAAAGAAAAATGTACAAGAGGTTAATTTTACTGTAGCTGCTTTAAGAAGTGTTTGAGCATGCTTTTTGATGTCGCGTTAAAAATTTCTTCTGGTAATTTGTTAAATATGTCAGGCACATAAGCACAGCGTCTGGCCGCGCCATACCTTGTGGATGAACGCGGAACTACATAACGGACATGTTTTCTAAGCTCCTTTGCGGCGGCACTTTTTGGTTTGAAAGCGGAATTCCAGAAATGTTTAACGACAACTGTTTCTTTAAGTAATGAATGGAAGTTCGGTAGACCAAGTTCACGGAAGATATTTGCAGATGTTACTATTGGGGGAATTGTATGCAACATTTTTAAGAATGTTTTTTTATAATCCGGTCTACCCTGCATCTCCAACGATCAGAACAAAAGCCAAAGACTGTAATGCCGTGCCTCAACACACTGTAACCTAGTGCATGGGCTATAATCTTTTTTACAGAGAAGGGTGTAATACTTTTGATATTAAACAACAGCCACGCTACTGACCTCAGTTTAGAACAAATAAGTGATAAGTGATGTTGCCACGATAAATTACTATCGAAATAGATTCCGAGATATTTCACACAATCCACGTATGGAATAGGCGCACATTTACAATGAACACAGTCTGACTCATGCAAGTAGAGAGGCATGTTAATAACAGTAGTCTTAAGTGGGGAGCGAAAACAAACAAGTTTTGTTTTTTGGGCATTTACAACAATTCCATTATTGGAGAACCAAAGCATTGCCTTGTAAACATCATTTTGCAACATTTCAGTGGACGTTCTATAAGAAAGGTGCTTTGCTAATAATACAGTGTCGTCAGCATACTGGAATACTGAACATTTCGAAATTGCCAAAGGGAAGTCGTTAACGAAGATATTAAACAGCAATGGCGACAAAATGGACCCCTGAGGAACTCCAGCTTTTACCGACAGCTTAGAACTAAATACGCCCTTATCATCGGTAGAGACCACCTGAAATCTGTTACTCAAGTAATTTTCGAGAACTTTGTAAAAAGGCCCACGAAATCCCCAAAAATGCAGTTTACTTAACAAGATTTGAAGATTCAGGGTGTCAAACGCTTTCGTTACATCTAAAAATAGCGCACATGTGAAAAGATTCTGATCGAATGCCGAGAACAGTTCATCTGAAAATTCCTCAAGCAGTGCCACAGTACCACGCCCTGAAATAAAGCCGAACTGTCGATTGGTAAGGATAGAAAATTTGTTCACAAAAGAAGACATAGTGTGGAAAAGAAATTTTTCCAAGACCTGAGCAATGATCGGCAATATTGAAATTGGCCGATAGTTTTCAATACTATCTTTCTTCCTTGACTTGTGTAGTGGTACAACAACTGCAGTTTTTAAGCATTCTGGAATTTCGTCGCCTTCCAAAAAACCATTCAGAATATGCAGGATAATACCTGACAGCGCATTGAAATTCCTTCTGATGGTGTGTAAAGAAATTCCATCATATCCAGTGGGCTTGTTAGGACGGAAACTGAAAATAATTTCTTCCAGATCACCCTTCAAAATTCTCGGAAGAAAAGCCGACGCAGATACGGAATGCCCTAACGGCGGTGTGCTTGTATATGGAGAGACGGCCCTTTGGGACGCTTTAACAAAGTGCCTGTTGAAAGCATCAGCCACTTCTGTCGGAGGTTGTTGAAAAGCACCGAAAATAGACCGGTTATTGGAACTCACTCCTCTGAGATGATTTACCAAAGACCAAGTTTTGCTTACATTATTTGAAGATTGTTGGAATTTATAAAAGAAGTAACACGGCGTTTGGCGGCACGCAGAAGAGCAACAACTCTATTTCTTGCCGACTTGTATTCTAATCGCAGTCTTTGGTTTCTGGGATTTCTTTTGCAGCGTTTCCACAGGCTGTCTCGATACGAAACGGAAGCAAGAATTTCCGTGTTCATCCAGCAGTGACTCTTTCTTATCGGCTTAGCTATCAGCCGTGTGCAACGCAATTCAAAATGTTTCATTTGCATACAGAACCTTTCATATACTTTGCCCGAAGAATCTTCATTGGTTAAGAATGCCCAGTCAAACGAAACGATAAGGTTATCTAGCTTGGATTGATTAACAGTAGGGACAAGGCATTTACGCTGTCCAGAGCCTGTTTCCACCGATGACGTTCCAGACGCGTCTGGTAAAACAAGACGGCATGCTACAAAATAATGGTCCGCCATCCGTTGTAGAATAGTACATGACCTAAATGAACAGCTGAAAGCTCTGACCGCTATGTGATCTAAACAAGATTGCACTAGGCTATGATTAACTAATTCCGCTCTAGTAGGAGCTGCAATCGTGCATTCCAGACCATAAGCGGACAACGTAGATAAATAATCGCAAACAGTCACTTTTTCAGGGCATAAAATATTGATATTCAAGTCTCCGATCAAGCAAAATTGGTCCGCTGAGCTCCACTGCCGCAGAGCTTCTTCAAGCTCAACAAAAAACCGTGAAAGGCTGCATGAGGGTGGTCGATAAATCGATAAGATATGGACAGAAAATGACCTCTTACAAGCTTTGACCATCATAGATCCAGCATGTACAAAAGAAGCATCAACAGAAGAAACTTCACAGTTGTCGTTTACATAGAGAGCAATGCCTCCGCCACGACGCCCGCTTCGTGTGACAAAATGTGCGGAAAAGCCCTGCAAGGTAAACGTATCAAGGCAAGCCTGGGAAACATTGATTTCTGTAATCACAAATAAATCTACAAAGTTAACTGCCGATTCAGCCAGAAATTTAAATTCGTCCCAGTATTTACGCAGACTTCGAATATTAACGCTCACAATGGTAAAATCTTCATCAGAACTGCACGGAAATTCTTGTTTAAGTGAACTGAAGTCCGGCAGTTCACTGAATAAGAAAGGCATGTTGGCTAAGCAATGTTTTCCAGGTCTGCTTGTTTACCAATTCGAACAAGAGACGCTGTTCCATTCTTTTTCACGAAGATCTTGCCTCCTTTCGTCGAACAAAACCAATAACCCTCCTCCTTTGCCTTCGTTCTCGCTTTCCAAAAGAGATCACGGTTAACTTTGGTTAATTTATCATTGAAGTAGATCGGATAATAATAATAATAATAATAATAATAATAATAATAATAATAATAATAATAATAATAATAATAATAATAATAATAATAATAATAATAACAACAACAACAACAACAACAACAACAACAACAACAACATCGGAGGGTGTCGAGTTTTCGGCTGATGCGTTTGCCGTGAAATGAACCGTTTAGCTCACCGGATTCCGTTAACGGTGCGCAATCTTTCTCTGAGATCCGCAAGGCTCTATGTTATAACGGTGTAGCGACATCGAAGAGGCTGAAGAATTACGAGGAAGAATGAATGAAGAATACTTTTATTCGACTAACTGGTACACAGAAAGCAAAACAAGATTGCAGTAAGAACTATACAGGAGCGCGCGCACGACCCGCGGTCGTCGAATCGAAATCCCTTTCCGGCCCTTATGCATACATCCGTCATCGTACATTACAGAACACTAGGTGGCGCTCGTGTCGGTCCAACAATGTGCTACAGCGTTCGAGACGTAGCGCATAATATCTAATAATGATGGGCCCATCTCGTCGTCATGTTACGATATCATGTCACGACAGAGTATCCTCCAGAGCGCCATAACTTAACAGCGACAAATCGGCGAAAGCGGTCAGCTGCAAAAAGAAAAGCAACGCACATATATAAAATCATCGTCCTTTGATTGATTGAGTTTAAGTTGGATTTACACAAAGGACGGGCTGTCTCATTCCAAGCTCGAGCATGACACAGCTGAACGCCACCGAGTCACACCGCATACACAAAGAAGCCGCAGACGAGTCGACGCGATTTGTGGTACAGCAGAACCACACAACAGGATCGGTTGCGGACTGATTCAACAATTCGTCCCGTCGTGTGAATCCAGCACTAAAGTTCCATGGGCAGCGCAGCTGTTTAGAGTGACGCCGTAACTGTGGACGGACTGATCTTGACCTCCGCAGTGTTATTTAACGTGCACCGATTTCCCGGTACACTTTTGTTTCTGCACTCCGCCTCCAAGTGACCAAAGTAGGTTAAGTAAACTGTATCTGCTTGCGTGTATGATGCCTTTGCTTGTGTCGTGGTTCCGCTTCACGTCAACGTAGACGGTGCGCCTGTGGTGAAGGTGACGAAACATGCCAGGGGCTACACCAAATACCAGCAGCGACTAGTGTGCGATGGTGAATCGAATGGACGTCCTCATGCTGGGAAGCAGAACGCAACAGCCACTGAACGACCGTGGCGAGTCTCCGATCTTGGCGCGTTGAGATATTTTACACCTACAAGAGCAGCCTAACGATGATGAAAAAACTTTGATGCGTTTAATTCTTTAATAGAGATGATTGAAATTTATGTTTTTATTTGCCAAATAAAAGGGAAGCGGAGATCCGAAGAAAAAGCCACTTATTCCTTTCATGCGCGTTCCTCCACCTTGCGGGCTTCCCCAGAAGTGAATTGTAATATTCAGTGTCAACGACGTTCCCGTTTTAGATCAATTCGGCGTCACTTTGGCGATATGCTGGCCTCGTGGTTAGCTAAGATAGTAAGTCGATCACCGCGGAAAGGCGTTAGTCGCGGGTTCGATCCCCAAACCAGGATGAATTTTTCCTTCAGACTGCGATGCTTTCTTTCTGAGAAACCCGTATTTGATTTCCTTTGCAGCTTCGTGTCACAGTCCCGTGGATGTCCCCTTCAAGACCCAGTGCGATGTTGTGCGTGCTATTATGAACAATACATAACGAGATGAACAAGAGCCTTAGGCTGCATCCGAAGTAGGTTAGATAATTTGCATTGCTTACGTGTATTATGCTCTTGTTCATGTCCTGGTTCCGGCTCACATCGACGTATACAATGGGCTTGTGGTTGAAGGTCACCATCAGGTCGCCGAGGAGCTGATTCCACAGCGGGATGATTACGTCTCCCGGACCGTCGGGCCATTCTTCGACGCCGTGGGTGTGCATGATCTCGTTCCAAGCCTCCTCGTCGTCCCTGTCAACCTCGTCACCTAGATGTGACAAAGGAGTGAAGAGGTCACCCTATTACAGATAACATGCATGATTCGTTAAACTCAACGACTAATCGAAAATAGGCCATTAATTATTTAATTCAATTCATTCATTCATTTAATAATTGAACGGAGACCCTCAAGATTTACCCACGGTGTTGTGGACCGTGCTTGTCGCATATATATATATATATATATATATATATATATATATATATATATATATATATATATATATATATATATATATATATATATATATGTCATCATCAGCCTATTTACGCCCACTGCAGGGCAAAGGCCACTCCCATACTTCTCCAACTACCCCGGTAATGTACTAATTCTGGCCATGTTGTCCCTGCAAACGTCTTAATGTCATCCGCCCACCTAACTTTCTGCCTCCCCCTGCTACGCTTCCCTTCCCTTGGAATCCAGTCCGTAACCCTTAATGACCATCGGTTATCTTCCCTCCTCATTACATGTCCGGACCATGCCCATTTCTTTTTCTTGATTTCAACTAAGATGTCATTAACTCGCGTTTGTTCCCTCACCCAATCTGCTCTTTTCTTATTCCTTAACGTTACACCCATCATTCTTCTTTCCATAGCTCGTTGCGTCGTCCTCAATTTCAGCAGAACCCTTTTCGTAAGCCTCCAGGTTTCTGCCTCATATGTGAATACTGGTAACACACAGCTGTTATACACTTTCCTTTTGAGGGATAGTGGCAACCTGCTGTTCATGATTTGAGAATGCCTGCCAAACGCACCCCAGCCCATTCTTATTCTTCTGGTTATTTCAGTCTCATGATCCGGATCCGTGGTCACTACCTGCCCTAAGTAGACGTATTCCCTTGCCACTTCCAGTGCCTCGCTACCTATCGTAAACTGCTGTTCTCTTCCGAGACTGTTAAACATTACTTTAGTTTTCTGCAGATTAATTTTCAGACCCACCCTTCTGCTTTGCCTCTCCAGGTCAGTGAGCATGCATTGCAATTGGTCTCCTGAGTTACCAAGCAAGGCAATATCATCAGCGAATCTCAAGTTGCTAAGGTATTCTCCATCAACTTTTATCCCCAATTCTTCCCACTCCAGGTCTCTGAATACCTCCTGTAAACATGCTGTGAATAGCATTGGAGAGATCGTATCTCCCTGTCTGACGCCTTTCTTTATTGGGATTTTGTTGTTTTCTTTGTGGAGGACTACGGTGGCTGTGGAGCCGCTATAGATATCTTCCAGTATATTTACATATGGCTCATCTACACTCTGATTCCGTAATGCGTCCATGACTGCTGAGGTTTCGACTGAATCAAACGCTTTCTCGTAATCAATGAAAGCTATATATAAGTGTTGGTTATATTCTGCACATTTCTCTATCACTTGATTGATAGTGTGAATATGGTCTATTGTTGAGTAGCCTTTACGGAATCCTGCCTGGTCCTTTGGTTGACAGAAGTCTAAGGTGTTCCTGATTCTATTTGCGATTACCTTAGTAAATACTTTGTAGGCAACGGACAGTAAGCTGATCGGTCTATAATTTTTCAAGTCTTTGGCGTCCCCTTTCTTATGGATTAGGATTATGTTAGCGTTCTTCCAAGATTCCGGTACGCTCGAGGTTATGAGGCATTGCGTATACAGGGTGGCCAGTTTCTCTAGAACAATCTGACCACCATCCTTCAACAAATCTGCTGTTACCTGATCCTCCCCAGCTGCCTTCCCCCTTTGCATTGCTCCTAAGGCTTTCTTTACTTCTTCTGGCGTTAGCTGTGGGATTTCGAATTCCTCTACGCTATTCTCTCTTCCACTATCGTCGTGGGTGCCACTGGTACTCTATCAATCTCTATAGAACTCCTCAGCAACTTGAACTATCTCATCCATATTAGTAACGATATTGCCGGCTTTGTCTCTTAACGCACACATCTGATTCTTGCCTATTCCTAGTTTCTTCTTCACTGCTTTTAGGCTTCCTCCGTTCCTGAGAGCCTGTTCAATTCTATCCATATTATAGTTCCTTATGTGCGCTGTCTTACGCTTGTTGATTAATTTAGAAAGTTCTGCCAGTTCTATTCTAGCTGTAGGGTTAGAGGTTTTCATACATTGGCGTTTCTTGATCAGATCTTTCGTCTCCTGCGATAGCTTACTGGTTTTCTGTCTAACGGCGTTACCACCGACTTCTATTGCGCACCCCTTAATGATGCCCATGAGATTGTCGTGCATTGCTGCAACACTAAGGTCCTCTTCCTGAGTTAAAGCCGAGTACCTGTTCTGTGGCTTGATCCGGAATTCCTCTAGTTTCCCTCTTACCGCTAACTCATTGATTGGCTTCTTGTGTACCAGTTTCTTCCGTTCCCTCCTCAAGTCAAGGCTAATTCGAGTTCTTACCATCCTATGGTCACTGCAGCGCACCTTGCCGAGCACGTCTACATATTGTATGATGCCAGGGTTCGCGCAGAGTATGAAGTCGATTTCATTTCTAGTCTCACCATTCGCGCTCCTCCACGTCCACTTTCGGCTAACCCGCTTGCGGAAATAGGTATTCATTATCCGCATATTATTATGTTCTGCAAACTCTACTAATAACTCTCCCCTTCTATTCCTAGTGCCTATGCCATATTCCCCCACTGCCTTGTCTCCAGCCTGCTTCTTGCCTACCCTGGCATTGAAGTCGCCCATCAGTATAGTGTATTTTGTTTTGACTTTAGCCATCGCTGATTCCACGTCTTCATAAAAGCTTTCGACTTCCTGGTCATCATGACTGCATGTAGGGGCATAGACTTGTACTACCTTCAATTTGTACCTCTTATGAAGTTTCACAACAAGACCTGCCACCCTCTCGTTAATGCTATAGAATTCCTGTATGTTACCAGCTATTTCCTTATTAATCAGGAATCCGACTCCTAGTTCTCGTCTCTCCGCTAAGCCCCGGTAGCACAGTACGTGCCCGCTTTTTAGCACTGTATATGCTTCTTTTGTCCTCCTAACCTCACTGAGCCCTATTATATCCCATTTACTACCCTCTAATTCCTCCAATAACACTGATATACTCGCCTCACTAGATAACGTTCTAACGTTAAACGTTGCCAGGTTCAGATTCCGATGGCGGCCTGTCCGGAGCCAGGTATTCTTAGCATCCTCTGCTGCGTCACAGATCTGACCGCCGCCGTGGTCAGTTGCTTCGCGGCTGCTGGGGACTGAGGGCCGGGGTTTGATTGTTGTATTCATATAGGAGGTTGTGGCCAAGTACTGCACCAGGGTGGCCAATCCTGCTCTGGTGAGAGAGTGCGTTACCGGTTCTGGTCAGCGGGCTTGTTTGTGCAATTTTCTCAACACACGGTTTTTTTTGGTATTTTCCGGTGGAGAATTGCGCGGCACCGGGATTTGAACCACGGTCCTCTTGCACGGAAGGCGGATACTCTACCGTCCCCGCAGAAGTTAAATTAAAAAATTAAATTATGGGGTTTTACGTAACAAAACCACTGTCTGATTATGAGGCACGCCGTAGTGGAGGACTCCGGAAATTTCGACCACCTGGGGTTCTTTAACGTGCACCTAAATCTAAGTACACGGGTGTTTTCGCATTTCGCCACCAAAGAAATGCAGCCGCCGTGGCCGGGATCCGATCCCGCGATCTCGTGTTCAGCAGACTAACACCATAGCCACTGAGCAACCATGGCGGGTCCCGCAGGAGTTGTACGCCTCATTTAACCTACAGTGGTGCCTTATTTGATGAGTCAAGGTGGACCAATCTGAGCTCGGTTATACCGCACGGATGGCACTCGGCTAGAGAACCTGGTATTTATGACTTTAACAAGTGTGGCCATACATAATTTAGGATATATATAATTTTTTTGGGGGGTTCCCGTACAGTGATAAAATAAAAGACATTAAAAAAAGAAAAAAAGAAAGGGGAAAAAAGGAAGAGAACAGGTGATTTGAACTCGTGACCCTTGGACGTTGCCCGGAAAGACAGCTCAGTCGGTTGGTTCGTCAGGCCCCAGGTTACATTGAAGTGCCACACCTCCTGCTCCGAGCCTCATACTTACGTGGAAAGGGACTGATGTTGTCCGCGATAGTCGATTTTTGCGTGTAGTAGTTAAGAGAGCCAGTTTAAGGGAGGAGAAGAAGGAAGGAAAGGAAAGTCTCTGAAGCAAAATTGCAGCGCCGTGGTTTTAAAGCGCACCCGTGGTAGAGAAACGGAAGGCGATATAAGCGTACGTGGCCATGATACGCATACGACAAACTGCCTTAGAATATTTAGACTTGAGGGAAATCTTCGTTAACAAACGATAACACGGCAATCAGCACTCGAATACGACGAGAGAAATTATTGAGACGTGGAAAATTCCCTTGAAATAAGTATGGTTTGCGAGACAAATGCTTGTAAGTATTGAACCTTTTAAAAGATGAGGGGAAATATGCGCTCACCGAGTGGGCAGTGTCCGCACGAGACCACCACCAGGCACCTTACTGAGACGTGGAGGGCTCTGCGGCCGGAACAAAGCCTCCCTTCTCCGTCGGCCAAGAGCAGAAAACGTGTTTTCCGATCGCTCAAGGTGGCGCGTACATAGTATAACTCTAGCTTCTAGGAAAAGCTTAACAGATGCGAGGGCGGCTCGTATAGCGTGGGAATCTAGCCGCCAGAGTAACCATCTCAAGGACTGCTGCTGACGATGGCGAAATACCTTCGTGTAACTATAATAACCCTAATAGGACTACTTTCGAAAAAAAAAACAGAAACGGCCCAGAGGGCTATACTACGAGAGCTATGACTGATAATTTTATATATATATATATATATATATATATATATATATATATATATATATCATCTATGGGATCGAATGCGCGCGCTGTTGCTTTGTCTCTGCGTGTAGTAGATAAGAGAGCCAGTTTAAGGGAGGAGAAGAAGGAAGGAAAGGAAAGTCTCTGAAGCAAAATTGCAGCGCCGTGGTTTTAAAGCGCACCCGTGGTAGAGAAACGGAAGGCGATATAAGCGTACGTGGCCATGATACGCACACGACAAACTGCCTTAGAATATTTAGACTTGAGGGAAAGCTTCGTTAACAAACGATAACACAGCAATCAGCACTCGAATACGACGAGAGAAATTATTGAGACGTGGAAAATTCCCTTGAATAAGTATGGTTTGCGAGACAAATGCTTGTAAGTATTGAACCTTTTAAAAGATGAGGGGAAATATGCGCTCACCGAGAGGGCAGCGTCCGCACAAGACCACCACCAGGCACCTTACTGATACGTGCATGGATGGCTTTGCGGCCGGAACAAAGCCTCCCTTCTCCGTCGGCCAAGAGCAGAAAACATATATATATATATATATATATATATATATATATATATATATATATATATATATATATATATATATATATATATATATATATATATATATATATGGTCATAAGCCTAAAACCAAGAAGTGAGAACGGATTTCAGGCTTCTTGTTTAGTTTCTTCGCATAAGGGAGTTGGTTCCGCAATTTGTGCGCAGCATGTGCCCCAAGAAACCACCGGCTAAGGGCTGCAATAAAGCCTATACTCGTGCGGTCGATATACCAGACAGTGATGTAATAAGCAGTATTTTATGAAATAAAGTTGTAGGAGTGTCGTAGAGAACGAATGAGGTATATTACTCACCACCTAGCATGCAGGAGGAGTGAGCTTTGTATAAGAAATTTTCGATCCGGCTGGCGTTCTCGTAGGATTGTAACAGAGCACCTGCAGAAGTGGGTATGCTTGAGTTAGCAATGGTTCATCTGTTTCAGTTAAAGCTGCATTACAATTAACAGTCAAGAGCAGCTTTAATTGATTTAGCCTCTTTGGTCTACATCTTTCGTCGGCGCTCATGGGATGAGTTAAGGAAACATTGAGACAATTGCTAGCAGCGATGTATAACGGCAGTAACCGAAATTTCGGATGCTGCATGAGCGGTAGTGGGCGATCATTAAAAGCACAGGTACGTACATGAACTATTGTACCTTGTTTTTCTTTCCTTTCTGTCTGAGTTTCTTTCTTTCTTTTGTACGTTTCCTTGTACCTTTCCCTGCATTACTTTGCCCATCCCGAAATATGTCTTTAGCTCTAGCGTTAGTGTCGCACACTCTTTGTACTAATATCTTTTCACTGCTTTTAACTCCACACTGATTTGTGGACGAGCTCTCCTGCTTCTTCTTTGTGAAATAAACGCCCGTAGTAAGGTTATTGTTCTAGCGTCTCGGGATTCTTTCGGCATATCCCGGGATTATTTCGGATAAGCTGGTAGAAAAATAGCGGCTCGCTGTGAAACCCTCCTGCTCTGTGCATGAGAATGCCCGTCACAGTTTGTCACAGTTTCTCTCCATTTCCTTGAATATTTTTCAAGTTATTTATTTATTTATTTATTTATGTTTTATTTATTTATTTATTTATTTATTTATTTATTTATTTATTTATTTATTTATTTATTTTTTCACACCCAGTTCCATTCGCTCTCGATCACACCTTATTCACAGTATACTCTCTCTATCATTATTTGGCCGCAGTATAGATAGTGAGGAAGTTTCGGTTGCCATAGATACGTCTTTCTTTTCTTCCTCTTTCAACGCACCTTATGGGTCTCCCTTTTTTTTTCATCTGCATTTTCAATAGATCAATCAACCAGTCAATTCGAGTACCTCCATGTGTGCCGCACGTCGGCATCGTTTTAAGGACTAGCAGACCACGGAAAATTCTTTGAGCCCTTGAAAGTGAACTATAACTTGCGATTACGCGGAACACCTTGAACGTCGCGAAACTCAATTAGTAAGTCTGCCGTAAAGCCAATTGCAAAGGTTTCAGGAGCACGGTATACAGGGAAGACGTTGTTTTCCTCGACTCTTTGTCAATCAGCAAAGACATCTAGATAATCATGTGGTGGTCTTACAGCGAAGTGCCCAATCCACCTTTTTTCAATTGGCGGCGGTTCTGTTGGCCACTGCGAAATTTCGCCATTTCTTTTCCTCAGATTCCGCACACCTATAGCTTGCGCTGTTGGGGGGTAAGTATCAATTGGAGTGCGTACGTGGATGGCTGCTCTTCGCAAGAGTCTATGAAGGCAAGCGCCTGAGCGACCTTCGTCAGGCTTAAAAAAGCAGTACACGTTGAGTTGCAAATAGCTCAGCGCGACTGGATGCGACAACGTGCGAGTGATTCTGGGCTATCCGAAGGCTGGTGTACAAAGCTCTTCAGAAATACCTGTCCCTTAACCCTTTGTGGGCCGTGTGTCTTTCCGAAGCGCATCAAATTCAATTTTTGTCTAAGTGACACTTCAGCAGTCCTTAAATGAAAAGGATATTTACTAACGATATGTTGCTGAACATATTACAAGTTTTCGAATCTCAAAATTAAAATGAATTAATAATTGCGCTAATAATAACTTAATTAGGTAATTATTGTTCATCAGGCGACACGGCCTATGTCGTTGTCATTGTCCTTTGAATGACACCTCATGATCAACATCGAAGTCCGCTGAATCATATTTCATAAGGTGTTCTTGAATTTCAGCATGGTTCGAGAAACGCGGGGGCACGGCCAGGCGTGTGCATCGGCAACCAGACGATTGTGTTCAGGCACGACACTTGGAGGGCTTGCTTCCGGGGTTTCGGCTACTGCCACAGTGGCTGTCAATCTCAGTGGCCCTCTGTCAGGAGCACCAAGCACGATTGTCAACTAGACAACGGCTACTGCACCAGCCAATCGAGAACCGCGTTTGCGCGCCAAAACCGGGGTGAATGTGGACCCTTGTCCCTGTCTTACTTGACATGTTGTACTTCACCGCTTGGTCCAGCGCTTGAAACTGGCCGTACACTGCGCTGTACTCGGGCACTTCCTGCCTCGACGTCCACCCGCCGCAGGCGAATTGGAAGAAGTTGTCGCACGGGTCGGCGCTGGTGTCCATGTTATCTTTGATTTCAGCTCCTATACAAGGGTTCAGCATTGGGCTGGTTGTTATGAACAGCATTGGGGTGCTGTCTGATTACCCGAGACTCAACGCAAAAGAAAAACATTCACTGTTGCATTAATGATCACGATAAACTTGCTCGCATAATACAATAGGACATCAAAAATAATGAAGAAAGGGAGTGCACGTCTGAGCAACAAATGCGCTGGGGCGTGTCTTCGTTTTATTTTGCTATGTTTTTCAAGAAAAGTAGCAGCGAAGGAATACAGTAGAAGGATCGACATTTGGGCAAGTTGGTAATGGTTGAACATCTCGAAGGGGCGGCGAAAGAAGGCGAAGACAGAAGGCAGGAACACACAGGACAGCACTGTTCCTGCCTTCTGTCTTCGTCGTCTTGCGCCACCCCTTCAAGATGTTCAAGGAATACAGAATCGTCACAAGCAACATATATGACTAGGGTGCGGCATCAAAAGAATAAAAGACATTGACACAATTTGTTGAAGCTCTCGTAAGTGTACGCCCATGTCCATACGAGACGTAAAATCACTAGCATGCATAGACATTTGGCCAGCTGCAAATATTGCTAGTCACTAGACGAAGGCCATGCCACAGCAGAAACGTTCGTAAAGGCGCCCTTTTGTACGCGTGTTATTTCTTTAGTAATTCTGCTACACTAGGAAAACTTATAAACCGGCACGAGGTTAGCAACAGTAACCCAGGCCCGTTAGCCGGGCAGTCGAAACGCAAGGCGCTAAACCCGGAACCTTTTAGCGACATGGAGGAGGAAGAAGAGGGCGACATAACCGAGGTCAACGAGACCCCGTCCGCCGCCTCGGCTTCCCCCGTCAAAAACGAGGGTAAACTGGAAAAGACCGTGAGTAGGATTATGGAAATGCTCTCCGCCATAGAGTCGAGAGTAACGCTATTAGAAAGACCTAGGGCTCAGCCCAAAAGTAGACAAACAACACATACTGAACCGCTCCCGACTGGATCAAATCCCGATGTCAAAGGTTTCTAAAATTTCACAGTAAACAAGATGGCTATCACAAATAACAATACCGTTAAAATTTGGCTGTGGAACTACGCTAGCTTCCAGAGGCGCAATGCTCCGTTAGGTCAGCTCGTCAGATCGGTGACACACAAGCCACAAGTCATTTTACTGCAGGAGACGTTCGCGGAGAAGGAGATTACTCTGTCGGGGTATCACGCAGTAGCGTACAAAGGCGAAACGGAGAGAGGCATCGCCGCCTTAGTTAAAAAGAGCGTCTCCTTTGTGGAGCACACCGTTCCAAAATATCGTAGCGGACTAGAAGCACAAATGATCGAGCTCATGCCCAGTAGATCGAGCAACGCGAATGTCTTTATTCTTAACGTCTACAGTTCGCCTGCAGATAAAAACAGAGACTTTAACGCACTATTCCATTCCGCAATCAGGGCAGCCAGAGACGCGCTCCTCTTAATTGCGGGGGAGATCAACGCTCCGAACACCGAATGGGGATACGGCTTCAACAGCAAGAAGGGAACAAACTTAGCCGGATGTGCAGCCGATTTTAACCTCACGCTTGTTACAGATCCCATGTTTCCCACTAGAAGGGGTAATTCGGTAAGTCGAGACACCAACGCCAGACCTCACATTCTTCCGAAATATCGAGGGCACGTGGGATATCTCCAGGAGGACTTGAGTAGTGACCACTACGTTCTCAATATCGCGGTACAAGTCAAACCCAAACCTCCGGTCAAATACGAATACGTTGATTGGGATCTTTTCCGGAAAATTCGAGCCGAAACGGCCCCCTCAAGCGAATCCTTCAAAGAACTAATTACCGATCTTAAACAGGGCGTAAAAAACGCGACCAAAGAAATTAGCACAGAACTTGAAGTCCTGGAAATGGACTCGCGGTTAGCGCATCTCCTGGAGGCTAAACACGCTCTAGGAGAGAGGTGGAAAATACAGAAATTGAATCGCCGACTGCGAGCAAAACTAACGTCACTAAACATGGAAATAGAGTGCTATTCCAAGCAACTGGCCCTGAAACAGTGGGGCGAAACGTGCAACGAAACAGACGGTCGCATGAGAAGAGGTAGTAAGTGGTATCTGCTTAAAAGCCTCCTAAACGACAAACAGTCCCGGAATGCGCTAAATCTCGCCGTCGATAGGCTCATACATAAGCAGGTCACCTCGGGCCTCACAAACGATGTAATTGTCAACTACCTGGCGCGAACTTACCTACCCATCAAGGAAGGAGATTCGAAAGGCATAAGCGCGAGAGCGGTTTACACGGGGCTAGACAGGCCAGAATTAGACTAACCTTTTACGATTTCAGAAATCATAGACGTACTCTTCCACCTAAATGGACGATCGGCCCCGGGGCCAGAAGGGGTCACGAACAAGCTCCTCCGGAACCTGGACGACAAGGCCATCGAAATCCTAACGGCAGAGATAAACGAGGTGTGGAGCTCGGGGCAGGTCCCGTCGGAATGGCGCACCGCCAAGGTGGTGCTCATCCCCAAACCGGGGAAACCTCCGCACATAAATAACCTGCGTCCGATCTCTCTAACATCGTGCATTTTCCAAGTGGCAGAACATGCAGTACACAATAGAATCGTCGAACACGTAGAAAACCACGAACTATTTAGGCATAATCTAACAGGTTTTAGAAAGGGACTCTCCACACAGGACGGAATTCTCCTCCTGAAAAGATCTATATTCGATAACGAGACGCGGGACGTACGAGTTACCATTGCACTCGACCTCGCTAAGGCCTTTGATAAGGTGGCTCACGAACACATCTTGAACGGAATTTCCCATCTCAACCTAGGGCAGAAATTCTTTAATTTCACGCTCTCGTTCCCATCGGAAAGGAAAGCGTTCCTTCGACTGGGCACGATCTCGGGCGGTCCTTAAAAACTGGGCAACTGCGGAACCCCTAAGGCCTTGGTCCTATACCCGCTACTATTTAATATCGCCATGCATAAACTCTCCGAAAGGCTGGCCGCACTCCCAAAAATAATCCACGCAATCAATGCAGACGATATCACAATCTGGTCACCGGGGGGATATCTGGCCGATCTAGAGCAATATCTCCAGGCGGCCATATATATATGTAACGGAAGAATTTCTTACATGCACGGGTCTCAAGCTGTCACCGACCAAATTCGAATTCCTCCTCTACAGACAGTCGAGGCAGGGCGTTAGGAACCTCGAGCCTCTGGAAACGCTGCCAGTCGAAATTACAACACGAGAAGGGCACCGCATTCCGAGGGTGAACTCCATCAAAATTTTAGAACTTTTAATTAACGCCAAAGGCTGTAATGCAGAAGCTACAAGCTGGGTGCGCAGGCGAAAAATATACTAAGACTCATACCTAGAATCGCAAGCAAAAGGGGGGGACTCAAGGAGGACAACCTACTCAGGGGCTTTCAAGTTTCTTCATCAGTCACATTACTTACACGGCACCATACCTCAAATGGAGCAAAATTGAAAAGAACAAACTCGACACGCTCATCAGGTCCGGCGTCAAAAGAATGCTCGGTATTCCACAATCCGCTAGCACAGTAAAACTACTTGAACTTCGAATTCACAATACCACAGACGAATTAATTGAAGCACAGTTCATTGCACAGATCTCCAGGCTTTCGTCAACTAAGCCGGGAATCAAAATTCTTGATGAAGCTGGTCAACCCCCTATACAGGCACCGCTCGACAGACACCCCCTGTCTAAATTAGCCCGTGAAGGTATAAAGGTTGAGCCCGTACCGAGGAACATCCACCCAATATATAACGAAGGTCGCAGAAGAGGGCGGTCTAGAACCATCTTTCGACGAATCGATCCTTACGGGGCAGACGCATTCTTCGTCGACGCCGCCAACTATGGCAGCGAAAACAGGTTTGCAATCCCGGTCGTTGACGCGCGCGGAACACTTATCAGCGCCGCATCAATTTACGCTAAACACGCGAACGAGGCGGAGGAAACCGCGATAGCCTTGGCTCTTCAAGCCGCAAAAGGCCCGGCGACCGTTTTCTCCGACTCGCGCACGGCGGTCAGGGCTTTCTCGTCCGCTCTAGTTTGTAAACACGCAGCCCACATCATCAACAGATCCTTTCGTATTGCTACGCGAGAAGACACTGGAGGTCATACCATAGCGTGGTTCCCGGCGCACGTGAACGATGTAATTAACCAAGCGGGTTGCAACCCTAACGAGCAGGCCAACTGCCTGGCGCGTGAATTCACGAACCGTGCCCGAGCTAACGGTATGGCTCTCCGGCAGGATTGCCCCTTCAAAGATAACCTTACGACCTTTCACGAAATTACGTCCCATTACAGACACAGCAGGAGGAAATTCCCTCCCCCCAGCCCGAAACGGAACAGGGCTCGGGCTATTACTTTCAGGCTTTTACAGACGAGATACTATCACCCAGAGAGCTCTTAGTTGGATAGACGCGAACTTCCCGCAATCGTGCTCCAAATGCGGTCACGCGTGCTGCTCCTTCGACCACATGCGCTGGCTGTGCCCGTACAACGCGGGCTCCGACTTTCATAACAAGTCCAAGTGGGACGCCTTGCTGAAGAGCTCGGATTTGACAAACCAACTACAGGCCGTCCAGCGGGCCCGCGACCCTGTCCACCCTGTCCCGTCGTGGGCGGAGCCACCAACTTGATCGGGGAGCCTTCAGTTCCCCCCAATCGAGTTCCTCAGGACACTCTAATAAAGTTCTTGTCGCTGTCACTGCTACACTAAAACCGAATAAGGGAAGGTCACGTGCGTAGTGTTCGGAAATAACGGAATTGAAATTCTCTATCTATCTATCTATCTATCTATCTATCTATCTATCTATCTATCTATCTATCTATCTATCTATCTATCTATCTATCTATCTATCTATCTATCTATCTACCTATCTATCTATCTATCTATCTATCTATCTATCTATCTATCTAAATAAGGGCACGTGAGCTGCTCATTTTTATAACGCTTGATTGCACTCCCCCCCGCACCCCATGCGCCTTCACTCACATAACCAACAATAACATTCACAATCGCCATTACCATCTCAACTAGCGGCCGTAATAAGCGGTTCTGAGCATAATAAAGCCTACATTAAAATTGTTCCTACCTTTCCTTGCGCAGGCAGGTGTCCTGCAAACAGTTGGAGCTGACATTCCTGAGAAAGAAAGCAGTAATTAAGGGCCTGCCATTAATCTAAATGGGTCCCCGCCTGTAAAGACGTATATTGTCCAAGAATTGCGAATTGGTCCTCTTGGAATGTGTTCGTGATGATCAACACGCACAAAAAGTAATACAAAGTAAGGAAACACAAGCTGTTAAGAGAGCGCTTGTACTGTGTTCCCTAATTCTGTACTCGTTTTCGGGCGCGCAGATACTCATAAATGCGAACTGATCTCACCTGCGAGCCCAATGCTATCCGAATGCCTTTTTAATGTCATTGTTATCCAGGCTTTGCTTTCCTAATGTAATAAAGATTTAGTTTAGCCACGGTCCACCTTTTTAGGTAAATATCTCTCCGATTTTGGATGTTCGTAATGCATGCTAACACTCTAGCACTGTAAGCAAAAGTTATGTTTCGCAAAGCGAGTACTACAGACTACACCGCAAAACACCTCTTAGGTATTTCTGTCAAGTCATAAATAGGCATGTCGCAGTCACTAATAGTGGAGGTGGATAGGGTGAGTCTTGTTTATAAATGAGCAGCTTGGATGAAAAACAAAAATGAGACACAACGCTGCGCTGTGTGCATCTACACATTGGGTTGTTGTTCACTTCTAAAGATACTCTGACAACCTGCTCGAGCCTTAACGGTTTTTAGCAGTCTTACCGTGGAAAGTAAGAGCTGCAAGGGAATGCAAAATAACAGTAATTTCTCGCTTAGGTAATACATTCACAGATATGTAGAGTTGTACAGCCACAAGGTAGGCATAGTGCCTCAACGATGCGGTTTGCCAACACTTACCGGTGGCAGCATTCATGATGAAAAAGAGAACAATAATTCTCACTTTCATGCTGATTATCTCAGGTCCTCCCTAAGTTATCGAAAATTTGTATAATAAATTTAGTTATAAAATTATAACCTAACTTGAAAGAGCGTTAAAATTAAGGGATTCGCCCGTGAACACAAATAAAAAAGCAAATTTGAAGCGTTCTTCTACCTGCAACTGAGCCAACGAGAAAAATGAACAAGTCTCACTAAGGTCTCAATATAGAAAAAGTCATGTGGTCGGAGAGGGTTAGTACTCGGAAAAGCAGCTGTGCGCATAACAGTCCTAATAATATAAGCTTGAACGAACAGCAAAGGTTTCTCCATGCCCATATTTAAGAGCGTGTTTGCAAGCTCAAATGTGGCCGCTCCCCCTCCCGCCATAACTGCTGCAAGCAAGGCAGCAGCCATGGGCGGAGGGGGAACGGCCACAACAAGAAATTATGCGTCCGTTAGCAAACAATACGGCATCGAGGGGGTCGTGATTTCAGCTGTTTCCTTTTGCAGGACGACCGTAGCGTAAGTGCGTGACTTGAGCACATATGCGCGTGAGCGTTATTATCCCCACCGACCACATTTCTCGCGCGTTTCCCTCCCTACTTGAAAGCTCTTCGTTGCCTTATTTCCTTTTATTAGACTTGTTACTCCCGTTGTACACGTTGCTATCGTTGTTTAAACTGCCGGCTCACAAATAGTCACATTTCCCGGGATGTCATCAGCTGACAAAAATTACGGCAGATCCAACGCACTTGTGATCCATGTTAAGCAGACACTTTTCCAAACGTTTCAAATAATAATGTCGTGCAAAAAACGATGAGTGCGCGCAAGGAGCTGTTTCCGTTCTTCTCCCGTCAAAGAAGCGTTCTGTCATTTCACTTTACCTTAACGCACAAGTGCTTATGTACTGGAGCACTATAGTAAAGTAAGTGGGTGAGGATGTACAGCATCTTATGTTAGAATGCCCGCGACACAGTACACACAGACGACGTTCACCACGTGATTCAGTGGCGTTATACCACAGGCCCTTCAGCCTCAGGAAGATCTTAGGTCCTTGGCCAACATATCCATTGCAAAGACGCGCGTTACTGGCCCTCCAAAGATTCATTAGCGAGCAATATTCTGGAAAATTTTGAGTAGAGTGTTTGTCTGTGATAAGCTAAGTCTGTGGGATATTTTTTTTAGCTCGCGAGAAGGCCGTCAGGTTTCACCTGATGGTCCCCGAGTGGGCCTAGCCAGGTGACGTTGAGTTTACTCGCGTCTATTGTGCACCAAATAAAGTTGTTTCCCTCACTCACTCACTCACCCTACTTTGGCCACTTCAATGTCTGGATTCATGTACATCCGTTTGAATCTAATCCGTGCTTTCTTACATTCCGTCATTTTAGTGTAGTTATGTGACCGGGCTTCGGGTTTATTTTAGTGCGCCTATGTGATTGGACTTTGTGTTATTGGGATTTGGGGTTGACTTTTCGTTTTAATGAGTTTATATATATATATATATATATATATATATATATATATATATATATATATATATATATATATATATATATCTTAGTATTTTGCATGCTTTTTTATCCTCTAGCTGACCTGTGTATATTTATTGTATATTGCACTGGACCGGCCACTAGCCAGTTTAGGCTATCGGTCCAAATATTCTTTGAACATATATTTTCTGATGTTCTTGAAAAATAAAGTTTCCGTTTCAGTTCTCCGTAGAGAACATAGCGGGTCACCAGCACACTGTAGGGGTATTTCAGATGGAGAGAGAGAGAGAGACAAACGGGAAGGAAAGACAGGGAGGTTAGCCAGTGTAAATACCGGCTGGCTAGCCTGTGCTGGGGAAAGGGGTAAAGGGAATAAAAGGAGAAGGAAGAGAGAAGAAGAAAAACAAGAAAAATGCACACAGTAACGCGATGTTACGCGCAACAATAGTCAAAGGCGTTCGCACAATTCACATGTCCTTAAGAACTTGAGCAAAGCCCTTAAGGCCTTGAGTGCCGAAACCCGTCTGGACCAGTGTCCTAGAACTTTCTCTTCTGTGAAGGGGCGATTGTCCAGTTTTACGAGCACGGTCACGAGCACTTTTCGTTGTGCATTGTAACGTGGACAGTAACAGAGGTGGTGCGCGATCGTCTCTTCGCAGCCGCAGGTGTCGCAAGCAGGGCTGTCGGCCATTCCAATACGGAAGGAATAGGAGTTCGTAAATGCCACGCCGAGCCATAGGCGGCACAGAAGTGTTGCTTCCGCTCGTGGCAACCCTGGTGGAAGACGCAGTTGCAAACTTGGATCCAATCTGTGAAGACGTGTGTTCGTGAATTCGCTGGTGTTCCACAGAGTTAGCGTAAGCTCGCGTGTGAGGGAGCGAAGACTTGTGGCTGCATCTCTTCTTGACAGCGGTATGGGTACAATCTGGGCACCATCATGGGCCGACCGGGCAGCGTCATCCGCACTGTCATTTCCCGAAATTCCGCAGTGATTCGGTATCCACTGGTAGATGATGTTGTGTCCCTTGTCGATTGCGTAATGGTGGAGTAGTCGGATGTCTGCGACTAATTGTACATTTGGTCCGTGGTTGAAAGGGGACAACAGACACAAAAGATGGACCAGGAATGTGGCGAATTGGGACCTATAAACTCCAGAGCAGCACGGATAGCTGCGAGTTCTGCAGCCGTCGATGATGTAACGTGAGACGTCTTGAATTTGATAGTGACAGATTGAGCGGGAAGTACCACTGCTCCAGCTGAACTATTACAGCAGACAGAACCGTCCGTGTAAACGTGAGTGCGTTCGTTGTGTTTTTCATGTAAGAATGAAAGGATGGTTTGTTTGAGGGTGATAGATGACATTTCCGTTTTCTTTTTGATGCCGGGAATAACAAGGAGGGCCTGGAGTGGATGCAGGCACCACAGCGGTAGAGATGGCCGTGCTGCAGGTGTGAAGTTTGACGGTAAACTTCCGTGGTTGGCGGCAATAATTCTGCTAAACGCTGAACGAGGTCGAGCAGCAGGAAGGGAGGCGAGATGATGCGATGGAAGTCGGGCAAAGTGCCTGATGTGCACCCGTAAGGAGTCGATGTGAATATACGTATGGATAGGGTGGTCATGCGCGATGGCTATTGTTGCTGCTGTTGATGCGCACCTCGGAAGGCCAAGACAAATTCTCAGAGCTTGAGCTTGTACAGATTGGAGGGCTCGGAGGTTGGTCTTACCGGTCCCACCTAGTACAGGTAAGCTGTAGCGTAGGAGACCCAAGAACAGTGCGTTATAGAGTTGGAGCATTGCACTCACAGACGCACCCCATGACTTTCCTGCAAGAAATCTGAGCACGTCTGTTATCATCACTAGTTTCCTTTTTAGGCAAGAGACGTGAGGACTCCAGGAGAGGTCTCGATCTATTATTACTCCTAGAAAACGGTGCGTCTTCTCGTAGGCAATTGGCTGTCCATTAATTCTAACAACGTATTGTCTCATTGCTTTGCGCGTGAAAGCGACCGTAGAGCACTTCTGGGAGGACACCTCCAAACCTCGTGCTCGAAGATAGCTGGATGTTAGTGTGGCCGCTTTTTGCAGTCTGGCGCGCACCTGTGGACGCGTCACTCCTGATGACCAAATGCATATATCGTCTGCATAGATCGACATATGGACGGATTGTGGAACGGTGTGAACCAGGTCGATGAGCACGAGGTTAAATAGAGTGGGACTCAAGACTCCGCCTTGTGGTACTCCGCGGTAGGTGTTGTGCTGTGATGATGCACCATCCTCTGTTTGCACAAAGAATGACCTGTCTGCCAAGTAGCTGAATATCCATCGAAACACAAGTCCCGCTAGGCCGACATCGCCCAAGGCGTCCAGTATGGCTCGATGTGTTACGTTGTCATAAGCGCCTTTCACGTCCAGGAACATCGCCGCTGACAGTCTGCTTAGGCTTTTTTCGTGTTGAACAGACGAGGCAAAATCTATGACGTTGTCTACTGAAGAGCGTCCGCGTCGGAAGCCTGCCATAGCGTCAGGGTATATCTTGTAGTGTTCTAGATACCACTCTAGACGTGTCAGCACCATCCTCTCCATCACTTTTCCTAGACAACTGGCCAGAGCAATGGAACGTTAAGACGCCACATCTAGGGGTGATTTACCTGGTTTGAGCAGAGGCACAAGGCGGCTGGACTTCCATGCAGCTGGAACCACTCCTTCCCGCCATGAATGGTTGTACACCTCTAGAAGAGCATGCCGGGCTGTTTGACCGAGGTTGCCAAGAGCTGCGTAAGTCACCCCGTCAGGCCCAGGCGATGAGGAACGTCTACACGCTGCCAACACCGCTTGTAACTCTTCGATAAAAAACGGATTGTCCATACGCGAATCCCGCGAGATTGGAACGTCAAATAAGGGGGTCATGTACGGGGAACGAGGATGGTAGACCAGCAATCCTTAAACAGAAATCCTCCGCTACGTCGATCTCTCGGCGACCTTGACTGAGAGCCAGGCATTTGAAGGGGTGGCGTTGTTGTGGTGATGTTCGAAGACCGCGCACCGTTCTCCATATATGTGATAGGGGTTTATGTGGATCAAGGGAATCACAAAAAGACTTCCATCTTACAGACTGCAGGCAGTTGATCCGACGTTGAATCTTCTTCAGTATGCGTCTCGCCTCCCTTAGGTCGTAGATGGACTTTGTGCGCCTGTACCTCCGTTCCGCGCGACGGCGAATCGCTCGAAGCCGCTCCAATTCTGCTTCGCATTCAGAAAATTTAGGAATAGGCCTAAAAACTCTTGTGGCTTCTAGAGCAGCGTCGTTAATGAGCTCCTCGATGTTGCCAGGTGGATATTGTTGGATATTTTGGCAATTCTTCTCCATGAGTAACTTGTATTTAGGCCAGTCGATGTGTTGAAGAACTGTGGTAGAGTGTGACTTGCGTATGACATCGATTTTAACGTACGTTGGAACGTGGTCACTACCATGTGTTTCGTTGTCCGGAAACCATTTCATATTGGCACTGAGGCATCTTGAAACAAAAGTTAAGTCCAGGCAGCTACTTTATGTGAATCCCCGCAGAAAAGTGGGACTACTATCATTTAGGCAGCAGAGTTCATGGTCCGACGCGAAGGATAGTACACGTCTTCCTCGACAATCCATCTTCAAGCTTCCCCATAGCGGGTAATGCGCATTGAAATCGCCGGTAAGAATCCATGGTCCAGGTGTCGCTGCTAAAATTGTGCTTAGTCTTGCGTTGTCAAATCGACTGGAAAGTGAAATGTAGGCACCTACCAGCGTGAGTGAAACGTTCTTGCATTTTATAGTCAAACATACATAATGATTGTCGTCATCAGGTGCCACTGGGTGTAAAAGATAAGTGAAATCGCATCTGACGTAGACGATGACTTTGCTGCGGTCGGTATAGGTGGCAGACATGAAAGCTTCATATCCTGATAGGCGGAAGGCGCTCTCAATGTTTGGCTCGCAAATGACAATGATTGGAAATTTGTGCTTGAAAACAAACGGACGAAAGTCCGAAATGCGGGATTTAGGGCCTCTGGCATTCCGCAGGAAGAGGAACGCTTCCTTGACTTCTTTAAGGAAGTAGTGCTGAGGAGCAGCCATGGTGCTTCTCAAGACCGGACAGTACCGGATTCAGAGCATTCAGTATTTCAAGTTCACCTCGAGCCGCCGGATTGTGTATAGCAGTCAGTAGTACTCGTAGCGTGTTCATAAGGACCCGTATCATGGTGACGACTTGTTTGTCGTCGTCTGGGCTGCTGCCAGATGCTGATGCATAATTCGGCGAGCGTGCTACATCTTGCTGCTCCGCCGGGTCGTCTAGCGTTGGCAACGGCGGCCACTCCTCGCATGAGGCAATGTTATTCGGGACTTTCTGTTTAGGAACCTCGTTGCTAGTATTGCTAGTTTCCTGTGGAATTTTGTGGACTGTCAGTGGACGCGGTGAATCCTTAGCAATAGTAGTTGGTTTCCTATATCTCCGGCGATGTGAACGCCGACGTCGCACTTTAGCGGCAGCCTCCCTGTGTGACGAGCCATCTCTGACCATTTGCCTCAAGACTTTAAGCTCATTTTTCACACGTGGACAAATCTTTGAAGATGCATCATGAGAGCCTTGACAATTGGCGCACTTTTGGTTTTCTGCACGACATGCATCAGAGCTGTGCGACTTAGAGCATCGTGAGCACACGGCACCATTTGTGCAAACAACACTAACGTGCCCTATCTTTTGACACTTCCGGCACTGAAGCGGCCTTGGAACAAAAGGCCGTACTACGTGTCTGAAGTGCCCGACCTTGACATGTGACGGTAGGCTGTCTCCGTTAAATGTTAGCTTCACACAGTGCGAACTCCCCAGGCGACGGGCTTGCAATATGGCAATTCCCTCTGTCGCTGGCTTAATGAGTATATGCAGGTCAGTATCGCTAATGGAATTGTCGACGCCATACACCACACCGGCCGTAGAGTCACGATCGTCTTGTTTGTAGCAGCGTACGTTGACGCTATCCAGCACCTTAACGTTACTTAGAACGTCTAGTGCGCTGCGGTTTGTGACATCTATAGCGAGGATGTTCTTTCGGGCATTGATCCTTATATCTTTGATCTGACCCGGAACAAGCGCCTCGAGCGATACAGATGTAGCTTGGCGGTTGAGCCGGCTTAGGTTGTCGCTAGGAGCCACAGGCACGAATAAAATTGTGTGTTCCGATGACTTTTGCCTCGGGTCCACAGTTGTCTTACTTGTGGAAGAAAATGTCCTGACGAGTCTTCTCTATGCTTTGCGCTTTGCTACGGGCACGAAGTCACTGTCATCCGAGGTTTCATCACTGGTCATTGAATAGATCACAGTTTCCTCGCTGTCGGTGTCACTCGGGCGACTAGACCGCTTTCTCGGAGGGGCCGCTGTTGATGTGGAAGGACCCGGCACCGCTCCAGGTGACTCCACGTCCATCGCCCTAGTGAAGGGAGCGGCGTCTCCCACAAAGTATCTTGAAATTAGCAGAGACAGAAAAGCAGCGTTCCGCACAACGCACTTCGTCGTCTTCCAACCATTTCAGATGGAGGTACACGTGCAAGGGCCGACCCGTTATATATGAGCTGTCCTGCAGTTAGAAGACGAAAAAAAAAAAGAAAACGAACGACCAAGGTCTCCTTGGTTAGCTTAAATTGCGTCAACCTGTGTGTCTACCCCTCGGCCTAATTTGCGATCGTGTGTTAACACCCGCATTAAGAAAAAAGGAGCTGAATAATATTGTTACACAAGTACAGCAGTATAACAAGCAACCAAGAACGACGCCTGCCGCAATTTTTCCTCAGCGTCACACAGTGGCGCCAAGAAAGGAGAGCGGGTGAGTATGAAGATAAATGAGGGTGAGTGTGGGCAAATGAGTGCTTGCCTTTCACCTTAATTTCAGGCTCCTTGAAGATAAAGTCAGATCACCTAACCATTCGAGCACCAACACAAGACATATAAAAGGTAACCACGAACTCAAACGTAAGCAGACGATTAGATATTTCCTTCACGATTTCCTACTTTCTGTGAACGGAAAAAATCGGGGCCGCATGTTCTACAGATAAGATGAGAGGAAGAAAAGCATAAATGAAAACCATGGAGGTTAACCAAGGCTGAGTTCGCTTAGATACGCTGCACTGGGTTAAGTGCAAAAGGGACGAAGACATGAAGAGGAGGAGAGAAGTGCGACAGTGGATGTGCACTGGTTTGCCGACGTAATGGAAATCTCAGTTTTGTTTCACACATGGTCACTCGATCATAATGACTACAGAAACTGCAGCAGCGCTCTTGTGGCCTTCCGCCGCTGTGATGTGAAGTGCCGACGACCTCTCTACCGAACCTGAGAAGTTAGTGACCTTACTGAGTTTAAAACTCAACACAGAGGTTTGGGTAAAAATAGTTTGTCTCGCTTGCGTTACTTAAATACCGGCCGTCGAAGTCATCCTATATTCTCACATCACAATTTAAGCGAAGCTTGGATTGGTTTTAGGTTGAGGCCCAACTCAGGCGGAATGGAAAGTTCTTAAAATATTCGACCTGTTTTAGATTACAAGAAGCCATGCAGGCATCGCTGTTTTAAATGTCACTTTTACCACCAAACATTTAGGGCGACTTGCAGGATCATTTTCGCACCGCGACAAAGACAGCGAGAGGTGGCATGCTCGACACCAGATGTCAAGGAACAGCCACAAATGCAACCTGCGTCGGAGTCCGGAGTTATTGCTTTGAATCATAATTATCAATAATTATAACATAAATGTTACCTTGCGTATACCTCATTCGAATAGACAAGTTCGCTGAGCGGTTGTTTTAACCAGTAAACCGCAACTTTGTTGCTCACGTCGTGCACTACTGACTCCACGTTTGAGGTCAGCTATGAGTCTGTACGGCTGCGGCGGGCAACATTGACAGCTAGGTCTAGCAACGCAGCCTGCGTGGGAGTCCCGAAGCGGACGCACGACCGGGAGCCGCTGAGAATACGCAGGCGGCGTCGATTATGGTGCATCGAACGGCACGCAAACAGGACCCTAACACTTCCGACGATATGTGTATAACTCGCTTTATTGGCCTCGAGCTCCACCACTGGAAAAGCTGGCGCCACCGTCGGCGTGACGTGCTAGGAGGGATCACGTGGACATAGCGGCCGCGTCGGCTGCTTCGGGCGCGCCGAAGCGAGCTGAAAACGAGAGTAAATTCCCTCGTACGCTGCGGTCCTCATTTAGTGGCGAGATTTTCCCGCTTCGAGTGTCTCCTTTACAACGCTTGAAAGCACTACAATAGGTAGTGGCTGCCTTTGAAGGCGCACAACATGGTAGGCTACTGCTCGGTGCCGCAATGCCGGACGCACGCGACGGAGCACGGTGTCAGCCTTATTCACACGTAGCCGCAGGACAAGAAGCTGTGTGAAGCTTGGCTCGCGAAACATAAAACCGGCAAACAGTCATCCGCTACAACTCGGGTATGCAGCAAGCACAGACGCAAGGAAGATTTCTGCTACGGCGCCCGGTCTGCGATGTTCTGAAAACGCTCACTGAGACGCTCGCCCGAGTCCGCTGCCCGACTAATGTCATGACGGTTTGGTCTGTGAACCTGTCGATGCTATAGAAACTGGCAAGTTCAGTGGAGTGGAAAGGCAGCGGTAAGAAGCACATTTAAAAAAAGCATGGCATATGGTCATATTTGTGTTATGAATTAATGCACTGGATTACAAAAAAAAGGAGCAGCGGGGAATTGCACGCTGAGAACACCGCTAAACATACAGTGCGACGTAACTCGAGAAATAGTATTGAAAGGTCAAAGAATTTAGAAGAAGAAAAAAGATTGAATCGTCACGACGGCACATCACAGTCCCCGTAGGCGTCGAAGTCTCTACGATGAAATTATTTTTGAACAGCTCTGACAGCGCCCACGCAACAATGGTTGCTTGTATACTGTCAAATGCTCATATTCTGCGGCCTAAAGCTCATGGCACGGTGCCAAAACGCGCGCGCGGAGAAAGCGAAACAGTGCGCGGACAAGCATGCAGACGCGCAGTCGGTCGCTACGAATCTGCGCGATCGCTGCATTGAGGCTTCATTCTATTACGCTCCATTTAGTTATACAAGCACTATAAGAACATATTTCAGATAGTTTGCTATCAGCATTTACCTACCTTTCACGCAAGAAGCCGGTTCGGGAGACTCCATCGCGGCGACTGCGCGCAGTGGCGTTCACTGTACGTATTCGGTAAAGAGATAGCGTCTGTAAACGATTGTGTGCTTTCAGTTTGCCCAAGATTATTATTTAGACAGTAAGAAACTTCTCTCGTTTCGAAAGTACTTACAGAAATGTCCGGGAGAGCTCGCGGGTGGTGTTTTCAGTGAGCGCTGACAGCAAAACCTATGAGGAGCGCGCCACGTGATCCCTCATACTACGCCAGCGAGGCGCTTCCGATAGATGGCGACTCCGTAACTCCTCGCCGCCAATAGTTTCACTGTCGTTGATGCACCAGTTCCTCAGACTGGCATACCTCTGCGAAGGTTGTTGTTGTTGTTGTTGTTGTTGTTGTTGTTGTTGTTGTTGTTGTTGTTGTTGTTGTTGTTGTTGTTGTTGTTGTTGTTGTTGTTGTTGTTGTTGTTGTTGTTGTTGTTGTTGTTGTTGTTGTTCCCATTCCTCAAGTTTTGGTCGAAGTGACTGGCTCATAAAAAATCAAACGGAACATAAACGCAATGCGCAAAGACAGGACGAATTCGAGAGCAGACAAGCGTGTCTTCGCGCCGTTTCTTTCGCGTATACCAACCGGCCGAGACTAACACGCTTCTGTGTAACACCAAGATTCTTACATTGTGTCGAAAGCGCGATCTGGGCAGAGTACAGTTGTCCAGAGTATCGGTATATTCTACTTTATTTCGCTCTTATTATTAATTATTGACGTCATATGCATACCGTGCATGGAGGTAAATGTAAACAAAGAAGCCCAATCCTATTATACGGGACAGGAAGTAATGCTTTATCATAGAAAATAGTCCAAGTTTCGTGAGCGATGAACACGACTTGTCAGTAAAATTTTGTTACGCTTTGTCTATCCGCTGTAACCGAGACTGATGTCTCCCAGTGCGCGCAGGAGGAGAGGAGGAAAAGCATTTATTGAAAAAAAAAAGAAAAACAAGCATGCGACAGAAACACCCGGCGAAGCGTAAGAGCTGCATCTGCCACAAGAAAAGCGGATCTTCCTTGAACACGTATACCTTTTAGCTGTTCTAGTACGGCACATTGTATATGACATAAAAATAGCTCATGCAATGAATGACACGCTCATTAAATGGCACATTGCGCTCCGCGCAGCGTTTGTCTTCTCAACTTCCCTCACTGATTATGTTTCTTCGGCAGTTTTATAACAACAAAATATTACACTTTAGCCTGAGCTCGTGAACTCATCACGAACCAACTAGTCCAGATGAAACTGTGTTGACGTCCTTTAGCAACTACGCGATGGTAGACTTGTTTGATGCGCGCGACAAGCTGCTCGTGATTGTGTAAGTCTGCCCTGTGTAAAGTTGTACATCTCTGCATGTGACATTGACAGTATGTGTGACTACGTGCGTATCTAGTGTGTATCGTGTATCCAGTGTGTATACGTGTATCCAGTGTGTGCAACAGACCAGACGTCTGCCTTCCTTTCATTGCATCCTCCTCTTCCACCTTCCGGTACAGGGTAGCCAACGGGAGAGAGCTTCTTGTTAGCTTTCCTGACTTTTCCTTAATTTATCGCGCTCTCTCTCCATTTTCGTTTCTGTCCTGGCGGCCTTTTATTCCTTGTGACAGGATATGTACAGGGTGTTTTTTTTAAGCTGCACCAATTTTTTTTATGTTGCATATGACAGACAGTACAATTCTAACTTTTGATCTAAATTACTCGATGGGGGGGAGGGGCATTACTTCTACGAGAAATCAAAATGTTCAGTTGAATAATTAACGTAATTAAGCTAATGAACGTTTTAATTAATCACTTTACGCCACATACTTCAATCTACGAATTACAGCCGTTGAGCTCTCACGGCGCATCCACTTGGAACGACATCTCTGGACAGCACCAATTCCCTAGATATTATTTTCAAAGTGTCCGTCGACATGCACGCAGACAAGAAGCTGCTTTGTGTTTTTTGATGGAAGACCTGCAGGCGAGGGAACACAAAGGAAATCCGCGTAGCGTGTTTCACCGCGGCTCCAGTGAGGCCGGCAGCTGCACTCGGAAAAGGCCACGGCTCTTGACGGCAGGGAGCTGCGACGTCGTCTGCCGGCGACGTCAGATCACTTGGGAAGATGGCCGCCTTGTCTGTCGGCACTTCAAGACACTAAGAGGGAAGCGGGGGTGAGTGGCCATTGTTCACGGTTCTCTCTCTGTACAGTTTCACATCTTCTGTGAAATCTGTAAGCAGCTGAAAACTGGCGGCGAATCAAAGATGGCGCAGCCCTCTGTTCTATAACGGCGTCGAGTGTGCGTTGGCGATTCGTTTAAGCACTTCAAAACCTCGGCAGGTGAGAGCATTTTTCGCATTTCGGCGCCATCATAGGCAGCCTTCAACGAGACCGTCTGCCTGCCTAGCACGAAGCACCGGATCGCGTTGGGTGTTGAGTCACTGCGGAGATCGGAAGGCTCTCGCGGAAGTTTGTACATGCTGCCGACTCAGTAAAAACGAACATAGACGTTTCGAAGAAAAGGAACATTAATCGGGGCATTGCAGCGTTGACAAAAATGTCAGCCAGACCAGCCAGAGATTCTCCGTGTAAACGCGGCGTTGTAACTACCATATTTTGTTGAACACGCATTGCTCGACGGGAGAATTGGTCATATACTATGCTAATTATAAATAACTTTGCGTTAAATCAAAGACAGAAGAGCAAGGAGTTCGAAATATTGCTCTTGAGAACAAGTGTGTCGTCAACGATAACCTTTAGGTAAGTTCAGGGGGACGTTCACCGAGCTTCCTACCAGTGTTCGTCACGTTAATGCCGCCGTGGCAGGCAGCATAGTCCTTCGGAGAAAGCTAAATAACTTTTTTTAAAAATAATCTCTGCCAATAACATTTGAAGTGATAATATATTTATACCAAATATTCATGCTCAAGCAAGAAAACAGAACGATGCAATGTATGGGCATATACAGATAGTTGTAAGAGTTCTCCCAGTTCGCTGTGCTATAAACAAAATAAACATAAAAATAGCACATGTTCCGGCTTTATTCAAAAGACAGTGTTTCTGCGCTGTACGCGGAATGAGCCAACACAAAAGAAACATTCATTTAGTGTTATTCTACCCACGATACTCGAAGCCGGAACAAGGGGCACTCGTTTAAATTAGTTGACAAAGACTAAGTTGCTACTCTTGCTCAAATTTTATTTAAAAAATATGTCAGTAATTATTTGTGAATATTTTCAGACTAATGCTGCTTTCTCAACTGAGACATAATTATATATCCACAAAATCTGGCACGTCCAATGAGAGAGCAAACATTTAATAAAAACCGGAAACTGGAAAAACAATTTGCGGCACATCGGTACAGCAATGCCTGAAGTTGTAGAAATTTTCCCATTTTAATTTAATCCTACAAATATGAATTTAGGTCACCTTATAGAAAACACACAAGTACTGATACTCGTCATCTGTACGCCTTGCGGTGAACAAAGCAAACCTCAGAAGCAGGTCAACGAGATGGCTGCAAAGCAATGACATTTACCGGTCAAGCGCTTGACTTAAAGTTCAAGAGCAGTGAAGAGTCCACCTGTTCTCGAGAGCGGCTGGTCAACCTGAACTTCTGTGACGTGACCTTACGGCGCGACCACCGTACATATCGCGTCACACGATTGGGTGGTCGCTATTGTAGTCGGTTGAAATGTACCGTCCTGAAAACGACGGTAAGCTGTTACAACCGAAAGTGTCGATAATCTTGCGCGGTGGTCTCGAACGTTTCCTCCTCTTTGACTCACCAGGAAACGAATGATTAGCGGAAAATGAAAACAATCGAATCAAAGGTGATTATCGCTTTATGGATTTTTGCCCTCGGGACGTCGCAAGTACTGGTCGAAGCAAGGCGTGCCCCCAAAGGTGAGCTCTCCGCTTGATTCCACTCTCGGCGAGCACGTGATGCAGAAGCTGCTTCGCGTGGCTCGCGCTCTGGTCGGTTCTTGCTGCCACTGGTGCAAAAGTTCATGCTTATGCAAATACAGATGCATACAAAATCACAATGTGCACAGAAACTTGCGCTAGAATGTAGTTCTTTAAGGGGCAGTTAGTCCGTAAAGGGCAAATCTTTAATGTAGCTGTGCACGGATCTATTTCCATTTCTTATTCTTTTGGCTCGCAGAACTTCGGATAAATGTTCTGCAACCAAATGAAAAAAGAAAGCAAACCGATATACATAGAAGACAAAAAGAAGTGAAGTTATTGTAGCAGCTGCGACTATAACGATATTTGCCCGCCGACACTTCGCGCCTATGTCGTTACAGAATTTATTTCAGGACACCGATGAAACCCGTGACGGAATATGTACCCCAACAATAAATTTCTAGTTCTAACGTATTAGGAAGAAACAAATAAATTTCATCGTGCCGCTTCCATACCTCATGCAGGTTTCCATGATCATTACTTTCCCTCTTCCCCCCCACCCCCCCTCTAGAGTGCAAAAATACATTTTTGCATATATTTATTTTATCAAAACTAAATATCCCATCACTATTCTGCATTGTGCGAAGATTAACGTTATCCGTTGATGTTTACAATATATTTGATGTATATTGTTTTATTCGTTTTACGTATATTGCTGAGGAAGATGCATGAAATGTTGGCATACATTTTGGCGACTGTTTTATAACTTTTAGACGTTTAAATAACATATAAGTGCTGATATTACTAAAATTTATGAAGACTTAATGAAAGTTATATTACGATAATATTTGCTAGAAATTTGCAAGTGCGCACAACGAACGCCATATTTGTCTTACGCATTACAAAGCCTTACGTACAGTTTCTTGTTTGCTTTGAACACTTTTGTTAAAAAAGAAACCACACAAGCTACTCGAATGACATCACCAGAAATTACTTATGTGCCCGAGCGTATATTAAGCAAGCAATTATATTCACATATATTTTTTTGCATTACTTACATTAATTAATTTCTCAGTTACAAACTTTACGGCACATATTTATATTGTAAAATTGAAGTAAATTGTCCGAAATGTCTAGTTCCCCGTTTATTCAACATTTCTAAAGGTCCGTGTTAGCCAAATTATTTGGCTTCAAATTATTTGTTGAATTAACCTGATTATATGCGCATGCGCAGCACTGCGAAGCGCGGCTTGCGGTGCAGCACTGCTTTTGATGTAGCAGGGCGGCGTAAGATGACGTCATGGGCTGCACGGCGCGATAAAGTGGTCCGTCTCGACCCCGCTGCTGAAGGGATTATGCATCCAGTCGGGAAAGAGCGAGGAACAAGCTTTAATGAGATGAAGGAGATGTTAGCCTGGCGTTTCGCCTGACATGCTATTCCAGATGCTGGAGGATGATATAGCATGCAGTGATAAACACTTAGCAGCACATACGGTATATACACTGTAGAGTGCCAATGGGAATAAGATCGGGGGAAGAGGGAAGTGCGGCCGCAGCTTCATTTTACGTACGCTGCCCTGCTACGTCACAGGAGGGTTGCTCAGCGATATGTGGTTGCAGTCCCCCCCCCTTCCCCCCCTGTGCGTAATCAGGTAAGTTCAACAACTTATTTGAGGCCCGTTATTTCGGCTAAACGTGGTCGTCTTGAAATGTTTTGAACTAGACTTTTTGTGACGATACCCTTCAACTTTCCACCATTAACACGTGACGCAAAATTTGTAAATAAGAATTTCATTATTGTAATCAGTTTTATTAGTGAAGCGATTGCTGCATTATCTTTGGTGACGTCATTCGAATAGGTTTTGTGGAATTTTTTTAAGTGTTCGAAGTAAGAAAAGAAACACGCCCGGTATAACAACTATGGATAAGAATAATGGAACCTTTCAGAACAGTAAACAAACCTATAATAATGCCGCGATTTTTAAGGGCGTTCCATTATCGTAAAAATATGTTGCCAAGGCGCATCTCCCCTATGGAAGCGCTTACCCATTGACACATGCGAGAGCAACGCAGCTGTGAAGTGTGAGACAGCTTCTTCACAAACGCGTGACCACACGAAACTACTGTATGTGTGCCCGATTGATGTGTTTTTATTATACGCTTCTTTTTTTACAGTACCCTCCATTCGAACAAAAATATTCTTCAAGAACATTGCGAATCGTGCTTTGAGGTACATTCCCCTACAAGTGAAGAAAACTTCACGGTATCTCTTTGTGAAATTCACCAACCTTTAGGATTGGATTTTTCACCTTAGTGTCACACGTCTTCGTGAGCTCATCATGGCGTAACAAGACCCAACATACCTCTTCACGCACGCAGAAAGTCATTGTCACTGTGTGAATATGTGGAATGGAAAGTCGTATTAACTTAGACTGTACCAGGAAAAGAAAATTCATGCTTATTTTGCTTCACATTTTTCAGCAATGCACACCGCACACCTTAAGGATACTAAAAAGACTAAAACCTCGTATTCTTCCAATGTCTGCAAAACAAAAGCCTGCGAACACAGGGGTGAGTTTGCGTGATAACCTCTCTATCTCTTTCTCTTGGTATTATTATTTGATTTCTGGTGACTTAACGCAACGCGTGTCGTTGAATGCATTTTTTTTGTCGTTCTTCGTTTGGGTGCGTAGGCTGTCAAAAACTCTAGATGAAGGTTCTGTAAGAACACGTTTAGCTCCACCAAGCGGAAGCTAAGGGTATATGTCAAGGTTCGAATTTATGAACATATCTCTATTTCGAGAACACTACTTGGCCGTATAGCAACTCCCAGCTTGAACAATTTTAAGTAATTGCTGTGGCCAAGAAAAGTAAAAGAACGCGAAAAAGCACCTAATAGCATGTGCAGTATTAAAGCACCTAATAGCATCTATATAGCACTTTCATACATTATATGCAAAGGAAAAAGTGACAAACAATGAGGACAACGCTCCAAATAACCTTGTGTTTGTTGCCCTTCTGCTAGCACTTTCGATTTACATGTTTTCTAGATAACAGCTTCGCTTCAGCTTGTCCAGATAAAAAGTCATTGGACCACTCCTCATTACAAACCCTTCTGGTACGTCGTCATTATGTCACATTGCTTCATGGTGTAGGCCTCAAATATAGCACAGAAGCACCACAAGCAAAAACCACAATTTCTACGTCAAGATGTATATGTTAATGCAGAAAAAAGTGAACCGCGCTTCGAATACGCCAATTAGCTGTTGACGCTCAACTAAGCTGCAGGAACTGAAAGAGCATAGCATGATTCTAGTTAACAATATTTTTCTTTTATCTAATTTTTGACTATACAACATGACTCGTGGCTCTCTTAGATGCGTACGTTTGTGCGAGTAATGTCGCTTATTCACTTAATACATATTTAGGCCACCAAGGTCCTTGCGGCGGAGGAAAAAAAATATGGCAAAGTTTTCAGAACTTCGGAGCTAAAGATGGCCGCAGTACACTAGAATGTATTGTTTCACTTCCACCATTGCAATTTATAACATAAATTTATTCATTTATATATGATAGCATAACACTACTCCACGCGCACTATGTTTTCACGATAAACAAAACTGAAACTCAAGTTCTTTTTTTTTTCGTTGCCTGATTTTCTAGGTCAGCTCTACAATTCCGAGAAGTAGCTCACAAATAGTTCCATATGCGTCAATGGAAGCGTTTATTTCTTTTTCTTTGAAATGCTTCAAGCGTTCGGCAGATGGCCGCAGCGGTTGCCAGAGAGAGCTATTTGTGCATCACGAATATCCAAGCACGTCGCCGCGATAAATTAATTTCTATTGCTCCTCTTCAACTGACATGTATAGTCACTGGAAAAAGTTCCAGAAGGGCTGATGCGATGCCTCTTTCTTGCCGTTCTGATCGAGACCTCCCTGCGCATCCTACATGCAGCCAAATACATCACGGCTGCCCTAAACAAGGACTACAAACCGTGCGATAGCTTCTACGACCACGTTTGCAGCAACTGGATGTTCTACAACCCGATTCCTGACGACAAGAGCACCGCCAGCGTCCTCGAAGGACTCGACGACAAGTTGACGGAAGACCTCAAAGGCAAGTTGCCGTCTGACGCAATTTTTGCCCTTGTGAACCACGCTTGAAAAATCACGGAACAGAGAAGCGGGATTATCTGCTAAAGTCAAATATCAAGTCAAATATTAAGTCAAGCTATATTGATAAATTGATGATCGAAAAGGTCTAAGGCATCAATGGTATCGAGAAACGCAATTTAGTAAGCGAGAAATTGAGGTAAATGTAGGACACGACTTGGGACTCTAAGGGATATTCTAGTGCTCGTAAGAGTCCTATCATTGGTAGAGTCTTATCATGATGGTGTCACTGCTATACTCAACCACTGAAAATAAAAAGATAATTGCGCTGCATTATAAGACGGAATAAAATGCTATTTGTCCAGTTCTATTTGATTCTTAAGAAAAAGAACTCACTGACGTTGCTCTTGACAACGACGCGGATGGTAAAGAGGCCTTGTTCTCGTTCGACCCCGCACCGCCCGCCCGTAGGTTTTGGTGGCCTCGGTATTGCGCAGTGCTGCGCTGGTTGTTCTGGTTCGTGAAGCTCATATTAACTCCAAGAAGCAGAAAATGCCACGTCCATGTGATATCTCGGGATGCTATCGGCGCTGTCATGACTAGATTTCTGACAGCGCTATTGCGTTTTACACAAAGCGCGCACTTACGCACACACCCACGCACGCACACACACGCACACACACATACACATTGCAAAAAACCGTTGCACCGGCTCTCTTGTGCCATTTGCCTCACCAACGGCAGTAAAGATGACGAAACCACCTCGTTTATGGAGAGCGATTTGAATTGCGCTAGAGTACTTGTCAAAGATTTGGGTATTATTACTCGCACTCTCCGAACAGGAGGGGATGGGGCGAAAAAAAAAACCCCACCCCGCATGCATTTATGGATGGTTCGACTGCTGACCGGCGATAAGGTCCATCCTGATCCTGATCGACCGTGGACCAGAGGCATGGGACGGGAGGCGACGTAAACACACACGCTCAATTTAATAAAATAAAATCCTGCCAGAGACATGATGAAAAAAGAATAGGCAAACTGCAAGCAGATGGTGCAAAGCTTCGCGGAAGGCGTGCGGGTCACACACAACACACTCTGACGCGACGCGTGACACAAAGTCCACCACGTGGAAATTTACAACACTCGCGAAATAATACAACAAATACCCGACAGAAATTAAAAATACACGTCACAATAAACGTTGCAAACACTACACTAACAGAACATACACAAATGAACACGCAATGAATAAGTAAATGAAAGATGAAACGCGATTTAAAAAAGGGGGTCCGGCGGAAAGTTCTGAGAGCAGGTTGAAACACCAGGCTTATATGTGGCGTGCTCGCCGAGATCCCGCGATCTGAAGAAGCGTCGGGCTGCTGGTACCTCGCTGCCGAAGATCTTCACGGGCTTGCACCGTCTGTCGATCTACAGGCGAAAACTTCGGCCTGAGGGTTTCCCGCTGCCGACCACATCTTCAGCTGTTTCTGGATTGGTGTTATAGCAGTCCACGTTGCCCTAATATATGCCTCTTGTGGCCCTTTAAGTAAGAAGTTAGGGTGCGTTCTGCTAAGTGTGCTGGTTGGCTACGTAAAAGGCCAGGACACAACGCGTAGCCGCTCCGGTTACGTGTGGCCGATGGACCGGCTTAAGTTCGATGTTTAGATCGCGGCAGAATATGAGCAATGTGCTTGACGCCAACTCCAGTGAACCGGTTTACTGATTCTCGCAATTCATAAATCAACAGGAATATTTGAAAATACAACGTACAAGATGGAGGACCAAAACGCAACTGACAAAGTCCTAGGCTCTTACAAGAACTGCATGAACACATGTAAGTCAGACTCACCTCAACATCGTGTGGATTAAGCTGGCGCCGACAGATTCCAACTTGCAGCGTTGGCGCGCTTATTCTCAGAAGGAGGCATTTTATCCGTGTGTGAATATCCAAAGGTGTTTACAACTAACGCATTCTATTCACTAATTATTGCAGCCATTTGAACATATCTACAATGTTAGACTATAGTTAAATTCTTCATTTTGTGTAGTCAATAGTTTTCACTGTTCGAGGGGTTAAATTAGGCTGATGAAGATATGAAGAGGGCAATATATATATATATATATATATATATATATATAGCGGTCATAACTTGGATAATGATAGTAGGTACCACTACGATGTTGTTTTTTCGTTATTGTTTTCCCGATTACAAGACATCTCCTGCCTCAACATTAAGCGACTTTGCATATCGAGCTTCAACTGCACCCGAAGTAACAAAACGTTCTCGTCTTCTTTTGAGCGGTTAATACTGATGTGTGGCAACAACATCCTTATCTGAGACATGAATGGCCCTCCGAACCAAAGAGAAGGTCTTGAAGTTTTGCTGCCGCGTGTAGATTGTCGGGACTGTTTTTGTAGTCACAATTCCCTAGTTCTTGCTGTAAATGTTGTCTTTTACTCGTCTACCTTCTCCAAGCGATTCCCGAGGCCACCCAGTTCTACGCCTTGATAGACGTGCTGAAGCGGGTCGGCGGAGAGTACTGGCCCGTCTGGCCGCCGCCAAAGTCACGAGAGGTTCTGCCCACGTGGGACCAGCTCTACACCAAGATTCACAACGAGTTCGCAGTGAACTTGCTCTTCATTGTAGGAGTAAACAAGGACCCCAAGAACGTATCCAACAAGATCATCAGCGTAAGGCTCCAAATTGCACTCCTTTTTATAATATCTCGTACTACGCAGTCGGCAGAAAGATAGTCCCTAAAGAAGCTCAAAAATTACCGAAGAACGATAGTCGCATTAAACATTTTTACGAACTTACTGCGAGTGCAATTTCAGTTTTAAACTAAGCCGCGCCACTAAACAGGTTCTTTTTTCAGATAGAGCGGCCATCATCTGGTTCAGATCTGTACTTGTTCAATAAACGAAGCGTGGGAAAAAAGAAGAAGCCAATAGGTGCGAGAGACTTGGCTTATCTCACGTTGATGGCGTCGTGCATTAAGGCCTTTAACCCAAAACTACCATACAAGAAGGTCAAAGAGGTAATACTGGACATTCTGTGGTTCGAGTCCAACATGACCAAGGTGAGATCTTCGGGCATGGCATTGCTGTTCCTGCATGCCTTTTTTTCTTTAGAATCACCATGGAACATAGCTAGAGAGTGGAGTAGTTAAGTACCTCGTACATGGCTATGGCAACCCACACTTGGTCTTGTTTACACCCTGTCATAGATGTATTACCATTAGCCGAAAGATCTCCTTCCGCCAAAATATCAGCATGTGGTGCTATCACGTCTGGTTTTTTAGTTTATTTTTTTACATGTCGTGTATGTTATGACTTAATGTCTTAGCTGAGGATCATTTCTCTAACGATATGTACAAAAAGTTGCGAATGCCTGTTCAATGTTATATTAACAGAGATTAACTTCGGAAACTGCGACATCGGAGTTTGGTATGTGACTATACTAAAGTGCCAATCAAGTTTACAAAGAAATGGGAAGGATTTGTCTTTAACGGATGTACTCAACAAACAATTGTCAGGCATTCTATGTATGGCTCAATCACGCTTTGCTTCGTGTGAAGTTTGTGCAATTTATTAAGGTACATATATCACGTGCTGAGAGACGAAAACACTTAATGAGCCAGCATACAAGAGGCAACTGAAATTTACTGAATATTCCGAATACGGACAGCACGTTCTTTTTGTACTCCAACGACAATCGTTTATACTTAATAAAATCTTTTAAGGTAAGCAACATTGTAAAGCAATTATTCCAGTCAAGACATTTACCCAGAACGAGTACTAGACACCGAACTGCAGTGACAGAAGGGTTCTCAAGGTACGTACATGTGCCTGACCTTTTTCGCGCACATGCCGATAGACATCATTTGCATCTTCAATTGCGTGTGCACCTGTCATAGTAGTTCGCTTTGCACAATGCTTTAAGTCGGTGACCCATTTGTGTAGTTTAACTTGAGCGCCTGGACTTGTTTAAAGCAGAGTTCTGTTGATAGGATGCTCTTCCTACATATCTCGTTACAGATACTGGAAGCGGCAGAAAACAAAACAGGAAGCGATCTTAACTTTTTCAGAATGACCATTGCAGATCTAAGAAACGTCTCTGAACATGTAAGTTTATTCTTAATTTATAAGTTTAACACTACGTAGAAAGAGCGCTACCTTAAGTGTTGTCGTCGTCTTCGCTGTAATGTCACGTTAGTATAGTTGATATCGTCACCCCAGACTCGTAAAACAGACACCCCAAAAAGACTCGTAGCATGCACCTGTCGCTTCAGTAGAGGAAAATGATTGAGCTCGTTTTAATGCGAAACCATTATAGGCCCGATCGAGCGAAAATTCGTCGTAGTCAGCGTGACCGAATGATGGTGCCAAAAATAGCCCACAGCGCAAAGAGCAGAAACACGTCAAAACATGCTCAGATTGACGTCAAATTTCTCAACAAGGCTCCTGTAAACGAAAAAAAATTGACGACATTGAAAATAAAATTTGGTACATTTCGGTATGCGTGGAAATGTAACCCGGGCCTCCAGAGCGTGAGACGCTTCCCCCAACGCGACGCCTGCTCCGCGGTTTTGACAGAACAATGGTGTGCCTAGTGCGTGCGTCATTGCCCATGTTACGTAGCAGCCATCTGCACTAAACACTAAACAACCACACTAAACGTGTGGCTTAGTGCATGCATCGTTTGGCACGTGACGGCGCAGCCAATGGGGAGGAGGTGGCGCAGCGTCATGAGTGTACAAAATCAGTGGGTTCATGACGTTCCGAGGTCCACAAACGGTATAATGTTTGCGCCTTCCCACACGTAAGCAGTTTTAAGTGTCTCTGCCGAGTTTTCTTTCTTCTTTTACCTTGTTGATTACAGTAGGCGATTTGGTTTCCGTCAACTTGGTATGCGGATTCGGCTAGATAAAGAATAATAAAGATGTGTCAACGCAGCTTGGTAAATTTTTAGCGCTAGACTGGGCGTCATTGTACACGTATACGTCGAGATGGCAGGGCGAACTAACGACTCGTGAAATGAAGCGCGCATGGGGAATGGAAACCGTAAGCAGAATAATAATCTTCAGGCGAACCGTCTTGAAAGTGCCTTCAGGCAAGTATTAGTATTCACACTACATTATACACAAGCAAAATGTGCATAATGGTTATGCAGTAAAGCCTGTAGGTGCGCGAGAACGTATTTCGAGTGGTACTCAACAGAGAGAAACTCACCATATAGTTTCACGAACTGTAGGGAATCGTGGTGTTCGTTCCCAAATTCGTGGGAATTAACTCAGGTCAGGCACATTAAACAACCTGCCTATATACATACACACAACCCTTTTCATCATTTTCGAAAAAGGCATAACTTCAAAGTATCAACATCAAAAAGAAAGAAACGTGGGCCGTGAGTGGATTGCAGGTGTCTTTATAGGAGCTACTTAATAAAACCGCGCAGTATTGTGGAAAAACTGTGGCATCACAATTTTCTTTACTGTCCACCCCGACCACACGCTTATCATCAGAACAGCCTGCCGCAAATATGCAGCCGCAGTGCTTGACTATCGCGCCTACGACTGCATGACCATTAGAATCGTGTGTGAGAAATTGTTTCACATTCCTGATTGCAAAGCTCAATTGTGATAATCACGGTCATATACTCCCCATAGGTGAACTGGCTGCAGATGCTGCAACGCCTCTTTGATAGCGTGAACGTGACACTGACACCGGAAGAGCCGGTAGTGCTCAATGAACTGTACTACTTCAGAACCCTTGTTGACTACATAATGAAGAACACATCCAGGTAGGAGGAAAATGATGCCGGCAATTCGAAATTTACTTTCCCTTTTACAGGGACACAGAAGCAGAAATTTGTAGCATATAACCGCTTTTTCATTGGAAAAATAAAAATATTCGTCTAGAAACATATACGGAGTTCCTTTGACATGAAAGAAAAGGCATATTTTCAGCCTATTTTAGAAGTTTATGTAATATTTATGTTCAATTACTTGTCCATTCAATATATAGTTTATTCATGTACACATAGTTTTGAGTATGTAAAACTTCTATTTGCTCACCATTTCCGTATTCATCTTGCAAGTGTCCCTACATTTGGGATAGGTTCGACTTCGTATTCTCCATTGGTTTCTTTGCTTCAACACTTATGCGCATATCTTATGAAATGTCTTGTCGTGTGTGTACGTGTGTCCGTTGTGAGTTGTGCGTGTTGCGCCTGGTGTGTGTGTGTGTGTGTGTGTGTGTGTGTGTGTGTGTGTGTGTGTGTGTGTGTGTGTGTGTGTTTGTGTGTGTGTGTGTGTGTGTGTGTGTGTGTGTGTGTGTGTGTGTGTGTGTGTGTGTGTGTGTGTGTGTGTGTGTGTGTGTGTGTGTGTGTGTGTGTGTGTGTGTGTGTGTGTGTGTGTGTGTGTGTGTGTGTGTGTGTGTGTGTGTGTGTGTATTGTGTGTCTGTTTCTGTGTGTGTGTGCGTTATGCAAGTTTTGTGTGTGTGTTGTGTGTGCGCTTGTCGTGTGTGCGTGCGGTTTGAGTTGTGCGCGCTGCGCGTGTGTTGTGCGTGTTGTGTGTGTGTGTGTTGTGCGTGTGTGCTTATTGTGTGTCTGTTTGCGTGTGTGTGTGTGTGTGTGCGTTGTGCAAGTTGTGTGTGCGCGCTTGTTGAGTATGTGTGTTTGTATGTTTGCGTGCGGGCTTGCGTATGTGTGAGGTGCTCTTTTATATTGGCGCATTTTTGCATAACACCCCCTGAAATGGGGCCTTTAAGGAAATAAACTGAACTGAAAATAAAAATTTGAGGAAAATCCGCGGCAACGAAAGTCCGCAATGTATGCAATATCACCGCATAAATCCAACCAAATTATTTGAATGTGTGTTCTATCTTCCTGCTTTTGATTGCGTCGCACATGTTTTTGTCAAGTCATAAATCTCTCAAATAAGCATTCCCGTGCTTACCTGTTAGCGCGTCTAATGGTCCGCCTAGACAGCCCACCCAGCTGTGTGGTTGCAGGTGTTGCAAATTCTGCCTTTGATCAAACGAAAGTATTTGGCAGATATTCGCAAGGAGGAGGATGGTGGGCGAAGGTGAATTAAAAGCACCACGTAGAAACGTGTTCGTTTGTTTGTTTTGTTGAATGACAATGTTAATTCTCTGAAGTCTTTCTCGGATCTCCCCCTCCTCCCCTCCCCAGAAGAAAGAGCGTGTTTTAAAAGTTGGCTTACAGTACTAGACTTTTGTAGGTTTGAAAAAAATACGTATTGAGCCACAATCATCGTTGTTTATAATTGTCCGTCTAAATTACAGCGAAATTAATTAGTAAATCTGCGATTAACCGCAGAGGAAAGCTGTTGAAGATGTTCGGGCTTCTATATTGGCCCACAACTACGACTTATAATTGCCTTTCTCGTCTTCTCTGTTTCTGCGGGAGAAAACCGGAAGCTCGCCGGAGTATCCGCTTCTAAACAGCAACAGGGTGCATAGAATGTTGACAAGCGTATTTCATGCGAAATTCTAAGGAGATGGACTCGGAGGTTGGGGGCGATTACAACAGATCGGTAAAATGCTATCGCCGTTTCAATGTACTCGAGCCGTTCATTTGTGTGCCTCGCTTGGTGCTCTCTCTTCAAATAGCGCCCTGTACATAACATTTCGGAGTAAATCGCCAACTGCGCGTAGAGGAGGAGCGCGTAGGACATGATGGTACTCTGCTCTGTTGCTGGGAAATAATTACTGTCTGCTTCGTCATCATCATCATCGTTGTCATCATCCCGTCATCATGTCATTTTATATTCAGTACAGGACGAAGGCCCCTCCCTTACTAAACTGCTATCCCTGCTCTAGCATCAGCCGAACCGATTCAAAATCTACAAGTTTACTAGTCTCACAACTCCACCCATTCCTCTGACTTAGTTAATCTGACAGATCGACTTTTATCTACCCTGTACTTCACATGGCCTGCCCAACTCCTTTAGTTCAAGACACTATTTTCCGCCTGCTTTCGCTCTGTAATTCATATTAACGCCATGCTGACGCCTTTCTCTAACCCCTTCCGTTCCGCGCAGACATACGACTTACAACTACATGATATGGCGCCTTATCAGAAACTTTGGGCCCATGGCGCTGCCAAAGATGCGGCAGCTCTCCTTCAAGATTGCCCAGGTCGAGCGCGGCGTCAAGAGAGACATTCCTCTGTCGACGAGATGCGTCTACTACATCAGCGACGTCATGGACTTTCCAGCTGGGAGGCTTTACGTCGAGCGATACTTCAGCAAAGAGGCAAAAAAGGACGTGAGTCATTTTACCTGCCCTTGAAGATATACTTATACACCAGTGCTACAGTGCAACAATGGGTGTGTCCGGGCTAGTTGCATTGGTATACATTGCAAGCAGTAAAGAAGCGAACCGCGGTGAGTCGAATCGATTTAGGAGGAACGTCAAGTGCAGCAGCGGCGATGCGTCACCGGAGCCTTTTTCCAGATTGCTTGCGTTATACCCTTGCCTCATTTTTCACCCGATATGGTCGAGGCTGTCCTGAACGAGCCTCGTGATAGCACAGGGTTTCAGAGTTGCATCTGTCAGAGAGAGAAAGTTCTTTATTGAAAACCAGGGTGGTTAGCCCCTTGTATATTCACCTACATATGCTAATCTGCAGGGAATGGCAAGTAGGCGAAGAAAGGCAACAAGTATATTACCCAAAATAAGGAGAAAAATGTGTCATCAATATTTTTACATAAACAATAAACACAGGGGAGCTAGGTTTTCGCAGAATGGAGGCCGCATTTTCTAATTACTCATTTAATACATTCTTTTCACAACAACACTTTCTAGTTGGATTTACCGTGTTTCGGACGCCACCGTGTGACTTTATCCCTAGAAAAGATCGCTCAGTGATGCGCGTGATGAGAAAAGAAGAATAAAAAATGAACGACACAAGATTAAGTCGCTGGAACCGCATTCGCAATACAGCCCTTGCGTAAAGGGTCTCCTTTATCGCCGGCGTTCGGGAGTCCGCCACTCACGATAACGATAGAGCTGCGCGATAACGAGTCTATCGGCGCTGCGATGGACTAATTGCAAGCGGCATAATTCGCGCCCAGGTGCTCCAGCGACATGAGGTGAGCGATCGTGGTTTCACGCGCTCGTACTGTAGGACACCGCAAAGCGCCTTTCGAGAGCGGCAATTCCAGCAGCTTCATGGTACAACGCGGAAAGGACAGGACGAAAGCAGGTGACACAACCAGAAATAGAATGAAACAACATAAACGCGACACAAATACAAAGAGGGCACGACGCAACAGCGCCGCGTTTCGTCCCCTCTTTGCCATCATCCCGTTCTTTCCGCTTTATATGTGCACGGATTCACACCATTCCAACATATCCGAAGTGCTTATCCTTGCGAACTGAGCGAAGAATAAAGGGAACGTAGGGGCTCGCTTTTCGTCTACAAGCACAGCCACATGCTGATATACCAAGAACCGCTATAGCGCTGAGCACCAACTCGCGGGTTCGAACATGTGCCGCTGCGGCCGCGTTGCGATGGGGTGAAATTCGAAAACGCTCGAGTGCTTAGATTTTTTTAGGTGGACAAAACTAATCCAGAGTCCCCCACTATGGCGAGTCTCACAATCAAATTCTGGTTCCGGCAGGTAATACCCCAGAATTTATATTTCTAAAGCCTCACGATCCATGTTGGATGTTCCTAATAATTTCGCCTAATACGTTACGCCTGCAATTGGATGTCCAACGTCCGCCGCTATGGCCGTGATAGATGCTGGCTAGCACTGCCAGGGCTCGTATACACACTTGCGAATGTCCGAGGAGGTGGAGTGGAATGATGGGCACTGCGTTAGCTGATGGGGTAGAGTATCGCACTCGTAATGCATGGCAGGCGATCAGCCAGGCTAACATCTCCAGCATATAATTAGAGTTTGTATATATATATATATATATATAGGGGTTTTCTTCAAAGTTCAGCACGCTGGACCCGACGTAAAATACGCAGGAAAGAGACGACGAACTTTTTGGGAGACTTCTTTTTCTTACTTAACGTTTTCGGCTGGTGGACCAGCCTTCGTCAGAGTACAGTAATGTCGTAATGTAATACAGTAATATCGTAATGCGGAACATGTGGGTGCAGCTCGCACTTGCGGCAAATGCACATTTCAATCAAACAAATAAGTGTTCATTTCTTCCTCGCTTTTCTCGGCTTATTGTCTACTGGCTTCATGCGGTTGTAACCCTTGTGAACCATATTTGAAGCGTTGACTCCACATCAACTAAACTGAGAAAATAAGATCCTATTACGCATTTACTCGATTCTAAGCACCCCCTTTTTTTCACGATCGCGATGCCCAAAGTGTGTGGGGGGGGGGGGGGGGGGGGTGCTTAGATTCGAAAAATCTAAAATGACCCCCCCACGTCCCTCTTTTCGCTGCGACATCACGACGAGATGCGTGCGAGAAATAACATTTTATTTTGCAAACATTCAAAAGAAAAATAGGTGCAGACAGTGCACCCACCGCTCGTGTAGGATGCTCGGTCACTATCACTGCCACTCGAGTTCGTCGCACCGCTTGAACCGCTGCTCTCGGTATCCCACATCAGGTCGTCTTCCGTTGCGCCGAAGTTGTTTGTGATAAAGCACTTCTTAAATGATGTGACCACAACGTCCACTTGCACCCTCTTCCAGGCGACCGAAATCCACTTTGCGATGGTTGATGGGGACGCTTTCTGCAGCTTTCCCGTCGGCGTCTTCTTCCGGCCAGGGTTTCGCACCCACTCTTCGTACTCCTGTCGGAGATGGGCTTTGAAGGGCTTGTTGACTGAAACGTCTCTAGGGGTTGCAGCACTGGCGTCATGCCACCCGGAATCACAACCACGTCGCTATTAATGTTCCGAAGCTTTGTCTTTACCTCCGGGGTCAGATGGCCGCGAAACGCGTCCAACAGAAGCATCGACCGCGTGCCTGCAAGTCCGCCGAGCAATGATTCCCGAGTGAGCAAGCGCGTTTGGCGGCCTTGGCTACGCGCTTTTCCTAGCAAATAGGAGGGTGCTTAGATTCGCATGCAAACTTCTTTCCTAACTTTCTCGCGAAAATAGGGTGGGGGGGGGGGGGGTGCTTAGAATCGCGAAAATACGGTACTTGCATCATTGACATTTTGCTATAGTATTTTACGCTGTAAACCGATTTACACCTTTAATGCTTTCTAATGGTGCAAACTGATCTATCTGACTCACACCCTTACACCCGTTATGGTGTAAGGGTGGGAGATAGGGACAGTAAAGCATCATTAAGTGTGCAAATCCGTTTACAGTGCACAGGCGCATGAAAGTCGTATCGGCACTACATGAGCGTAAGCGCACTTACATGTTATTGCAGCCAAATTCTTCAGCACATAAGTGCAAAAAGTTCGCTTATTTCAGTTCACGATGAAGCTAATGCGGTCAAATATGGTACCATTTCAATGTTCTGTATACATTGCAAACTTCGAAATAATATAGAGCTCGTTTATGGGCTAAAAGAAGCTTTTTTTTTCCAGATTCTTAATCTCGTCAATGAACTGAAAGAAGCATTCGGTAAAAGCATCAGGAGAACTCAATGGATGGACGAATCTACAAAAACACATGCTCTTAGAAAAGCAAGTATCTACCTACTTGACGATACTCACTGTTTGTGTGAGCGCCTCGAGAAGCGCTCAGCCTGATTTCTCAGTGATACATGTCTCAACTATTCTTGCCTGCTCCAGCTGGAAACCATGGTCACGCACGTTGGATACTCGGATGACCTTCTCAACGACACCTACCTAAACAACATGTTCAAAGAGGTCCGCACATTACGGTTGTATATGGCAATCCGGCCTATCAAAAATTACATCCTTGTGTGTGTGCGTGTGTGTGTGTGTGCCCGCGCGTGTGTGTGTGCGCGTGCGTGCGGTTCTAAATCTTCTAAATAAATAACCAGTGTTGGTATACCGCGTCGAAACCATTGCAAATTACTTTGCTAGTCAGCAGGGAGCAACCATAAATCTTCACATTTAAAGCTTTTAATGTGTGCTTGTTATTCCTTAGGTATTGTATGCAAAGACCGACGTTTTCGCGAATACCAAATGAAATTAGGTGTTCGGGAGAAACACATCCCGCAAGATTACTTGAACATATAGCGGCAGTCTCAAAGGACATAGAACCACCGACTGTCACAGAGAAAGTTCTGAGCTTCGAGGATTCTAAAAAAAAATATTGCCGAAACATTACTGCAGGGGGCATTCACGCATCGAGATCACGTTTCGTGTTGGTTACATACAGGGTGTTTGAGCGAATACTTTCGAAATATCTTTTAATAATTACCTATGGCAGATAGCACATTTCTAGTCCATGAGCTAGTCTACTCGAAAAGGCGGACATTATTTGAACAAAAAATTGAAATGCATAATCGTGTATTTAACAAAAATTTGCTAATTAAGTTATTAGCTAATGCCCCTATGGCCCATAATGTTATTTAGAAATTCTAGCGGGTGAGACTGCAAGTTATATCCAGTTGAAAAGAATTTTCTATGACACCGTTTACGAGATATGAGCCGTCAAACTTCCGGTAAAAATTCACTGGCGTTCCGCTTACTTGTTAACAAAACGTCGAGTTATGCTTTGAAGCACAAACTTAACTGTAACGCCAATGCATTTCTCCGCAAAGTTGAGGAATCCATATTTCTAAACTGGCGTCATCCAGTGAATTCGTTCCTAGTGGATCCGCTTTGCGAACTCGCCGGCTAGAATTTGTAAATTGCAATGTGTGCCATAAGGTCATTAGTTAAAAACTTCATTAATGATTCTTGTTAACTAGTCAATTATGCATTTCAATTTTTTGCGCAAGTAATGTCGACCTCTTCGTGTAGACCAGCTCACGGATAGGATTGTGTTATCCGCCACAGGCAATAAAAAAAAAATTCGAAAATGTTTGCTGAAACACCCGGTATTTCACCTCCAATAACCACATTATGCATATGTACATTTCTTGCGTGCGAATATTGAACGCGGATACAAACCTTAGAAATTCGTGCTTCAAAGCTTTTGTCTTGCCTAAACATCCGTGTTCCATGTATGTCTCCTAACATAAAAAAAGCATGATCATATTATAACAATTTCCAGCAATCTCCTACACTGCGCACAAACCTACACCAACGTGTGTCTTCTGTGTATTTCAGGTCATCGATGCCAAGCCGGGGCAGCCCTTCATTCTCAGTTACGTATCATTTCGAAAACAATGGGCCAAGATAAACTTGATGACACTGCATAAGCCTTACAGCAGAGAAGAGTATGTATCACCTCTATAAGCGACAAACCGTACAAATTTCTTCCCTAGAATGCTTGGAACGCGCATTTGCGAGACACATACAATGACTAACAAGCCCGGTAGACTCTCTAGGTTCTCTAGAATTCTCTATAATGTTTTTAACTATATGGAGCTATTTGTAAACGCATGAAAGGTAACTCACAGAATAGTCAAAAGCGGCTTTGTGTAGTAGGGATGGAACCTTCAAACCAAGTTCTTGAGCATTATGCTCTCGCGGACACGCTACTAAGAAACGAATAAAACGCCGTAGCAACTTAGCCACTGCGACTATTTCGTGCTGACTAAGTCAACTGGCACAAACTCATTTTATTGCACAGGCAGCACCACCTAACATACCACTCATACGGTGGGACGCAGATACGGGAGTAGACCAATGTATTAACACAAAAGGAAGAAACCTGCAGCAAGTATGTTTTATCATTGACCTCAAATCACTTCAATGCCTTGCAGCCAGGTCCATTCACTCTTCCTATTCTTACGACACATGTGCGTCATATTTTACTTATCACTTATTTCTTATCGTCATCGTATTGCCAGCCTCTGTTTTTTTTTTCATAAATTTTCTTCAGCTCACATTGTACACCGCACGCGCACATCATAGCGTATCGGCCATCCACTTCAAGTTTCACTGCCATGTTCCCAAACTACTACGTTTTCAGCCTTACTTTGCTTGCGGGCCGCATTAGAGTGTAACGGCCCTCACCACCAAGTTGCATCTATAAGTTGTCCATCAATGCTTTTGCAAAGGCTAACAGAACGTGTATTTTAATAAAGCAGCAACATCTGACCCCGCCCTTTATGTAATACCTCTAACATAGGGGTCTTCAAGGAAATAAACTGAACTGAAATGAAATGAAAAGAGGACAACAAATGACGTTCTTTTCAACTCAATGCTGGTCGCCGAACTTTTGAACAGTAATGTGTCTTAATTATTATTTTCATTGCTGCAACACGTTTAAAGTACAGTTTGTTGCTCCTTTTCCTTCAGATGGTTGTCAGGCCCTGCTGTCGTGAACGCTTATTATTACCCGCTGGTCAATGGTATAAGTAAGTTGATCAGTATTTCTAAATGACAAACTCATGCACGTGTTCTCGAACGTTTGCTCTTCGCATATTATCTGTCTTCTGTCCAGTATAAAGGTTCAAAGGTGCCTTAGAAGGTTTAACACTAGTTATGGCGATATTATATAACAAAGTCTATATGAGTGGCAACGCAGGGGAGGCCTCCGGAGTAAATTTTACGAGCACTACGTCTTTCAAGTGTGCGAAAATATAAACGAATTGGTGATTTAGCATTCCGTCATTGTCGACACAACGCCCCTGGCGCTGGAAGTCCAACCCGCAACCTCGTTGCTCAGCGCACACTGTGTCCTTTTGTTTCACAATGCCGGCAAACATTGTCCCCTGCAACATGGTATTATATAATGTTTCTACGCCTCCTTATTTCAGCTTTCCCTGCCGGAATTTTGCGACCTCCAGTGTTCGAGTACGGAGTTCCCATGTACGTGCAAAATTTCTGTTGGCATTTGTTTTGTTTTTTGTTTTGTTTTTCATATGGAGGCAGCGTTCAGTTGATAAAAAAAACAATACAAAGGCGCGTCACATTTAGTGTTGCGTGCTTTCCTTTCTCAGGTATATAAACATGGGAGGAATCGGAGCCGTTATTGGACACGAAGTCACGCACGCGTTCGACAACACCGGTGAGTCTTTGTGCAGTTGTCTTTACGGTACGAGTCGATAAATTGCTTCTTACTGCTTGCCTGGTTGCAGTCGCTGACGTGAGTTAAAAGCGCAGAAAAGGAGCTATGTGCCGCTTTTGCTACGGAAGGGTCAGCACCAGTATACAAAGGGTACATCCTGATCTGTTCATCTACCTTATCGTAGCTGTGAACTTTCAAAAGGTTAATTTAAAGCTGTAGATCAATAAAAGGCGAAGAAACGTATTCATATTGGTTATGACATTCAGATATTATAGAGCAACATAATGGTCGATATTCCGCGTCTGATTAATGGAATCTCACTCTTATACTTCCAACTTGACTATATTCTTTTGTTATACAATCGAACTGTCAATGAAGGTTACTGTTACTTTCCACAGCTGGAAAAGTAAGCTCACTGTATTTGATCAAAGAGAGCAATCCAAATTACATAGTGCTTGCTGGGGAGATTGGAATGATCATTTCCTGGTAAAGAACGCGAGCCCTATTGGAAAGTTAGATCAACTAAATAGCAGGTGTAACGTTGTCGCAGATGACTGTCTGAAAACTTTTCATGGCCGTGGTTTAAATGTCAAACATTTATCTTAAGCAAGTTCATCGAATGCCAGCTTAAAGAGACAAAAGGAGACACGGTAGAGCGAAGTGATTATTGACGGACATGAATGCCAAAAGGTGAACGCCTAATGACGCAGTTCGTGATGAAAACAGGTTGAAAACAAATTGGACATTGGAATCGCGAAGAAATCTTCGTGTTCGGCTTATAATTGAGTAGTTTTACTGAATGAATTGAAGAATACGCTATACTCTACGCCTGAATTTTTATACGAAAGCTAAGGCGTATGTGCACTCTTTGTACACTTTAGGAAGCCAGTTCGACAGTGACGGTAACATGAGAAACTGGTGGACGAACAAGACCAGAGAAAAATTCCTGGAAAAGACGAAATGCTTCAACGAGCAATACGGCAACATTACAGACGAGAGACTCAAAGTAAAGGTGAATACATTTTACTTCAGCTGCTTCAGCAACTGTAGAGCAAGTGTTCTTCGTACGGCAGATACATTAGAAGTAATATTTTTCTGTGTGGGATCATGCACGGCTAGAATCAGTAGTTTCTTTTTCGTTAGCAAATCCTTTCTTGACACAGTTTTTTGCAGACCGAACAGTGCTTTCGGCAGATAATGAAGTAACTTTTCTTTTCCATGCAGTTATCATGCAGACACAACTTTACGCACCTCGAATACGTCGACTATTGCATTTTAGGAGAGTTGCGCGTGCGAAAAACGTTTCATTCGGATACCAGCAGAGCTCACATGTTCGCTTTCACCTCGGCCACAAGGGTGCCTACCCCCCCCCCCTTCTCTTTTCTATCATCCAACCTTGAATAACGAAAGTACAAGCTCTGCGAGTCGCGGTACACCACGAAGATCACGTTTAAGATTCGGACAACAAGCATCGCATCTAGCCACCTCGCAACATGCGAATACCGAAACAAGCGCTGAGAAGAATGCACTCTATTTTTACGCCCTCAAGGGTGCTGGTGTGTAACATGGCTAACACCTTCAGTCTAAAGACTGTAAAAAAATGTCCCCGTTCCCAAAAGCACTTTTAAGCTGCACCAGCGATGAGATAAATCGTAGTTGAACGTTGTGTAATAATTCTGACCATCTAGTGGGTACCGAAATATCAGACTCGAGAGTTTGGCAGAGGATAGTTATTATTTCGTGTAGCATTCGCGTTGTCTGTCGTCGCTGCTATCATCATATTTACTTGCCAAAAAAAGAAAACTTCATTCGTTCTTATCAACGATTCATTCTGACCCTTAACGGTGAGCGTGTTAGTCACGACAGAAACCAAACACTCTTTATATATCCGAGTAAGGGTGGTTTTTTATTTTACTTTATGGTTTGCTCTTCAACATCAAAAACGAGCTACACGTGGGTTAGCACCCATAAATATGTTGAAATGTTTAGTGTGTGGTCGTCTCCTCCTCCTTAGTAATGCCCCTGTGCGTGCTTATGAAGAAAGAGACAGTTTGTAAGGTAACGCTAAATAGACTACTTGAACACTCTATTTGATTCTCTACTTATAAAAAAAGAGAAAGGCTTACATCGTCATAGTTTTACAATGAGCAGGGTGCTCTCTTCTTCTTCCCAGCTTGACGGCAAGAAAACTGTGGGAGAAAACACAGCTGACAATGGAGGAATCCATCAAGCATACCACGTAAGTGTGGTTTAGTTAAGTTTAAGAGAGGACACGATTATTTGTACAACTAGTGTTCAACTACGTAAAAAAGTAATAGCGAAGGATTACTCATGAATAAGGGACACGCAAACGGAACGCTTACGGCTCAAATAATTAATTACTTAAAACGTCGAAAACAAAAGACAGCTTCGATTAAGTTTAAATTAAATTAAAGTTAAGATTAAATATTCGTCGCGTTTTTGCTGCAGCTATACAATCACCGAATCACTAATAAGACAAAAACACATTCGTCCTTTCTTGAAAACGTATGTAAAATGAACACAATATAACCATGTAGAGCTTTTCGTATAGAAGCAAGCACTTTCTGAAATAAAAGCTAGTATATCTCTTATTTACGAAACTACGTTAATAACAACACTGTCACACAAGGAGCAATTTGTTTACGAGGTGACGTTATTTAACACCGGCACAAACAATTTCTGTTTGTCACTTCTTTTTTCTTCTTTTTTTTTAGATAACAGGACAAAGATAGCAAATGACCACCGTTATTTACGAGATACGACACCTGCAATAGTCACTGGTGGTCTAGTACCAGTAAACTTGGCTTTATACCGGATATATGCGAGTGCTGAGCAAAACGCGCGTCGGCGTTTTGTCATTGCAGGCCTACCGAGCTTGGGCAAAGAAGCACAAAGTGAAATCCTTGCCTGGACTCCAGAACTTCACGGCCGACCAGATGTTTTTCATCTCGGTGGCCCTGGTAAGGCTGTTTCCTTTTGATCTCAGCAATAGGTAGCAAGAAGTCCAGAAGCAAGGTCTGAAAAGTTATACGTCTTGCCTTGCTTAAAAGGCCCGAGGAAAAAGAAAAGAAGCATTTGCGGTGTTTATAAACGTGGCGGTTGCTTAATCCGTGGGGCACCCTTACAAAGCGTTTTTGCTCCATAGGGAAGCAGCAAAAGTCTGTGTGAAGAAAAGAAAACGACGCATTTTTTTTGTGCATAAACCATGCGATGTGGCTGCTCTATACCACAAGCTATACGTTCTCGCCTCACTTGTCTCATACCCTAAGGTGTACGGGACGTACCCTGTCCACGGCATGTCGCCGTTTACACTATAGGGTATTTAAGTGTTTGTCGCGCCTCACATAATCCCGATTTTCACACTTTGCACCTCGTAAGTGCATCATCGATTATACTCGCATCTCAGTAACGTGGCACGCCTTGTTACCTGCGAAAGCAACGTTTTCACTTACCAGCCCCGCGAACAGCTTCGGAGCATGCACTTGTCGCACACATACTCTAAGCACAAAATTCTCCCTCCCCTCTTTGTGAACGTATTAAGCGAGTGTCTGGAGAAAACCACTCTTTTATAAATCAAAAGTAATCCACAATACTATGCAATGTGAATCCAATGAAGATCAACGTGACTCTAAGAATATAAATAAGCGGAAACCACTGAAAACTAACGAGAAATCAAAGCCAGTCACCGGGCCCGGCAAGGGCCTTCCGCCTCCCTGCAACTGCACAACAGCTCCTGTGAAAACAACGACTTTCGCTGTTCAGTAAATCACTTCGTTTGATACTTGCAACAGCCACGTTATACACAGAATGTGCAAGGCTGCGGTGTCGGCTGCTTTGACGCATTTAATTAGACTTGCGCCGACGTTTTGCCGTGTAGCCGCACAGTAGTCACCACGTTGAAAGGAAGGCCGTGGAATGAAAACAGTAGAGAGTGTTAGATTTTGCGCAGCCATATTTTGAGGACGCAAACCGCCGGGTTTACAGAAGAATTCGAAAAGGGTACACAACAAAAGAAAACAGAAGGGGCACAAAATGACGCAAGCAGGGCGTGGCGTTGTGAGTGCGCAAATAAAACTCCCTATTTTTAAGACTTCACAGTGAAACGTATCCCGCTTACTTCTACCTTGACATAACACAAACCGGTGGTTTATTTTACACTCCACGGTAGCTTAGTGGCTATGGCGTTGTGATTCGGAGCACTAGGTCGCGGATTCGATCCCTACCACGGCAGCCACGTTTCGGTGGGGGCGGAATGCGAAAACGCTCGTGTACCTTGCTTTGGGGGCACGTACGTTAAAGAACACGAACTGGTGAAAATTGGTCCGTAGCAATGCACCACGGCGTACCTCATAATTATATCGTGGTGTTGGCACTAAAGCTCCAGCATTGGCTTCTTTTTTTCCACAGTTACTTTTAACGTTTCTTGTTCAATGCTTCTATTCACGGCGTTCACGGCGTTGCCAGTCGTAATTTTGCTTCATCACGCTCCCTTCTCCTATGCAGACATGGTGCAACAACCCTCGACCGAAACGTCTTCAGCAACAAATACACTCCGACGTTCACGCGCCGTCCAGATACAGGTAAGTGAGAAAGAGCTTAGAAAAAAAGAAATCGTGACACGGGCTCGAGAGTTTCCACAGTTATATATTTACTGTGGAAACTTTCGAGTTACGTTTTCAGAAAATTATTACATTTGTGAAGTTGTCCATGATTACATTTGCATCTGTATGCAGGAAACACTCAACGAAACGGCTTAGAGCCGTCTCCAAATTTGTATCATTGCCACTCAGTTATACGTATATGCCGAAATTCGATAGAAACCAGTCGTTATACAACGCACGCCCAATCGGACCTGTGTATAAAGATAAACGATAAAACGAAGATGTCCTGCAACTGCGATTAGATAACCGGCGTGAAGTCAATAAATACTAAAATGAAAGAGGAGCTAATCACTCCAAAGCGCCAAAATTTGCGAGTAATGAAGGCGGTGAAACGGAAGATAACAGTTAAAGGTTAAAGAAAGCAAAGGAAAATAACGAAATAGGCACAATATTCCGGAAGGTACTTGCAGAAACCCTACATGACTGACAGGCACAACTGCAGAAGTCAATGTTTTACCAACTAACATCAAGAAATACATCAATCCTGGCAGTGTCCTTGGGCACGCTTGCGGCGAAAAACGATTAAAATGGGTGAGCGGGCTGATACAAAAAAAAAAGACATATGCTGCGGAATAAACCCAGGTATAAAACATCATGATTATATGAAAACATCAAGCACATGCGTTCAGACAACATCGCTGAAGTTGTATCTGGCACGCCAGTGTCCGCGAGTAGGAATTTTAGCGCAAATTTTCCGACAGACCGCACTTCTTAAACGGGAGAAAGATGCAAAATAACTGTAAAGGAGAGAGTGTTCAGTAAAGAGCCGGCGCCGGTGGTACTCCGGTGTGCGCCTGAATTAATTAACTACGGTATTTATAGAGCAGCTTCAAGTGCACCAAGTTAGATAAACTTTGCTCGTAACTCTGCCCTGAATGTTTTGTATAGTACGAAGACGTTTTGAGTTATTTCTACGAAAGATTAACTTGTTCTACCATTGACCGTAAAGCTTGTTACAAAAATTTGTTGAGGAGACTCTGGCGCTGCAATCGCTCGGCTATACCTTGGGAATTGTGAGCAGTACATGCACCTATCTAATCGTCGTGCTCGTGGCGTCACACGCTCTTGTGCCGTTATATGTTAGGCTTTATATTTCCAAATTTTCAAGAAATAATATCTTTTTAAGCGCACGAAGGAAATAAGTTTCCGCATGCACTCGCATAATCATTGTGTATTGCTGCACTTATAACGCAAAAGTTTGTTGGACAGGATCAATTCGCAATGTCGCACAGACTTCATAAAAGCCAGAAGGACGAAGTTTAGGCAAATTCACGTATACTGCACATCATTCGCGCCCGGTCTGAACCGGCATATTTTCCATCTTTCGCGTAGAGTGCCAGTGTTCTAATTTTTTGACGAAACTATCCTGGCGACATTCCCAAAACCTGCTTATAAAGGAGGTCCGTGAAAAATATGCGTCTGCAGACACGCAGCGTTCTGCACGTCCTCGATTTGTCGATGCCAAACGAAAGAAGTTGGCTCTCTCAAGTTTTGAAACGTTGTAAATAAGACTTGAGTGAAAAAACAAGCACACCATGTCAGTCTGCTATCATTTCGATTGGTTCTCGGTTCACTCTCATGAGTCTGAACTTAGTCGATCGTTGAAATGAATAAACGTTAGGGGACTCGCGCCCAGCACACCAGGTAGCACTCACGCATTTGGTTGCCGAGTACGAAGTGTGACGGAGACAGCAGCATCCTCTAACATTGTTGTCTTTCTCCTTTCAGAGTAAACGTGCCCTTGAGCAACATGGAGGAGTTCTCTAAGGCGTTCAAATGTCCCAAAGATTCTCCAATGTACAGCAAAAGAAAATGCGTACTATGGTGAGCCCAAAAAATACGGATCAAAGCAATGGGCACGGGAATCCTCATCACGTGACCACATTGCCCCCAGAAGCGCCATGTAGCGTCCACTAACCAGGTCGGCGCACAAAGACCAGAGTTGCTGGATGAATAAACGCGTTTCTGTTATTGTTTTTAATTATTATCTAATTGGGTCCTTTCGAGCAGATAAGTAGATAAGTGTTGGCTTCACATAAAATCAAAGCGTTTATTTACTGGAGATATATCCCAGTCAATTACAATAAAGACACACTCAAACCACACGCACAAGCCAAGAGTCACGTGGCACCGAACGCAAACCTACATGGTGCACACATGTATAGCGCATAGTGCATAATCCTTACAGCGAACACACTCTGATTGCGATGAAAAGCGATCATGAATTATGTCTCAAATGGGTTTAGGTGTCCGTGCTTTCAGTGCACAACACCTCGAACATCCCTATTATATAAATGCAAGAAATTCACGGTCGTCGGAAAGCCAACAGCCCGCGATTATTTACGCGCAACCTATTTGCTAAGCGGCTGAGACCAGTAAAAGCCACTCCACGTCACCTTCATTCATTCACCCCATGACTATAGAGTACTGACATGGGACACTGCTAGCGCATCGCATATAGAAGCCTCGTGGAAAGCCGTTTCACTCGCTGCACTCTATAAAACAGCAGATCGTAAGAGTTAGTGCCCAGACTTCAACGAATTGTGACTCGGATAAGAGAATAATTTCGAAGCTTTTGTTGCAACAGCCATCAACAGTACATGGCTATGGTGTTGGGCTGTTAAGCACGAGGTCGCGGCATCAAATCCCGGCCACGTACGGTGGCTGCATTTCGATGGGGCGGCATGCGAAAACACCCGCGCACTTAGATTTAGGTGCACCTTAAAGAACCATAGGTGGTCAAAATCATTTCCGGTGTCCCCCACTATGGCGTGCCTCGTAATCAGATCGTGGTCTCGGCAGAGTAAAACCCCACATTTTTTAATAATCGTCCACCTTTAACTTGATTTACATTTGATTTAGCAGGATGGCTGATCGATCTAAGTGATTATTCATCTTAGTAAGTGAACATAGTAAACGGCGACAAGCACCTGTTTCGTGCCGTTACATCGTTGTCCGCCTTCGCGCTGTTCGCTTACATTTGACCACAGGGGAAAAAAAATGTGGCGTCTCTCGGCGCAAGTGTGACAGTGTGGTGTGTGTGTGTGTGTGCGTGTGCGGCTCTATCTACCGGCCGGCACCGTAACTTGTTCAGTGATATATAGCCTGCCCTTTCAACGATCAGGCAGCATGCGAAGCAAGTGTAGTGGGAACTAGAAATAGCGGGTAAGCTAAGTGTGTGATAAAGGCGGAGTGGCGTGGTTAACTCGGAAATGTAGACGCGTCCCCGTTGAATGGCAGGATGTGTGTATGAATGAGCGGAAGACGCTTACAAACAACACTAACGAGCACCGACCATTGCGCTGTCGTCGGCTCTGCTTCTGCCACTAAGCGCAAGGAGCTGTCGGCGGAAATACAACTTGTGATATTTATGGTTTCCGCAAATCGTTATTAGGCTGTGAAAGGGCCAAAGTCTGAAAATGCAAGTGATGCGCAGAAGGAAGCTGCGCATAATTAACTAAAATTAATTAAGTGCCGTTAACTTAGTAGCTTCGTATATAGGTCAGGCGTAATCGCGGAAGTGAACGCAACAAATGTCGATACCTGTTCACCAGAAATTAAGAGTCCGATGGCAGCTTAAACACAGCTTGGACATGGCAGCATAGAGCAGTTAGCGTGTCCATGTATAGTTGTAACCTTGCAGAAGTTCTTTATTGATTGAAATAACTATTTACCAGGCTAGTTGCCTCGCGTTTAGGGAAAACGCAATAGCGCAATTTCAAACTTTCCCATTGGAAGACGGACGCAATGATGAGCTCCAGTTTGCGCTAGTGCATGTGTCTTCCTTTCTCCATTGATCACCATCACCATTCTTCTTGTTCGTCTCTCTTCCCGGCCTGCATCGAATTTACGTTCCCATTTTCCTTACTTTATTTCCTTTCTCTGATTTCTCGTATATACCCTTTTTCCCTTACACTTCACCTCACCTGCGACGTCCAAGTGGAGAAAGCGAGGTCATGTATACCGGCCTCACTTACCACCAGTATGCCTGGACGCAACCGGTAAAGAGGTAAATACGTGCAGGAGTGACTAGTGTGTTGGTTTATACCTGTGTAATGAGGACTCCTTGAGTGCGTCTGAGCTCCTCGATCGAGTGCACCTGGCAAAATTTATCCAACAGGCTCTCAAGAGCGCTGCCTGCGAGGCCCTTGTCTGAGAGCCCCGAAAGGGCGATACACACAGCTTTTGAAAAATAAGGGGATTTTTGTTCCTTCTTCCTTGGCGGAGAACACGACCGTGTGCGTTACTGCAAAACAGGAGTACGCTGCTGACAAGGCACATAAGAAACTGCTCTCTTATACGAGGGTGAGAACATGTGCAAAAAAAAAAAATGAACCCCCGAGTGTTATTTGTAAATATCGAGTGGCTTATAATATTCACAGCTTTTCAAAATGTATGCCAGTGATGTGCAACTTGGAGGTTAACGAGGGTCGGCGGAAAGAGTAAGGGATAATAACATAGAAACATAAACCCGAAGAAAAGGGGACATCGTACAAAGGAATGTGCATGCAAACGCAGCTGGATATTGGTTAGCTGGAAAAGGTCCGTCACTTCCGATCTATCTCGCGTGTGCTCGTCAACGCCAGACTCCTTATCAACTGAAACAATGGTATCACTGACGCAGAATCGTCTTATGCAACGAAAACCACAGGTCCACCCCCCCACCCCGGCGACCTCGTGCTTAGCCGCCCTACACCATAGTCACTAAGCAACCACGGCGGGTGTGGACGACTATGACTAGAGAACACAGCATAGGGAGCATCTATCCCAGTTTGTATGTCATGTCGTCTGCTGCCTTCTTTTTATATACGTCAAAATAATGGCTCTAAAATAGTATACTACTTTGACCCTTTGCCGACTGTCCATTGTGATATTCGGTGGCATCATCATATAACACGTGTCCCAGCTAACGTTAACCAAGCTGTTCAATAAAAAAAAAGACTTAAGGAGCACGCAGCAAGATACAATTATGAAACATACAGTATTCGCCTGGGAGAGAGAGGGCTGATGACCGATCACCGTAAGTGTTAAAATTGTATCTTGCACCACGTGTTTTCTTATATTTTTTTTTCATTGAACAGCTTGGCTAACGTTAGCTGGGACACCTTTTATAGGCAGCCACAGTCTACTTAGAAAACAGAGTGAAGGTTTCCGAAAACGCTCTCTCCCTGCATATCAGCTTTCTCCATGTCTCGCCCCGGATTTATTTTATTTCATACGACCACATAACAGATGAATCCTAATCGAATTTCAATGATGTAACTTACGTTGAGCTTCACTGGCATGTCGATAGCGGCTCTCTGAAATCGTACACAACGGGGCGAGGTATGTGTAACGGTGAAGTTACATTCAATAAATATAATGAGATACTGATCAACAGATCCATTTAGGTCGTAGATCTACGATGTGAACTATGACGGAGGCTGCAGCAAATAATGCCACATTAGTTTTAGATACCCGGCGTTGCATAAACCGCACTGAAGTCTCGGGACACTGAAATTATTGCATTAGCCTGCTTCGTCGTGCGGTCGCGGAGAGACCTATCGCTCAAAGCAACAAAGCGCCCTTCGAGGGCTCCGCAACTGAGGGTTCCGCAACTGAGGGTTGGGCTGCTGGAAAGGGGGGGGGGGGCAGCAGTGGGGGTGTGAGCCCATTTCAGGGGAGGCTGACCCTCCTCTAAGAAATAAAATTCAGCCTTGCTTGCCTAACAACAAAGCAAAGTATGCGTGAGTGAAGTGAGCCTCGTCTCCTGCAACGCTTCTTCGAGAGTTAATTTCCTATAAAAATTACTACAGAGATAGTTCTGGCGCTGTGATCATTCGGCTACCATTAGAATGATGGTTAGCATAGATGGATTTGTCTGATCTTCGTGCTTGTGGCTTCAATCATCCTTCTGAATAACACCGTTAGTTGAGTGAATTGTTATGCATTTATTTCGATCTTGTAAACATGTTAATATATACGCCCATAGCTTCAATGGTTTTGTATACGTACTGTATCCCAACTCTGCAATGATGCCTTCATGGCACTGCAGGCATTGCAAATAAATTATTTTAAATAAATCATTATTACACCTTATATACCTCAATTTCCAAGAATTCACAGTATATTTTATACAAAGCCAGGCAATTAGTCACTGCCCACATTCATAATCATCGTGAATTGTGGAATTTATATCGCAATATGTTGTTGAACACTCATATAAAAAAGTAGTGTCAGTTACTAACCGAAAGGCAACTAGCTAGTCGCAAAGTTAACTAATATGCTAGTAAGTGCAGTTAGTAACGGCACCGGTAGTTTCATTTACTGCCCAAAAGAGTTGGTGCACACGACTAGCACCTGTAGCCAGTTTACGAACCATAGATAGTAATGGCAACGGTATAGTGCGACCTTTTTCGCTTCAAGCGGCGCTCTCATTGCCAAGGAAGAATTATGTCGCTTCTGTTCTAAAAGTGCGTTCCGTTCTGTCAAAAGTGCGCATTGTCACACAGTTAAGGGATATTGATATAATCTCGCCCGGGTGAGGTAGACCTTCACCGAAAGAATCAGGAAGCGACGACGAAGCCGGGCATCGTGATGATGAAAAAAAAATAGAAAAGATTGTATTCGCTTCATTGGTACATGGATGTGACTCTCATATGAGTCTCGAGCGGTTGTTCTTAACACGTGGGTCAGCACGGCCTTAAATAACCTCTGGCGGTCCTGTCGTCGTCGCCGTCTTCTTCCGGAGCCTGTCTTTCCCTTTTGCCCATCCTTGGTGTCAGCTCGGGTAAAAGCGGGACGTCGTCTTGACGTTCGGTTTCTTCTATCCTTTTGTGTCAGTTCGTGGAGAACGAGGTGGCGTCGATTCGGAGAAGAGGGCAATTATGTTGACGTGGGGAAACCCGTTTGAATGTTTCTCACACCTGACGGGTCGACCATAACAACATATAAAACACTATGAAATAAGGACACTTAAAAGTAATGACAGTAATATCAGATTGCATGTAATAGTATATATATATATATATATTGTAACGACGTGGTATCGACGAGGATGCGGAGCAGCACCACCAAATACACTTTATCAGTCGTCAGAGAGAAACACCAACAACGTCTCCTTCGTCTCCGCGCTTAACCCAAAAATCCGCGCTACTTCAACCTCGTCCCCACTGGCACATAGCCGCGGCAATATAGTTGTGCCAAATATAGTTGTACCATTTGCTCCCCCTTTAGAAAAGATCATCGTCCCGATTATAGAGATTTGTAAATCAGGGATAAAGAAAACTGCGCAGTCTTGTGAGTCTTCATAGTACGGCTTCATACGAAGCACGTGAACGACCTCGGGTGAATGGCGTCGGCGCTTTGAACACTGACAGCCGTCTCGAACGGCTTCGTAGTAGGCGTCACTGATGCGTCGGAGAACTATGTAGGGCCCGAAGTATTTGCGGAGGAGCTTTTCAGAGATTCCACGCTGACGAATCCCACAATGTCCAGACCCACACTTTGTCGCCGATGTTGTATTTCACGGGTCTGTGCCGAAGATTGTAGCGTTTGGCGTCACAGTCCTGTTGTGCGTGGACTCGCAGACGCGCAAGCTGCCAACTGCCTCTGCTCGTTGTGTGATCTCTTCAGCACCCGTCTCGTTGTCATCAAATTCATGAAGCATTGCGTTTAATGTTGTCGTAACTTCACGGCCGTATACCAAACTGAAGGGTGTCTTGCGAGTGGTCTCTTGACGAGCCGTATCGTACGCGAAGGTGACATAAGGTAAAACCTTGTCCCGGTTCTCGTGCTCTACATCTACGTACATGCTTATCATATCAGCCAGTGTCCTATTGAGTCGTTCCGTCAGTCCGTTTGTTTGGGGGTGATACGCCGTTGTCTTCCAGTAGGCCACTTAGACGTAGAACGATATCCAAAAACTTGGCCATGAACGCAGTACCTCGGTCCGTGACGACTACTGCGGGAGCACCATGCCTTAAAACGATGGATTTGAAAAAAAATCGTGCCGCTTCATCTGCAACAGCCCGCTGCAGAGCCCCTGTCTCTAACGGCATGTCTGGTGAGATAATCCATGGCGACAATTATCCACCTATTGCCGGTAGTAGAGGTTGGGAAGGGGCCAAAAAAAGTCATGCCTACTTGAGCAAATGGTGTGGCCGGTACTTGAACAGAGTGCAGCAAGCCGGCTGGCTTGACGGATGGCGGTTTGCGACGTTGGCACTCCAGACATGTCTGAACGTCACGTTTAACGACCGCAGTAAGTCTCGGCCAGTAGTAATTATGCCGAATCCGTGCCAATGTGCGAGTGTAGCCCAAGTGCTCAGTGGTCGGCTCGTTGTGGCAGGCGTGTAAGAGTTCACGTCGAAGCGATGAGGGAACAACGAGTAAGTAGTTGTACCCCTATGTGAGAAGTTCACCTTGTAAAGGATGTTGCGGCGCAAGCAGTACGGTGCCAGCCCTCTCGCAAATAGCCTCGGCACGCTGTTGGTTCGTCTTTCCAGGTTATCAATAAGCGGCAGCAATTCAGTGTCATCCCGTTGCTGGCGTGCAAGATCGGCTAAGTCCACGAGTTCCAAAAAGACTGTGTCCTCATCGTCATGTGCTGCCGGCCCAACAGGAGACCGAGAAAGGCAGTCGGCGTGCCGTTTTCCCGACTTGTATGCGACAATGAATTCGAGCTCTTGGAGTCGAAGACTCCAGCGTGCGAGCCGGCCGGAAGGAACTTTCAAATTAATGAGCCAGCAGAGCGAATGGTGATCGCTAACGACGGTGAAAGACAGACCGTACAAATACGGACGAAATTTCAGAACTGCCCATACCATTGCGAGGCATTCTTTTTCAGCGGTGGAGTAGTTAGCCTCGGCTCAGGATAGTGTCCTACTGGCGTAAGCGATCACCTTTTCGCTGTCGTCCTGCCATTGTACAGGCACTGCCCCTAGGCCGACGTTACTAGCGTTTGCATGAAATACCGTCGGGGCGTCTTCATCGAAACGTGCTAGCACGGGAGGCGCTTGCATGCGTTGCCGGAGCTCATGAAATGCCCGCTGCTGGTCTTCGCCCCAAGTAAAAGGGATATCTGCTCTGGTGAGCTGTGTTAATGGCCATGCGATGCGCGAGAAATTCGCAATAAATCACCGGTAATATGCACAGAGTCCCAGAAAACGTCGCACGGACTTTTTGTTTGGTGGGGATGTCACATCAGGGAGGATCTTTGCGCCGATCCTAACTCTCTTGCATGCGTAATCATGCGAACAACAACTAAAATTTGGAGTCGGATATCTCGGATCACAGACACGCTAGAACTCTTCCAAATGATACTGTGTAGAAACACGATTGCCTCTAGCTTTTCAATACAAACATATCCACTTACTGCAGTCAACAAAAAGTTAATCATTCAATTTTATTTCATTTGGGATGCTGACAGCGATAATTATCACCTCAATTTGTGTCCTCCTCGCCAGGTAACTTATTTGCACAGGTGATCTTCGCATGCCTTCCAGTGCCTAAATTTAAGAAATCTATAAAGCTTAATTTTGAACACCCGGTATATTACTCGAACATAACGATCGCAGCTACAGTTTTTCCGAACATCGCATTAAGACCACCACTACTGCCACCCAAATCAAGAGTGGCAGAGTCAGTGACTACGCCCGTTACTACCTTTTTACAACTTTTCTTTTCTAAGAGTGAAAGCCATCAATTTGCGAAATCACGAAGCCGTTTGAAGGCAGAAAAACGAAGCCATGCACTGACCATCATCGCCAAGCCGGCTGGACCGCCATGCTTGCAGCTCCCGCAGACATGCACAATAGCGCCAGAGTTCGTTCTATATTAATCTCTGTAAGAGAGAGAGAGAGAGAAAGAGAAACAACTTTATTGACCCATAATGAAATGGAGCGCGTTAAGCGCCTGATGGGGTACGTGGCTCCCTCTTCACGGGTTCCATATGCTTCCAGGGCCGCCTGGCCCCTGTGCATCACTCGGTGCTGGTCTTGCAGGGCGGGGCTGGATAGCATGGTCTCCCATCGCTCGTAAAGGGTGGGGATAGTATGGGGGTGGGGGGTTAGTTATGACGTTGCTTCGAGACATCGCGGTGTCCAGATGTGTCCCCGCTGCACCCACCGGGAGGGTCACGCGCGCCGGCCAAAAGAAGAGGTCCGCGAGCGGCGGGCGCTGGGTCCCGACGGAAGCCGCAGCCGGAGCTTGGTTCCCCTCCAATGTCGTGGGCTGTGCTCGCCCGGGCGCTCCTGCTGGCCGTCCTCCTGCTACTGGACGCCGGACGCCGCGGGCATGCCGCCTCCCGTGAGTGTGTGTGGCGATCTCGCCGTGCGCGTCACGACGTCGCCGTGGTGTGCACGACTCGTGCGTGAATGGCTGCGCTGCAATGCTGTGTGGCTCAACTACGGGGCGTCACGGTAGATAGCAGCGCGCGGGGCCCGCGGACCCGTGTCCCCGTCTCTAGTCCCTCACTGTGCGCCGGCCGCTCTAGAAATACCCCGCTTGTTTGTGCCCTCATGTTTAGGAGTACAGTCACGTGTTAACTAAACACGTGATGATGATTGTGTGCCCATGTATGCGTGCACATGCCCTGCTTAACTGTATAGCACGTGGTGCGCAGCTCACGGACCCATTGCATTGTACATCTATACTAGGTTATTCTTTTTTATTTTTGTCGCATTCGCATTAAGCGACTGCTTCCATATATGGGCAGAAGTTATCGCTTTGATCGGAAACCGACTGTTTTGGGTCACTCACTCGCTGCTATGTCGCTAGTGTGAATGCGTTTGAAAGTCGAGCGATCAGTAACACGGGCATGGCCGGGCTTATGAAGTCCAATGAGTCCAATATATATATATATATATATATATATATATATATATATATATATATATATATATATATATATATATATATACAGCGTTCCTAACACAGCGGGCGCAGAGCGCAAGAAAGTGTACGCAAGATTGATGACAAATATTGTTCGGGGTCAACATAAACCTCAGATGGCGCAATCTTATTTTTTTTTTTTGGCCGTTATTCATAGTTTGTGTACCATCAGCCCGGCCAGAGATAACCCCATCTGCGTCATACTTCAAGGTTACATTTGCTTAGGAATACAAGTGATATATCCTCGTCAAGAAAAAGCGCGCACGTACACAGCTTCACGGGGTCTGCATCGTACCGTGCGCTAGCGTATACCTAGCACGCACAATAAAAAAGCGAACACAAAGACACCCGAAGGAAACTCGGTTCTCTGCGCGGTGTACAGACGACGGGCAGTCTCCAGTGGCCGAGCTCACCTGGTGGCGGCAAGTGGCCGAGGAGCCCAGCGTCAAGAACAGCGCCTCGGCAACTCCGCGGTCAGGAGGCAGCAGCAAGCAGCCCTCCTCCAGCGGCGGCAACGATGGCCTCATGGCCGTGGCCGAGGTCGGCAAGCCGGGCAAGATCGTGCTGCTCTCGCCTGGACAGCTGCTCAACGACACCGGCGCGTACCGCGTGTCCGGCGACGAGCGCGTCCGCAAGGCGGCAGGGTTTGAGATCGCCTACGACTACTACTTCAAGGCATGTAGTATAAAAGGTTGTGTGCGGATCGCGACAGTGTGTATATATGTAGAGAGAACGGAATCCCGAACGGCGGGATAACTTTGTAGCGTAGTAAACTTTATCGGACGCAAGATGACACGAGAAAGAGACAAGACAAGAGACTGTACCTTCAGCTGAAATCTTTATTACGTCATATCCCAACTTATAAGAAAACAGCCTCAAGGATCAACCGCACAGAAGCCATCATGATAGACAAAGAGAATAATGTCATGCAAAAGATTATTTTTCCTTAATTCTGGGGTTTTATTTATTTATTTATTTTCAATACTGTCAGTCTCTTTTCGAGAGCACAGCAAATGGGCGTACAGATTGCACATGCAGGTACAATGATATATCAGCACAATAGGGCAAAACAGAAACAGGAATCCAATGCAGTGACAGCCATCACAATGGTATAAGAGCGAAAGTTATACATAATAAGTTTCCTTAATGATAATTAGGAATGAATTTCGAGCTGAAATTCTATGAACACATTTAATAATAATATTTGGAGTTTTACGTGCCAAAACCGCTTTCTGATTATGAGGCACGCCGTAGTGGAGGACTCTGGAAATTTCGACCACCTGGGGCTCTTTAACGTGAACCTAAATCTAAGCACACGGGTGTTTTCGCATTCCGCCCCCATCGAAATGCGGCCGCCGTGGCCGGGATTCGATCCCGCGACCTCGTGCTCAGCAGCCCAACACCATAGCCACTGAGCAACCACGGCGGGTGTGTGAACACATTTGTAACGCTTATAACGTATACACACTTATAATAAAAGTAATATACAAAGCACGCATTTTTAACTTCAGATAACACAAAGTAACCAACAGCAAAAGATAACAGAAATTATATATGAAATAGAGTGGTACACAGGCAGATAACAGCAAACCTGAAAACACTCTGTTGTGAGCACTCGGCCACTAACATGCTTCCAATGATGGCGAAATGTCTCTAGGGCTGAGAGTGTCACGGCTCTAACAGATGATAGTTTCTACTTTGAGGCAAAGTCCGATAATGATAGTTACCGATAGTAACCGAGGGATCTAAACAATTCCATTCCCTAACAGCAAGTTGAAAAAAAGATTGCTTGAAAGTGTCATTGTGGTAAGAGTATACTCTTAATAATATTTGGGGTTTTACGTGCCAAAACCACTTTCTGATCATGAGGCACGCCGTAGTGGAGGACTCCGGAAATTTTGACCACCTGGGGTTCTTTAACGTGCACCTAAATCTAAGCACACGGGTGTTTTCGCATTTCGCCCCCATCGAAATGCGGCCTCGTGCTCAGCAGCCCAACACCATAGCCACTGAGCAACCACGGCGGTAGAGTATACTCTTTCAGTGGGTGTGAATGTTTGTGCCGGATTACGCGGGATTCTGATGGACGGGTGTACAATGATGTGTCAATTTTAAAATAGTCGTGAAGTAGCTGAAAAAGACATTTCAGGCGTGCTTATTTTGTTCTAATCGCCAGTGTCTGGAGGCCAGAGCTTGTTAACATATTTGTGGGAGAATCATTGCGCTTATATTTATTGCAGATGAATCTTGCAGCCTTCCTCTGTACATATACTGTTTTTTTAACTTTAGTGACTGTTTAAGTAAACCATACTGTGTTAGCGTATTCTATTACTGGTCTAACATATGTAGCATAGATTAAAAGCTTGGTAGATTGAGGGGCCAGCCGGAGGCATTTGCGAAGATAAAACAGCTTGCGCAGAGCAACTGAAGTAATATTTGAAATGTGCGCATCCCATGTGAGGTATGAAGCCATCGTGACACCTAAATTTTTTGTTCATTCACTTTTTGAAGCCTAGTGCCTTTAATGCTGTAATCATATTCGAGAGCTTCTTTCTTTAGCGATATCGTCATACATAATGTTTTTTGTAGATTAATCGACATTTGCCACGTGTGGAACCAGTTCGCGAGATGGTTTAAGGAATCAGTTAGTTCAGGGTGACCCAAATGACTGTTAATTTCTCTGTAAATCATTCAGTCGTCGGCGAAGAGCCTAATGGTGCAAGATATATTGTCTGTGATATCATTAATAAAGATAAAGATAACAAAGGCCCCAGAACGGAGCTTTGTGGTACTCCGGATGTGACAGGCAGGGTTTCTGAGTTAAAAAGTCTTCAATCCAACGTGTTAATAATCAATCTCCGATTATATCTCGGAGCTTTGCAATTAATTTGTTGTGGCATACGGAATCAAAGGCCTTAGAAAAGTCTAGTAGCATGTCTGTTTGCGCTAAAGACAGAGCTAAATCATGAACAACCTCTGTTGGTCGCATTATAGTTGATAATCTGCTCCAAAACCCGTGCTGGCTAGATGACAAAATGCCGTTCGTCTCCAAGAAAACGATTAAATGTTTTAAGGATTATATGTGACACCCGCCGTGGTTGCTCAGTTGCTATGGTGTTGGGCTGCTGAGCACGATGTCGCGGGATCGAATCCCGGCCACGGCGGCCGCATTTCGATGGGGGCGACATGCGAAGACACCCGTGTACTTAGCTTTAGGTGCACGTTAAAGAACCCCAGGTAGTCGAAATTCCGGAGTCCTCAACTACGGCGTGCCTCATAATCAGAAAGTAGTTTTGGCACGTCAAACCCCACAATTAAAAAAAAAGAGATTATATGTTCCAATATTTTGCCCGACGTGCTCGTTAACGATATTGGTCTAAAGTCTGTAGGATGATCGCTATTTGCTGCTTTGGGGATCGGTGTTATTTTAGCTTTTTTCCAATCGTCTGGAAGTTTTGATACGGCAAGAGCTTTGCGGAAAACCAAACCAAGGTATTTGCTGCACCATTCTGCATATCGTTTACGTCGTCTGGTCCCGAAAATTTTTGTTTTGTTTTATTCAAGCAAAAGACTAAATATTCCTTCGTCATTTACATCCATTGGGTTGATGCCCGTAATATCGGAGGGTATGAGCTGCGGGATTTTTCCGTTATTTTTTGGCAAGACAGAGTGGAAAAAGTTGTATAAATTAGACTTCGCCATTTTCTGTTCTAATGTTAGTTCAGGACTGCCTGCTTTCCACGGACGGAAATGCTTCCAGTACCTGTGCGGGTTATACCAGTAATGAATGATGGTAGCATTCCTTTGAAGCAATGTTCTTTTGCTTGATTTGCTCTAGTCTTGAAGTTTGATATGGCAGTTTTTAGTTTTGATACATTCGCACTGCAGAACTTTTTTCTTTACCGCCTTCCATAGTCGTTTAACTTCCCGCTTTGCGTGTAGAATTTCTCTTGTTATCCTGGGGTTATTTCTTTGAGGCCGTGTAAGCCGTAGTGGAATAAAGTTATTCATGCAGTAACAAACAATGTGCTTGAATCGTAGCCAGAGGTCATTTACAGTTGTGGCAGGATCACAGTTCAATTCCATGAACTCGTCAAATTCACGAGCTGAATAAGTTAGTACGCTGGCGTCATCTGCTTTACTGAAGTTCGGAACATGAGCTACTATTGATTGAAAGTAAACGAGAATAAAGGGGTCTAACCGAAGGACCCGATTTTTATTAGTCACATCACAAGAAGCCAAGAAACACTGACACCAAGGACAACACAGGGGGAATTACTTGTGCCTAATAAATGAAGTAAAGAAACGATAAATTAATGGAAATCAAAGTGGATGAAAAAGCAACTTGCCAACAACTTGCCTTTTGTATTGTACCGATGGTTGAGAATGCGGACTCAGCATCTGCATAAATAATGGTCGACTACCGCTCGAAAACGTGGCAGCATTGAGCTTGAATTTGTTGAAGCACGAATCTATACGCGACACCAAAGCTCGCTTGGCGGCCCCCCCCCTTTTTTCATTTTTTTTTTTTTTTGCTCGCGACGCGCAGCCTCAAGACCCGAGCGTGCCGAACAACAACTTCAAGAGCATGACCAAGAAGTCGATGCCGCTGATCCTGGCCACGTCCTTCCTCATCATCCTGATCGTGTGCATCGCGGTCTGCATCAGCGGCATCTGCTGGGAGCGCACGCGAAGGCTGGTCGCGTCGCGCATTTCGCCGGGCGGTCCAGTGGAACCGCCCGAGCTGACGCCGCGGAACGCGGCCGCGGGCGACTCGGGAATCGCTGCCTACGGCAACGACAAGTACATGATTTGATTGACGCGCTGTCGCCGGCACCGACATCGCAGCAGCAAATACGTCACCCTCATCGCCTACGGGGAAGAAAAAAAAAGACCTTAGTTCCCTGCTAGGCTCCGTCCCCGCAGAAATGCCTTCGAAGGAGCAAGATGCACACGAAGCGTTCGTTCATTTAATAAAACGACGGAGCCAAGAAAAAAGAAAAGAAACTTCGCAGAATTATGCAAGTCTGAACAAGTTATACACCAAAAGCAACTGTATAAGGCTTCTTCAAGGGGAGTATGGTAGCGCGGTTCAAAGACGGGACAAAAGAAGACACAAAGGGACACACACAGCGCTAACTTCCAACCCTGTTTATTATCGAAAATCTGTTGTCTGAGTATATAAGTATGACCTGGTTTTCGATAATAAACAGTGTTGAAAGTTAGCGCTGTGTGTGTCCCTTCATGTCTTCTTTTGTCCCGTCTTTGAACCGCGCTACCATACTCCCCTTGAATATGCATTACCAACAAGCCCACATTGCAACCCTCGTGAACTATATAAGGCTGTTTTTCGCACAATTCGAAAGTCCTCATGGGGGGTCTGGTTTGCCGCTGCTTAAATCTACCAAAGACTTTGCAAACGCGTCACTATATCTGGTGCAAATTCTTCCCTATACTCGAGTCACGGTGTAAGAAATGACTCGAGTCTTTTCAAACGCTTTACTACATCCGAGCTTAGTATTTCTATAGTATCCGCTATAACCGACGGATGTTCCTACATTCATACCAGCGCCTGGCCCGCGTTCCGTTCGTGTATACTCACAGCCGCTTCGGGATTGCTATGCCAGCTGCATTGCTGGCCGATCCATAACCGACTCCGTTTCCGGTTCCGCTTCTCACCGACGACATCATGGCATTTGATGCGGACCCCGCCGCCACACAAAAATTGTTGTGGAACTCGCCCTATAAGGGCTCCACTGTAAAAACGTCGTGGCTGACTCTGACTTCACAGAGCTGCATGTTATCGGTCTACGAGAGCCGCCATGATGAATGTTGCCAAATTTCGACAGCATCAAATTGAGGTGCTCGCGTTCCGCTGCCATTTAAATGGCGGCGCCGTAGTTGTGGCCGGCATTCGAGAAGCCGCGACATTCTGCTAGGAGAGAACGCGTCGTAACCATTGAGACATATTTGGCGCGTTCAGAATGCGCGGGATACCGTTGTGCTCTAGAATTCGCGATAAATTATTCGCATGCTCGGTGAAACGGCATGTTTGGTCATTGCACATATACCGGTGCAACCAAAGCTGTTTCCTGCCTGGAAAGCACACCGAGCCCTGCGCATGTCATGCAAGTGGTGACTTTCTGTCACGCAGCTAATTCGCCAAGACCGTTGTAGAGAGAAAAAAAAGTCTGGCAGAATCGTCACAATGACTATCAAAGTAAATGCAACTAGCAATCAGGCAATGTAGCGACACGCCGTATTGCCATCGCCGAAATGCGTCGTGCATGAGCCGTGAAAGGCAACCGGGCTTCAATCCGGCGTCCCTTAACAGCATACATCCCGAGATTTATCCGAATTGTTCTTGCGTGGCCTGTGGTGAGGTTGCTACTTTGCCTCATATGCTCTGGGAGTGCACGGGCCGCTGGGCCCGAAGTTCACCAAGGAAGAGTGGGACGCGCTCCTGCGAAGTCCCGTCTTTGAGAGCCAAATCCTGGCCGTCCAGCGCGCCCGCGATCGGGCCGGCAGACTAGATCAGTCAGTCACGACGTGGGATTAGCCGGCTGCGCGTTTTATCGCGTTTTGCTGGACCCAATAAAAGTTTACTCACTCACTCACTCTCGTGCTCGCACGCTGTGACCTCTAGCGGCGCGCACGCCTGAAGTCGCCCTCCTTTGCGTGGCGTCCGAAATTGCACTGGTGGCGCGCCGGCGTGTGGTTAACACCGAGAATGAAGCACCCGCCTCCCGCTGGCATTCGTGACGCAGCGCTGTGCCACGCGGAACCCGTGTGACGCGGATTCGGTTCCGCCAGCGCCAGAGGAACGTTAAAGGATTCTTTTTTTTTAATTTAGAGAGCGACGTAATGAGGATGGATGGTTGGAAGGACGGACAGACGGACGGATGGATGAATGGATATTCCTCTGATCTACCTGGTGGCGGCAAGTGGCCGACTAACACATGGTCAAGAACAGCGCTTCGGCAACGCCGAGCCCTTGGCGGATGGCTGGCAGGCACTCCGCGTACGGGTTTGCTCCTATCTGTCACGCCTAGCACACCACCCAGGGCGATCCCCCTCTTTCTCTTTACTCCTCTACCTCCTCTTTTCTTGTTCTTTTTTCTCTACGCGTTCAGTACAAATAAAGATTGTTGTTGTTGTTGTTGTTGTTGTTGTTGTTGTTGTTGTAAGCCATTGCGCACTTTTGGGACGGTAATATTATTTTAATTATTCGTCTGTTTTGTCCCTCAGTCTGGCACGTCCGCGCACATGCTCTCGCTTCCATCGCGAGTAGCAAATTATACACGCGAGGCGCGTTCACGACGTCGCTGTAATGGATGCGACGGCGCATGCGCGGCCCACACAGCCCAGCAGATCCCCGAGCCCGTTCTGCCTAAGTAGTGTACCATTATACGCCATAACACGGGGTCTCCGCGCTGCCGAGCGCATGCGCGGCCCGCGCGCCGAGTATCGGAGGTCGCATGATCTTCTGCGGGTTATTGCGACTCGGGGTCGAAGACGAGAGACGGACTCTTGAGATGGACGAGGAGGAGGCGAAAAGCTTTATACAATATTCACATATAGCAGGTAATAGCATAAAGTGGCGGAGCCGAAGAGCGCACCAGACCGACGGGGTGGTTGGTGGTCCCCTTGAGCATCCCATCGTCGCCAGGAACGAGGCAGGACCGGTGCTGACGTCAACCGCGTCGCTTTCCTCTTTCCTCAAAGGAGAAGTTCAAGCTGCGTATAACCGTCTCCACGGCAGCGGTCAGCAGTTCTGTGGAATTCTGAAGGCTGCCAGTGGATTCGTCACGGTGCTCTGTGTCCCCGCGGACTCCTCAGTTGGAGCCACGGAAAGGGTTCGGCAGTTTCCTGGAACTTCGCCGGTTGTGCCCAAGGGCAACCTCTTCAGAAGAACGAGGTGGGGAGGGGGAATAAAGAAGGAGAAGATCGTCGCGATTACAGGACGCGTTGACTGGCAGCGGCAGGCCAGGAACAGCTGCAACGTCGAGTCGGCAATTAAAGGGGTGGAGACATCAAAATTTTCGTTCATGCGTTTGTTGATTCAAACGTTAAGTCATGCTTCAGGGAGCACGATACACACAGCGGGATTCATATATATCCGATAAATAATTTAATAATAGCATTATTATACCGAGCGATTTCGGTTTCGGTTTCTGGGCTACGGGGGATGCTATGACGTCACAGAGGAGGAAACGCAACATGGCTTGGTCACGTGGCCCACAAAAATAGTGACGTAAAACTATGCTGCGTCGTCTGCTAGCGCATACGCGTGCTCTGCCAGCAGAGGTCAACCACTGGCGATTCGAAGTGCATGTCGCGATTATTATAATTATTGCGAAGAGCGACAACAACGGTAAGAAAATATTGCGGCTTGTGAGAGTCGGTGATTCATTCCGAAGCGCCGTAAGCATTAGCTTTGAAGTGAACCGGAAAAGGCCTAGCGACGATATCGGCGGCGTCGAACGATCCGAGGCGGCGAAGCTGCCGTCGATGCCAGAGCGACCACTCCTCGGTCGCTGATTGGCCGCTTCGCCGTACGGCTGCCGCACAAATGGGTCCCGGGCCCGTCCTCTCTACGGCAAGAAAATCTCGCCGTTCGCGAGCGAAACCGCCGTCGCACGGGGACCCGCGAACGGCAAACGGAGTGCGGCGAGTTTCCGTGCCGGTAACGTGGACGGGCCGGTAACGTGGAAAGGCCAAGCGAAGGAGAGTCCGCTCCGAGCTGCCGAACTATGCGACTATACGAGGAGAGAAGCAGACAACACGAACGCCGCATATCCTGGTCCCTTTCGGAGTCGGCCGGCTAGTGTTACACTCAAACGTGCCCGTCCGCAGGGCAACTCGCCGCACGCAGTTTGCCGTTCGCGGGCCGGCGTGCGGCGTTCGTGTTGTCCACTTCTCTCCTCTTGTGTCCGTGTCTGCACGCCTTACCCCTTCTTTGCATTAAGAAAGGATTTCTATATGCCTGTAGCTCGGTCGTAGTGGAGGCTATGCTCGGTTGCTCGGCTCAGCAGGCTCCGTAATCGGCATTTCATCGCTACTCATCATACGTCACGTTTTTGGGCTGGTGTGCTATGACGTCAATATTTTCGTTCCTCCTCTGTGACGTAGTAACTGCCGCGCTAGCGATGGGTCTCGACTACCAGAAGGAGTTTTTAATGACTCTTTGGAGCTCAATTAAAATTATTTTGAAATGTTTGCAGCGTCCAATACCTCGTTCTGGGTGTCCTTGCATACGGAAGCAGCCTACAACATGCATTTTATAGCCTCAAAATTTGGTGTCTCAACCCCTTTAAAGTCGGGGAAACGATATGGAGAAAGAAGCCTTCTCCGTAGAGTCAACGCCTGCTAGAGTAGGCATGCAAGAGCGAGTCGAGACGCGCGCCCAGTGTTGAAAGTCATGCAACCTGCCGAGTTCTTCAAGTGCGGCACACTTGAAATGGAAGTGGCAGCACAAAACGTTAACATGCGCGCTTCCCGTTTCTGGCGCTCCTCATCACGCAAAGGTCAAGGGTCACCTATATAAAGTGAGCACTGTTCGTGTGCTTATGCCACTGGGCAAACTTCCGAGAAGAAAAAAAAAGTTTTTTTGGGCGCGTGACTCCACGCATGTTTAGTTAGTAAGCAAATATTTCCTGCAGTTTATACCACCCAGAAAACTACAAGTTTTACTTCGTGGAATAGCTAGCCTAATACTTTACTATCGCTGCGAGTGCTATCGCCTTTCTGCCGACTCCACGACGTTTTTAGAGCAAATTGTTGGTCGCGGTATCGAATCCCGGCCACGTCGGCCGCATTTCGATGGGGTCGAAATGCGGGAACACCCGTGTACTTAGAGATAGAGGTAGAGGTAGGTAGAGGTAGAGTATCCGCCTTGCGTGCAAGGGGACCGTGGTTCGAATCCCAGTGCCGCGCAATTTTTCACCGGATTAAAAAAAATCCGCGTGTTGATAAAAATTGCACAAACAGGCCTGGAGTGCGGCCTGATCCCGGTGGACAGAACTGGTAACGCACTCCTTCAACAGGGCAGGATTGGCCACCCTGGTGCAGTACTTGGCCACAACCTCTTACATGAATACAACAATCAAACTCCGGCCCTCAGTCCCCAGCAGCTGCGAAGCAAGAGACCACGGTGGCGGTCAGACCTGTGACGCAGCAGAGGGTGCTAAGAATGCCTGGGTCCGAAAAGGCCGCCATTGGAATCTGAACCTCTGGCAACGTTTAACACTAGAACGTTATCTAGTGAGGCGAGTCTAGCAGTGCTATTGGAGGAACTAGAGGGCAGTAAATTGGATATAATAGGACTTCGTGAAGTTAGGAGGACAAAAGAAGCATATACATTGATAAAAAGCGGGCACGTCCTGTGCTACCGGGGCTTAGCGGAGAGACGAGAACTAGGAGTCAGATTCCTGATTAATAAGGATATAGCTGGTAACATAGATGAATTCTATAGCAGTAACGAGAGGGTGGCAGGTCTTGTTGTGAAACTTAATAAGAGGTGCAGATTGAAGGTCGTACAGGTCTACATCCAGTCATTGTGACCAGGAAGTCGAAAGCTTCTATCAAGACGTGGAATTGGCGATGGGTAAAGTCAAAACAAAATGCACTATACTGATAGGAGACTTCAATGCCAGGGTAGGCAAGAAGCAGGCTGCAGATAAGTCAGTGGGGGAAATATGGCATAGGCTCTAGGAATAGCAAGGGAGATTTATTAGTAGAGTTTGCCGAACAGAATAATATGCGGATAATGAATACCTATTTCCGCAAGCGGGTTAGCCGAAAGTGGACGTGGAGGAGCCCGAATGGTGAGACTAGAATTGAAATAGACCTTATACTCTGCGCTAACCCTGGCATCACACAAGATGTGGACGTGATCGGCAAGGTGCGCTGCAGTGACCATAGGATGGTAAGAACTCGAATTAGCCTATACTTGAGGAGGGAACGGAAGAAACTGGTACATAAGAAGCCAATAAATGAGTTAGCGGTAAGAGGGAAACTAGAGGAATTCCGGATCAAGCTACAGGATAGGTATTCGGCTTTAACTCAGGAAGAGAACCTTAGTGTTGAAGCAATGAACGACAATCTTATGGGCATCGTCAAGGAGAGTGCAATAGAAGTCGGTGATAACTCCGTTAGACAGGATACCAGTAAGCTATCGCAGGAGACGAAAGATCTGATGAAGAAACGCCGATGTATGAAAGCCTCTAACCGTACAGCTAGAATCGAACTGGCACAACTTTTCAAGTTAATCAACAAGCGTAAGACAGCTGACATAAGGAAGTATAATATGGATAGAAATGGACATGATCTCAGGAACGGAGGAAGCCTAAAAGCAGTGAAGAAGAAACTAGTAATAAGCAAGAATCAGATGTATGCGTTAAGAGACAAAGCCGGCAATATCATTACTAATATGGATGAGATAGTTCAAGTGGCTGAGTTCTATAGAGATATATACAGTACCATTGGCACCCACGACGATAATGGAAGAGAGAATAGTCTAGAGAAATTTGAAATTCCACAAGTAACGCCGGAAGAAGTAAAGAAAGCCTTGGGAGCTATGCAAACGGGGAAGGCAGCTGGGGAGGATCAGGTAACCGCAGATTTGTTGAAGGATGGTGGGAACACTGTCCTAAAAAGATTGGCCGCCCTATATACACAATGCCTCATGACCTCGAGCGTACCGGAATCTTGGAAGAACGCTAACATAATCCTAGCCCATAAGAAAGGAGACGCCAAAGACCTGAAAAATTATAGACCGATCAGTCTACAAAGTATTGCCTACAAAGTATTTACTAAGGCAATCGCAAATACAATCAAGAACACCTTAGACTTTTGTCAACCAAAGGACCAAGCAGGATTCCATAAACGCTACTCAACAATCGACCATATTCACACTATCAATCAGGTGATAGAGAAATGTGCGGAATATAACCAACACTTATATATAGCTTTCATTGATTACGAGAAAGCGTTTGATTCAGTCGAAACCTCAGCAGACATGTAGGCATTACGGAATCAGGGTGTAGACGAGTCGTATGTAAAAATACTGAAAGATATATCTATAGCGGCTCCACAGCCACCATAGTCCTCCATAAAGAAAGCAACAAAATCCCAATAAAGGAAGGCGTCAGGCAGGGAGATACGATCTCTCCAATGCTATTCATAGCGTGTTTACAGGAGGTATTCAGAGACCTGGATTGGGAAGAATTGGGGATAAGAATTAATGGAGAATACATTAGTAACTTGCGATTCGCTGATGATATCGCTTTGCTCAGGGGAATTGCAATGCATGCCCACTTACCTGGAGAGGCAAAGCAGATAGAGCGGGTCCAAAAATTAATCTGCAGAAAACTAAAGTAAAGTTTAACAGTCTCGGAAGAGAACAACAGTTTACGATAGGTAGCGAGGCACTGGAAGTGGTAAGGGAATACATCTACTTAGGACAGGTAGTGACCGCGGATCCAAATCATGAGACTGAAATAATCAGAAGAATAAGAATGGGCTGGGGTGCGTTTGGCTGGCATTCTCAGATCATGAACAGCAGGTTGCCATTATCCCTCAAGAGAAAAATTTATAACAGCTGTGTCTTACCAGTACTCACGTACGGGGCAGAAACCTGGAGGCTTACAAAAAGGGTTCTACTTAAATTGAGGACGACGCAACGAGCTATGAAAAGAAGAATGATGGGTGTAACGTTAAGGGATAAGAAAAGATCAGATTGGGTGAGGGAACAAACGCGAGTTAATGACATCATAGTTGAAAGGTTGAAATCAAGAAAAAGAAATGGGGGGCATGGGTAGGACATGTAATGAGGAGGGAAGATAACCGATGGTCATTAAGGGTTACGGACTGGATTCCAAGGGAAGGAAAGCGTAGCAGGGGCGGCAGAAAGTTATGTGGGCGGATGAGATTAAGAAGTTTGCAGGGAGGCCCGTGCGCGAGGCTCCCTTCGGCAGCTAGCTGCTATAATCCAGAAAACAGCTGTCTCCTGCGCAAGGAAAATTAGGTTCAGGTATAGTGTGCAGGTTCCGCAGACACATATACATTTATGAGGGACGCCTTTTCAAGCGCCCAAGGCAATGCCCGAAACGCCTGACAAGTGGCTGCTAATAGAGAGCTTTAGAATTGGGGGCCCAAGCGGCTTGGGGACCCAAGAAAATTGCGCGCCACAAGTGCGCATGCGCAGAACCCAAGCCAGTCTTGGGTTCTTGCGTTCGCGTTAACCCAAGACCCAAGAATCGAAAACTAGCGTGGGCCCCCAAGCCGTCTTGGGCCGCCCTCGCGGGTGACAGTGATGACGTACAGCAGATGGTCGCAGAGCAAACTTTATTTACTTCAACTGATTTTCGCCATTTCACGCGAGTGAACTCAGTTTTTTCGCAGCGCGACACAAGAAAACACCAACTAAGAGCACTTCGCTTCGATTGGCTTTGCTTGGCTTAGAATCGCACACTTAATTTGTAATACTAACCGGTACTAACACAGTGATTACGTTTCTTACATTGTTCGCTCTTTTTGCTCAAAAATGCATTCTGTTCGTTTTCACTTGTAAGAAAAAAAGGTTCCTTTTTTTTTTTTGCTTTCAAGCACCTGTCTATTTTCCACACTGCGGCGCCCCGAGCGCTCAACCCAACGCTGTCTGCGTTCGACCCAATCCTCAAACTCTGCTGCTCATCTAAACCCAAGAGCAACCGACGCAACGCGGCTTGGCGGCCCAGTGCCTTGCGCCCCCAATTCTAAAGCTCTCTAATGTTTCTGAAGCTGTGCTGGCCAAAGCATGCAGTTAGCGTTGGGTCGACGATTTTAGCACAAGCGCTGCGCGCCGCGCCACCGGTGACGTAAACGCAGTGGCTTGAATGGCTTGAAACGAGCTCAGTGAACTGAATCGCCGGGTCAGAGAGTGGTGATTAGAGAAGCTAAGGAATTAGAAAAACTGTAACCGCTTTTCCAGCGCACCACCGTTTTCTACCACAAACTAGCACCAGTTAATCAAAACCGAAACTGTGATGTAACTGGAGTACTACAAACGGCTTTTGGTTTGAATCGAGCGTAAGAGCAGTGTCCCTGCACTGGCCCATTGTATTAACGTTGACATACCATAGAATAAAGAAAAATACTTCTAAGAACGTTGCACTGTACAACATTGATCCGCTTCTGCCGGAGCTTGGCCGGAGGCTATTCATCTTCAGCCAGTCCACGAGCCATCCGAGCAGCCAGCCAAGCCAGCGACTCCGCGATTCGCGAGCGCCGTCCTGGCGCTGCTCAATTCATCTCTGCAAGCACTGGGCGGCGATGGCGGAAGGAGGTATTACGTTCGTTTACCTTTCGCTTTTTTTCTTTGCTAGAAGTGAACGATTCGTAACTATCTTCGTGGCTCCGAGAGACGCTTGTCGTGAAAGTTTCACAGAGCGCGGGTTTGAAACTGCACGCGAATGGGCGTCAGCTACTGCGTTCACGCAAGCGTAACTTGATTCGTCGCTTCATGTTTTCTTTCTTGGTTTGCTTTCCGGTTTTGTTTACTCAAGCTTTACAGCACGGTAAACCCAGCGCAGTAGTCAGTAGTAGCTTTAATTATTAGTTTTAATGAATGATGCTGTGCAACAGTTGCCTCAATTCGTTGGGCTGCAAGGCCTGTCAGTTTCTGTCGATGCGCTAGGGTCCGCCTCTTCGGTGGGCCAGTCTGTTGCTTATGTGCTAAACGTGTTCGGTGCGCAGATTTTACTCATTATTGTCAAGGCACTTGACTGAGGGTTGCAAACCAATATACAGTCCTCCACTCGGTGGAGAATGTGTTGAAAAAGAGAGATGTTTCCCATTAGTGCAGCTGTAAAGGCGGGCGTTGCCGAGTGCAGAAGCAATTTCTTATGTAAACGTTAAATTATTAGGTACGTACGTTCTATTCATGGTAATTAGTGTCACTGATGAAGCGCTACGTATGCTGCTGTCTGCCTGCATGACGTCACCAGAGGTATAGACACCTGTACGATCCATAACACAATTACTTGTTGGCCCTTGTAAAGCTCTGTATACTATCTAGTACGGTTTTTTTTTTAATTTGAGAATCCTCAGCTCTATTTCATTTAGATCACACATTGTGCTACAAGTACAACCCACATGTTTTTTTATTGAATGTGGATGTTATGCTTGGATTGCTTTCGTAAGAAGAAATTTGAACTCTTGTTAGAATCATACAGTTTGCACAGCAACATGCAGTCTGCCGCCAATAAGGGAAGTTTCCAGTAGTGACAATTTTGCCAATGATGGTCTTCATCTGCTGCATTTATAGAGATCCCATGCCATTCATGTAGGTTCCTCTGTTCCATTGCCTACGTTACTAGGTAAATGGTTATAGTTGTATGTGCACACTACACTGCTACAAATGACATATTGTAGCTTGGCTGCCTGCCCCCTTTGCTATAAAAGAAACAATTAATGATCAATGATACCTCTAGTGGTGTGGCTGAAAGGTTCACTACATGTGAGGGGTTCATTGGTTTTGTAGAGCGTTAAAGATAAAAGTACACATACTATTGACAACAAGCTTTGATTGTTTTAACTTTATTGAACACCGCAGTGTAATTTGCTAGGCATATACAAAAAGATACTGCAGCACAAAACTGCTGTTCTCCACATTGAACATAAGTCTATTAAATTTTGCTACGTATTGAATAAGCGCATAGTGTTTTGGCATAGAGAATTCCATGTTTCCGTTCATACATTACTATCACAGGGCTGTCTAGTGACAATAGCTATTTTTGGCAGTGAAAAAGTGTACACACTGGTAGTATAGTGAAAAACAGTTTGCATTTATTTTTGTGTTTTCTTCTGGTGTCTGTGTTTCAGATTGAGTAAAATAGAAGCTTTCATATGATTTGAGCTCCCTAAGGAAACAAACTCAATGCATAATATGCAATAAACAGGAGTGGTAAAGTGAATCACGCAAGAATATTGCAAATACTAATTTGGGAAGCTTGTTTGTGACAAGAGATACTACAGTGGTAGCCTAAAAATTGGAGATATCAAAGCCGAAGTGGGATGTGATTAGTAGGCCTGTTGTCGAGAGTCCGGTGCATGTATATGAGCAATGCAGTGGCTAATGATTTTGTTTTTGAATAAATTATGCTGAAATTGCAAATGTTGTACTTCTCCCTGATCAGATTGAAAAACTGTCCTTGCTAACAGCTTGACTTGTGTATACTCGCCACATAACTGGAGACTTATTCTTTCTATTCTCTGCTATGCTTTGGTGACTATTTTACTCAAGCTTTCTGGGCGAATTCCTGTTAGTATTTTCTTGCTGTATAGTGAGCATAAAGCTAAACATAACATCAGCTCAAGTGCATGCTAGAGCACACTACCCTCTTGCAGTCATAACAGACAAGTGTCCAAAGATGCACTACCTTGTTACAGGATAAAATATTCTGATAAAGTGCCTTAAGTTTTCTTTTTCTAGTCAATTAGCTTTGTTAGCATTGCATTATCTGGACTCGCCAGGGTGGCTTAGCAGCTATGGCATTGCGCTGCTAAGCATGAGGTTGCGGGATCCAATCCTGGCCAACGCGGCCGCATTTCAAGGGGGCTGAAATGCAAAAATGCTCATGTGTTGGGTGCATGGGAAAGATACCCATGTGGTCAAAATTTCCGGATTCTTCCACTACAGTGTGCCTCATAATTATATCCTGGTTTTGGCTCGTAAAACCCCGCAATCTAATTTTTAAAAAATAATCTGTCAGCCATCAGCTACAATTGCTTTTACTTGTAAAACTGTCGCATCCTTTTCAGAGGTGGCCAAACTTCAGCGCCATTTGTCCCTACTACGTGAAGAATATGTTAAGCTGCAGGCACGCCATGCAGACGTTGAAAGGAAATACAATGTGGCCGTGGCAGCATCCGGCAATGCAGGCTCAGACAGCTTTGTCTCTCGCCTGCTCAAAACCGTGGCGAGTCTGTTTGACCAGGAGCTTTACAGGTATATGCCATAGATATTACCTTTTGTAGTATGCTTTGCACTATTGTCATCCTGCGCAAGCATGCTACAATTTCAGTGCAAAGTTGTTCCACCTTTATATTGATACAGAGAGAGTCTGGTGATCTTTCGACATTTGACACTGTATATGTGGCAGATATACTGTTGTTCAGTAGATTTTCTAGTATCACTTTTTGTGACATGGCATAGCTAAGGTTCATGAAAGGAATCTGGACACTTATCACAAAATGATTTGCAAGTAAAGTGGTGTTTCAGTAGATGAGGCACATAAATTTGTAAACCTAGGTCTCTGAGTCACAATGCTTCTGTGGAGGCAGCTGATTAGTGTAAAACTCTGGCTGGCTTACATACTGTCAAATGTTTGCCCACTTGAACCCATCAGATTTGTATATTACAAGAAAGATTCTCTGGGAAACATAGTGACACAAATAAATACCTTGGTTTAATGTACTCTGGAAATAAATTTTTTGTCAAATTTTAATTTTTTTTTCAAAGCACTGTTATTGTAACAGTGTTCTTTTTTTAACCTTTAGGACCATTCTAAAAAGGTAATAGTAAGAAATAGTATGGCACGGCAGAGGCTTTGTTGTGCATGATGACGTTATCATGCATGATGTCAGGATATTTATTGGTAATATAAAAGATCCTTCACACAGTCACCTGTGCCTGATTGTCAAGTTGAGTTGCAGACTATGGTGTGAAATTCTTTACATGAAGGTCTGACTGCAAAAAAGCACTGAGTTTGCTTCAGTTATTCTTTTTTCTTTTTTTCAGTGACCTGACAGTTCAACTGAACGGCAAGTCAGTACGAGCTCACAAGTTTGTCTTGTCTTGCCGGAGCCAAACATGGGGAGTAGGAAACCTGGCTGATGTTGACACATTAGACTTGACAGGTTAGATTTGCCTCTCTGTCCAGAACCATCTATCATTGCTCTGTGCACACATTCATAGTGTGGGTCTTGCTCAGCTCTGCTTCATTATTTTGATAATTATACAATACATTGATACGAATGCAGGAGAGGCTTCTCCTCAAAAGTCGTGATATGCCTACCCTTTGTCCTCGCCTGTGCTTCAAGAAATAGTTCCTTTATAGGTCACACTGGCGTGGTGAGGAAGTGTATTAGTAGTTCATAAGTAATTAGCACATCATGCTCATGCATCCCATGCAAAGCAGACAAGATCTGCAGCTTTGGGGATGAAGACAACTTACAGTGCAAACAAGCAGTTTAATAAAAGATTAGGCGAGGGGCTTCCCTAAACTTCTCTCTCCAGAGTACCCCCCAGTCCATTCTTATCCCTCCCCTACTTCCCTCCCATCCCCCAGAGTACGGTATTTACTTGCATAATGATCACACTCGCATAATGATTGCACCCCTGAATTTTGTCGTCAAAATCCAATTTTTTTTTTTTTCCTGTGTAATGATCGCACCCCGAACTTGCCGCAATGATATGTCGTGTGCCAAGTCTAGCTAATGATCGTGCTTGCCATCTGTCGAATGCTACGCGAACTACTTTTCAAGACACACCAAGCAGTCTGCACACACCAAACATTCTTAAGCACGATGCCCCACTTTATTCCTTTCATCACTTTCTACACTTCCATGAAAAAAAAAGCTACTAGCAAACTTGCCTTGGCTTTATTTGTAGGCTTTATAATAGTTGTGGTCAACAACAACAACAACAAAAGAGACGCCTTTTGATTCTTTTCGTCTGTACTCGTGGGCACGCAACAAATTGCGAGTGGCAACAATAGCAGCCATGTTTACATTGATAAATTAGAAGTGTACCCTATTCATACGCCGACACTTGTAGCACAACTAAGACATTTGCCCACCCTTAGCGGAAACGTGCCATATTAGGATATTAGTTAAGACAAATGCCGCAGTTTCCGCAGCATGCCTGCCATGTGTTTCTATGTCACTGACAGCTAAGCATGCCCATCTCTGTTTCTGTCCCTCAAAGTGTACATGGCTACATTATTGCCGCAGACTTGCCGATATTAATGATATTATTCATTACTTATATGGAAGAAACTGTTTCAATGCATGTAATGTACTCGCGAAAATAAAACAAATCGCGTTTGGCGGCTTCGGCTTACTCCGCCGGCCGCCATTTTTGTTTTAATGTCCCGCACTGTTATAGCGGCAGCCACCTGTTTGTTGACCTGTTGTCATCCAACAGAAAATGCGGGATGAAAAAAAATTTTTTTCTTTTCGCTGGAAATTTAACCCACGTAATGATCGCACCCCTGAATTTGCGGCAATTTTTTTACAAGAAAGTGCAATCATTATGCGAGTAGATATGGCAGATGCACATCACCCAAGAAGAATATGCACCATGGAAGGCTGTATGGACTGGCTAATTCCTTTACACTAAAATTTTGGGCTCACACTTGGCAAACACAATGCTCCTCCGGCAGAATGAGTAGTTTCACAACACTGCTCGGGCAAGGCAGTGTTGTGAACATGGATAACTAGGAGAAGGAAGGCGAGGGAGAATTGGTGCATTGATTCGCTGATGCATGCACTTCCTTTTGGGCAACATTTGCCTTTGCATTCTTGGCCTGTCAGTGAATTTTCTGATACTTATGTGATCTGTTGTGCTGCCTTTCTGTATTGTGCACAATGTTTGAGTAACACTCTAGCCCATGCTGAAGCCTCATTTGCTTACCTCCCAGACATCCAGCCAGATGTGGGCTTGGTATTGCTGCGCTGGGTTTACACAGACCAGATGGAGTCAGGGCTTCAGGACAGCTTTCTGCTGGATTTGATGAAGACTGCCAAGCGGTTCTCTCTGGACAGCCTTTTGAGCAGGTGCTGGTTTCACGCTGTTATTTGTCTGTCTCAGGCACAGAACCAGTCTTCACCAACCTGCATGGTGTGCTAATTCAGCTTGAGACTTTTTTTCATGTAGCTTTATTTACATACAAAAGAATCTGTACCAGTGAGTATTAAGTGTTTCTCGTAATGCATTTTGTCATCCATGAAGCCATTCTAGCTTTTACAAAACTGATCTTATGGAAGGATCACTTTAGTATTTGCTTATTTGGGCTATTAATTCACACCATAGTATGCTACCGTAGTTGTCCTCTGGTCATATGATAATTGTGCACCACTACAAGGTATGTTTAGCAGACATGTGCCAATATTATTTGTTCCTGTTGTTACATGGTGACTTATAAGATGGCAATGAAGACAATGTGTATTGCTCGACACCATTCCTACTTGCTGTGCACCAGGGTTTCAGGCCAATGCTGTTCTTTTCTTGGTTACAACAATGAACATTTCTTCTACATTTACCAGTGAAAATATGAGCGACTAGTGCAAATTCTTGGTCTGTGTCTCGTGCAAATTAATTTTGCAGGTGTGAAGAAGCCCTCATATCATCTGTGAATGTCAAGAATTGTGTAAGATACTACCAGCTGGCTGATGAGATTGGTGCTCATAACTTGCAGCATCACTGTTCTGAACTCATTTCTAATCATTGGGTTAGTAAACATTTTTCTGCTGAAGAGTTGAAAAGCTCTTTGATTCTCCTATCCCAATCTCTCTTGTCGTCATCTGAGCACCTGTATAATGCTAGAAAACCTTATTTGCAGTAAGCATATGCAGGCATGCCATGTTGTAGTACAGTTGAACCCACTTATAACGATCTGTCAGTTGTAATGACCAGATTTCAGTGCATTTGCAATTTTTCGGCCCAGACTATACAACAATGCGTTCGACTGTGTACGCCATTACTCTATATCAAGTATGAACTTCACCAACTAGCCCAAGTTTCCCTACCATATACATATCTCTATATACACCACTAGTGAGCTTTTTGTAATGGGAGTTCTTGCTAATCATAGTGCTATTTGGTTGAATGAAACGTTGATAGCCAAAATGTAATAACCTTTTTATGCATTTTATTTGGAACATTGACATGAAATTAATGTGCAACTAATTGCTGAACTTATATTATGCACGACGCCATAGGTGCAGACTGCGGGAGGGGCTCCGGAGCCAGAGTCCCTTCCTAAAATTGGTGGGGGAAAGGGGCTCAGCCCCCCACCCCCCCCAAGATTAGAAAAAAAAAAAAAGAGCAATGCGTTACTCAAAGAAACCTAGTGCATATTATTCACAGTACAGTGGAGTAGATGCCAGTAATCTTTTGTTAGTGAGATTCAATTAGGTAATTGTAAATAATTATCTAACTCGAAACATACTATACTAATTATCAAAGTGTCAAAGAGGCATTTGAAGACACTGCCAAGGGACATCTAACTGCAGTATATTGAATAACGTAATAATTGTGTACTCATTCTTTTCCGACATAAATAAACCCCACAAAATGTGGAGAATACCACGTGACTGCGCTGCCACCCGTATCATAATGCGGCGCCTTCAAACAGGCTCCTGCTGAGTTATCCAGAACGAAATAAAGGAAAGAAAGAAAAACATCGAGATCGAGCTAGTGCCATATCTGCCGCGCCCCGGCCAAAGTAACATGTCGCATTTGGTGTTAGTTGGAAACAAGCTGTGATAGCTCTTGTCTGGTGCATGGATGCTCTTTCTTTTTTTTTTTCCCCACAAAACCTATCATCACAACAGCGAATTGACAACATCAGTGCAAAGGTATCAAAGGTGCATTTGTTTCGACCTAGTCACGTCTTTCTCTGATGAGCAGAAGGGAAACATGATCCTTGCCTTGGGATCTGTAAATGGCAACAAGATGAAGGCTGCAGATATATATATCAGTCATGGAAGTGTGGCAGTAGACGAAACGCATCAACTATCATCCGAAATTATGAAAACCTGAGACAAACTGGCAGCTTCCAGAAACAAGCGGAGGACTCCATCTTTGAGTCCTAGCCTACACACGGATGTTCTAGCATTTGGCCTCAAACCCTCATGCTAGCATGCGGGACGGGGCCACCCAGGCACCAATTTCCAAGTCATCAGTTTGGGGGATTCTAAATAATGGCTTTTCACCTGTACCACCTTAACCAGCACCAATGCTTAGAAGATAGGCACCTGTAGAATTATCTAGATTTCTCGAATTGGGTCCTCACAAAAGCCGATGAGTCACCGGACATATTGAGCAGCATCATGTGCACAGATCAAGCCAATTTTCACAGAAATACCTAGGTAAATTTGCGTAATGAGCACTATTGGAGGTGTCTGCAATGCACACTGGGCAAAGCATAATCGGCACTAGTACCAGTGGTTGCTCAATGTGTGGTTCTGAATTTACGCCGGTGCTATAATCAGTCCAATCTTGTTCGATCACACACTGACTGGACAGCATTATGTGAACGAACTCCTTGAAGGACTGGTGGATGAGTTTCTCAGCGAAGTCCCGCTGTCAAAAATCAGGGCGAACAGAAGGAAAGTGGGGCCTCTAGATGCCGAGCAGGATCCCCTTCAGACGTGGGTCACCCAGCTCAGAGAGGACGTCAAAGGGGCCACTAAAGAAATCAGGTCAGAGGAAAATATTGAGGCTATGGACAGCAGGCTGGCACATCTGACTGAGGCCAAACAGTCTATATTACAGAGATGGAAAACGCAGAGACTTAACAGAAGGCTAAGGAAAAAATTGCGCAATTAAACAGAGAAATTGATAATCACTCGAAGACTCTCGTGAAGCAACAGTGGGATGAGATCTGTAATTCGGCTGATGGTAGACTCAAGCATGGAGGTAGCTGGAACCTCCTCAAGCACCTGCTCAACGAGAATGAAACAAGGACAAGCAAGAGAACAGCTATATCTAAGTTGGTTCATCAGGAAAGCCAAGATAAAACACAGAAGGATATCATGGATAGTCTCGCAGCCAAATATCTCCCACTTAAACAACCAAACGAAGAAGACGAGAGCCCCGAATATACGGGAGGCATGTGTGAAGAACTTGACCAGGACTTCACTGAGAGTGAAGTGAGGGCGGCTTTTCACAGTCTTAATAGTAGATCGGCGGCTGGACCTGACGGAATAACTAACAGGATATTAAGAAATCTGGATGATGAATCAATTTCTTATGTAACTGAACATTTCAATGTGTTGGAGAAAAGGGGTATACTCAGAGGAATGGAGGGTGGCCAATACTATCCTCATACCAAAGCCAGGAAAACAACTCACTCTGGACAACCTCCGTCCTATTTCCTTAACGTCCTGTCTAGGCAAAGCTATGGAACATGTCATCCTAAATCGACTCACTAAATACGTTGAGCACAACGACATCCTCCCATACAACTTGATCGGCTTTCGTCTCGGGCTGTCAGCTCAGGATGCTATGCTGCTGATCAAACACCAACTTATACAGGCCAGCCCAGTGCATACGAAAGCTCTTTTGGGATTGGATGTGGAAAAAGCTTTTGATCGTATAAAGCATAAGGCAATACTTGGCATCCTCTCGGAGATGGGGTTAGGTAAGAGACTCTTTAACATGATTAAGGACTTTCTTAGAAATCGAACTGCACAACTCATGCTGGGTGAGCTTAAATCAGAAGCTAAGAATTTGGGAAATAGGGGCACTCCACAAGGGGCTGTGCTCTCACCCATGCTATTTAATTTAGCAATGTCCAAGGTTGCAAGAAATCTGGAGAAAATTGAGGGTATAAATTATGTGGTATATGCCGACGAGATAACCATATGGAGTGCCAAGGGTAATGTAGGACAGACAGAGACCAGATTACAGGAAAGCTTATATGTTGTAGAGAACACACTGAAAGACATGGGGTTGAAATGCTCGGCAGCCAAATCAGAACTCTTGGTCATTAAACATCGCAGAAAAGGTCGCAAACCAAGAGGTTACATTCTGGAAGATGAGCCAAGAGTGTGCTTATACACTCATGAAGGATCCGCAGTCAGGCTAGTTGAAACAATCAAGGTTCTTGGGTATCACATAGACTGAAACAGTGCTAACTATAGAACAATACAACATATCTCGAATAAAACAAATGATGTCATTAGGTTACTAAGGAGAATTACCAATAGACACAGAGGCGTAGGAGAGGACAGTGCTTTGAGGCTAATACACGCCTTTGCTCTCTGTCACTTCACTTATGTGGCTGGATTATTCCAATGGAAGCAGGCAGCACTTAACAAACTTAGTGTGATTCTCAGGAAGCTCATTAAAGTAGCCCTAGGGATACCCAGTAACGCTGCAACTGACAAACTCATGAGTCTAGGGGTGCACAACACAATGGAAGAAATCGCGGAGGCTCAACAGCTAGCGCAACACGAAAGATTGACAAAATCACAAGCTGGCAGGAACATATTACAGGCAATAGGTCCAGAACTGAATACATCAAGGAGCCCAATAGAGGCTGAAGTAGAATTAAGGACTGACGTTAGGAACAAGATCAGAACCAACCCTCTCCCCAGAAACATGCATCCAGAATATAATGTCGAAAGGAGAAAGGCAAGAGCTAAAGCACTCTTGCAAATTGGCAGCTGTAGTTGATGCAGCCTGGGTGAAAGGTAAAGAAGCATATACGGCCATTGTCTCAAATTATCAAGGGAAGGTGCAAGATGCTATCACTATTTTTACCAAGGACCCCATGGTGGCGGAACAAGTGGCAATTGCTCTAGCCATCAGGAGTAATAAGCGGGCCTGCATTTACAGTGATTCGAAATCCGCTATAAAATGTTTTGATAAAGGCTACGTAGCTGGTGTTGAAGCGAAACTTTTTGAAAACATTGGGATTATGAGAACTGAAATTCGATGGTTTCCTGTGCATATGGGAAAAGTGGACGAGACTCGGATAAACCTCAATGAGGTTGCTCATGACTTGGCACGAGGACTTGCTAACCGTGACAGTCACAACCGAGCCGTTCACCATCAAGCCAGGGAATCTAGAGATCATTTAATAACATACAATGACATTACCAAACACTACTATTTAAAACGCAGACAATTCCCATTGCCACATTCAAAACTGAACAGGGCTCAGGCAGTCTCACTGCGCTTATTGCAAACAGGTACATATCCCACACCGTAAACCATTAATAAAATATATCCCAGAGAGGGAGATTAGGATGGACTGCAACGATTGTAATGGCATTATTGGAATCAGACATATGCTGGCGGGGTGCCCCGCGACTCTCCCCAACCTCGTTGAAGAATGGACACAGTGGGAGAAAAGATTCAAAGCCCATTATTTCAGGACCAACTAAGGGCCGTCCAGAGGGCCCATGATGTCGCTGAAAGGCTTGGCCTGACAGTGCCAACGTGGGAGTGGCCCGCCTTGACTTAAGAAGTCGGGCCTCCGGACCTCATTCGAATAAATTTTTTCGCACACACACCCGCACACAGCAGCAGCCGAGCACGAAACTGCCTGAATGCAGCTTTTCATGCGCAATAGACTGGAAGGCACAGGCCTATAAATTGGCCGGCTAGGTCACCTGACCTCCCTCCAATCGATTTCTTTTTTTTTGTAGTTATGTGGAGGATCGTGCTTACATGATTGAGATGGACATCAGATTAGTTCAAGGCAAGGATAACAGATGTCTGCCGTAGAATTCCAGCACCGGTCATCAAGAACGCCTCTGAAGATGTGACAAAATGGACACAGTACTGCATAGCTTCACAAGAAGACCTATTCGAACACATTCTCTAGGCTGGTTTTTCCAGGCACCCTGGTTGCCAATTCGGCTCATTTAGAAGTGTTATGTTTACTTTCTTGAATGCATCGGTTTTGCCTTTCCTCTTGTGGGGATGCGCGACTCTCGCGCGTCCCCTGATATGTTTTTCCCACATAGCGCGTCTCCTGTAATCCGGTTTCGCCACGTGGCCTGGCGCCCGCGGCAGTCGGAGTGGTTGAGGTGCAGTACGAGAGATGGCGCGAGTGTTGCGCTACTAATGCCGCCGACAGGCGGGGTTACTTGGGCGCTGAAAGACAAGACGCTTTCTCTTGGGTTCAAGATCGTCAAGCGGCGCGGACGTCTCGCGCGGGCGCCGATTCTTGCTTCTGCGAGACCGCCTCGCCTGGCCTGCCTTCGAACGCGCCACTGTTCGCGTGACCGTACGCGCGATCAGCCAGGCGTTGGGACGCAGCATCTCACATCTGGCTGCCCAACGCGGGGCTCTTGGGGCATCGGACGATAGTTTTTAACAGTTTTGCTTCGTTCGAGACCCCTGTTTGAACCGAAGCGTAGGCCTAGCGTCGGCGGCGGGCTTTCTTGAGAGAGGCGACGGTTGCTGTAGTGCGTTTTAACTTGTCAACATGCTAAGCCTTTTCGCAAGTGTTTTTTTTTAATGACATTCGTTGGTACGAGAGCCACGTGGTCTGCATCCTGGGAGAGCGAGGCTTAGCGCCCGCGGAGCATTGGCAAGCCTGAAGCGAGTGAGTACGGAAGCCTCGTGGGTGGTCCGAATTTCTCATGCAAATAGCGTCTCCTATCTCTTTGACTCATTTGAAGTCGCGGCTCTGGGAGCCGGGTGGCCGCGGGCCACGGGTGCCACTATGGGCTGACTGGTATTGCGGCCTGGCACCGAGCGCTCAGACACCGTCTGGGACCGTGGGCGCCGTCAACTTGGATGCTGTGTGCACCGAGCAGAGTAGGACCACCTCACAGAGCGGACGTCTCCTCGCGGCTGCCTGTTTTGCGCTCATTTTGGGTGTTGTTTTTGGATGCCGGTTGTTGTCAGGGTAGCGACGCTTTAGGCCTAAGGCTTTACGAAGCTGCCTGTCGCACATGGAGGGACACAACCTGGTGGACCGTGGCATTGAGGCGTTGCAATTTGCTTCCCTCATTCTATTTAGCCTCGCACGAATTGAAATTACTCGTTCGACTCAAGGAAGCGAGCTTCGTTCACATGAACTTAGCATCTGAGTAGCTGCCCGATCTTTTGCTAGCCAAGTTGAACATCGTACCACGTGGGCGATGCGCATGCAAACTTCCTCTCCCTTGCACTACTTTAGTGTTTGCCAAGTGTGTTGAGTGTACGCAGCGTGAGTGGGGTCACCCCTGGCTTGCTGCCACCTGCACATCGTCTGCGCTGCTGCCCCGGACTACGATCGACCCACCGGGCAATGGTGATGCTGTGGCGAGCTCAGCGCAGCGACTTCGGCGGTCACCGACAGCTACTGCGGCTCTCGCCAGCAGGACGCGTCCGCGCGGGCGACGCTTGCTCGTTCCGACTAATGCATCGCCGTTTCCGGAGTCCTGGCCTGGAAGCGTGCCGTCGAGTCTACAAAGCTGCTGCTGTGACCGGCGGACGCCAGCGGTGTACCCAAGGACAATGTTGGATCGCATGCTATGGACAGCGTGTGGACATTTCCTCAGCGCGGCCACTGTTCACGAAGCACGCGTTGACGTTAGACCGCGTGACATGTTTCGCCGGAATATGTAGTGATTTAAGGTTGGGGGGGTGTGGGGATGCGCGACTCTCGCGCATCCCCTGATATGTTTTTCCCGCATAGCGCGTCTCCTGTAATCCGGCTTCACCAGGGGCCTGGCGCTCGCAGCGGTCGGAGTGGTTGAGGCGCAGTACGAGAGATGGTGCGAGTGTTGCGCTGCTAACGCCGCCGACAGGTGGCGCCGAAAGACAAGACGCTTTCTCTTTGGTTCGGGACAGCAAGCAGTGCGGACGTGCCGTGCCGTGCGTGCGCCAATCCAAGCTTCTGCGAGACCGTCTCGCGTGGCCGCCTTGAAACGCGCCACCGTTCGCGTGACCGTACACGCGAACGACCAGGCGTTGGGATCCAGCATGGGGTGAACATATTCGCTCGCTATCTGGTCACGGTGAGTCGGACTTCTAGATTTGTCGCGCGCCCATCGGCATGTTTTGTGGATAGCAACTCGGCTAGCTGGCATTGATCTGTGAAAGGTGCAATAAATTACCTTGTGATTGTTTGCACTACTGTGTGGTCGTTCCTTTGTCCCAAGAGCACGGGAGGAGAACCCCACACTCTATACGTTGATCGCTTCCCTGTCTGTTTATCTCGCTTTTATTTTTTGACATGAACTTGTTTTTGCAGCACATATACACTTTCATGAAAAATAAAACGGTCACTTTAATTTGGCTTCGGTCTGAAGCAAGTTTCTGGCGCGAAATATAGCTTTGTGTGCACTCTTTCGATGCGGTGAGAGCAGAGCCGGGATCTTGAAACATCCAATGCCTATTGAATTGCTTTTTGCATTTCGTGCGCCATCAGAGCAGCGTTTTGGCTGCATTATCAAGGGGCTTTTGTTATCAATGTGATCAGTCGACCTTGAGAGACTGATAATAAGTGTAACTTAGAAATGAGAGGAAGGATTAGCTGCAAAGCCGCGAGACCTGTTCTTGGTGCTCCTTCCGTGCCATTATCAAGGTGACGTGCTGTCTCTTCGGGTTTGCGACAGGCGATGCAGTTGCTTTCAGTCAGCTAATTTGATAGCACGGCTTTATGATACGGGTGAGAGCACACTCACGTGGTATTTTTCATACTTCATGAGGTTTCTTTGCTATTCGGAAAAAGTTGTGCGCAATTAGTATGTTGCTGAAAACACTGCGGTTGTTATTTTGGGGTGCCTCCAAATGCCTCATTACCACTTTGAAAATTAGGACAGTACTTCTCAAGTTAGATAATTAACTGCAATTACCGAATTAAATCTCAGTAAGGAAAGAATTACTGGTGGCTACTCCACGGTACTGGAAACAATATGGTTTTCTTAGTGACACAACTGCTCTTCTTCAGTCTTGGTGCATGACAGTTGGGGAACACTAATTCACTCAGTAACCGAAATTAGCCAAGCCAGATTGACTCGAAATCAGAATCGGCAGCAGTCATGTGCAGCAGCGCTGATATCAGACTCACAGAAAAAAAAGAGAGAGAGAGAGAGAAAGACAGATGCTGCAGTTTCGCCAGAAAGGCGAAGCAGTATCAGTGATAGCCAAGTATGCTACAATTACACGAAGGAATATTACACACCGAGAGGACTCAGGCTGAGAAATTGAACTGTCTCCTACTATGATATCTTGTGAAGTGACACATATAATGCCCACTTCAGAGCTCAATTCTTTGAGGTCACACGAAGTTTTTTGAAGTGCAAGGAATATATATATATATATATATATAATGTGTGTGTGTGTGTGGGGTTCGGAAAGCTGGTCCCTCCCCCCCCCCCCCCCCCCCACTGGAAGAATGAGAACTCTCCGCGCGTGTTTTTAAAACACGGATCTTGTGAGCTGCCCCACTTAAAAACATGGAAATGCACGTGTTCACTTTCCTATAGACTGAGTGCTTAAATTTATCATACTAGGTAGATCACTGTGTTTAGATGAGAGAATGCTACTATTGCAACTTCAGTTCATGCTGTCCACCCTTGCACTTGTTACCTTAGGAGTACAAAAAGTGCTGAAATTTCGATAAAGCAGTACACCATTTGTATAGCCTTCCTCCACTGGTAATGTAGACATCCTGGGGGGATTTCATTCCTTTCACATTTTTGAAATGGTGCTATCCATTATTCTGTGAAGTTTAACTTGTGAGCAGCACATTACGATTCGTGACTATTTGTACCATTCCTCCTCTTCATGTAGAATGACTTTGGAAGTGAAGATTTTGCCCACATGAGTGCACCTCTCCTGTACACCATGTTTAAGGCAAAGACACGCTACCCCCTGCACACCGCCATTAGAACTCATCGAGAAGATGTTGTCTTCCTGTACCTCATTGAATTTGATTCACTGGTGAGTCATTTAGCTGCCACACATTGTACAAAATTAATTTCAGCAATCTTGCTTGTCTAAGAAATGTTGCCAACTAGCCAGAGTGTATTGCTTTGGAGTTAGCATAGTTTAGAGTTCTGATGGTTATCTGATCTGCAGGCTGGGGCTCCAGAATCTAGTCTGTTGTATGCATATGCTTGAATACATTTCAATTTTTTTCTGATGCCGTGGTCTCCAAACCTTTGCCCACGACTGTACATAGTGGATGTAATTCCTATTTTTTTGTTCCAGTATGGTGTTGTGTTTTATCTTGTTTTGTGTGTATTCATATCTGCTTGATGTTTTTGACGTTCAAATGAAGCTTGTATTGCCTCATTCATGTCAGCATCGGTGTTAGTGTTGCCATACAAAAAAACCCAAGCCGCACAGAAATAAAAAATTGCTTGTTGAGCTGCGGATTCAAACCACCAACCTCCGAGTTGCGAGACCAACACACTAACCGGTTCAGCCACTATCGGTACAGCATACGTGCCCCTTAAAGTTGGGTTTTATATGCATGAAGAAGTAGATGCAGCGCAAGGTGCGAGCCAGTCATAGACATCATTTCCCTCCGGAGGAGGGAAAGGGTGTGATCGCATGTTTGCCCATTGTCTCCCATCAGTTCAGGTCCGGCAGTCAGATGGGAAGGCCGCGTTTGGTTCATTCTGCTGAAGAGCAGGCCGCGTTGAAAGAACAGCAGCGGGAACAGGCCGCACATCAAGCGTTTGACTGAAGGACAGGTGGCCTTTCATGAACACAGCCGGGAACTCGCTCGAGAAAGGGCTCATCATCGACATGCCGACCTCGCCGTGAGGAAGCACAAAGCCGAGGCGTTACGACAATGAAGACCCACGAATTCCGAGCTTCGCTTGCACGCCTCTTCACAGTAGTGGAAGGGCGGTCAACTTTGTCTTTAGCTCATATATGGTTTATATAATCGAGTCCTCAACTAATAGTGTGATGGCTTATATTTTACTCTTTTCACATTACAACTGCTCATTACATTACTACAAATAATTTGTAAAGGAGGTTCCATTACTGTTACTGCTAATGACCAACCGGGCCTCACTGTCTCAAAGAATGGCGATTTCAAGTACAGTGAAACCTAGTTTCACCGTAGTTTGCCAGAGCTTGGAAAAACTATGTACTAAATGGTAGTACTGCTTAACCGAAATAGCATGAAATCGCCCACTTACCTGTCAAAAATGGAACTCAGGAAGACTGCGATGAAATGGCAAAAACATGTAGTATTTACTCCGCGCTACAAAAGTGTGTTATTTTCATTTGATGCCGTGGCGGCGTAGCAGCAATGACAGTGGCCTCAAACTTATTGAAGCTGTGAGCCAGCTTTTCAGCCAGCCCCCTCTTCTCGGCAAACACTCGCATGGCAGATTCCTTGTTGGCATTGCATATTCTCCGTGCATGGGCGCGGTAGCGCTGCAGAAGTCGGGGGGTGCCTTCTTCATTGCGGGGTGCTGTTCTCATCGCAACGAGTGCATTCATGAGGCTGACATAACGCGCAGCTGCTGGCACTGTCGGGACTGAATCACACCCGTGCTGTCGCTTTCTGTGTCGTCCTCATCACTGTCGTTGGGCGACACTTCGGCAACAGAGGCAACAATGGCGAAAAGTCGAGCCTCGTAGCTAATATCTTTTCGCGGTCGCAGCAGCACTGCCAAGCAACTTCTTCGCATTCCAAATGCCACACAGCGTAGTCAACGGCAGATCCCTGTCGCTTGCCAGTGCCGAGTTCTTCGTGTCATGTTTGATAGCACAAACAATTTCCAGTTTTTCTTCTATGCTGAGCACCCTGTGTTTCTTTATCCGAGCTTCGGCATGACACGAGTCTTTGCTTGCACGATGCCAAAATGATGTTGATGTGGCTTCACACGCAAACGCACAGGGCGCTTGGAGGCTGTTGTTCTGATCTCTGAGGCTTGTTGTTCCGACGGGCCGCCCAATGGGGAGGATGCGCCGGCGTAATTGCGCGACAAAAAGTTAACCGATACATACGCAATAAGCTAGTACGCTTTATGCGGATACAAAACGCATTATGTTCAATGGCCACTGAGTCAGAGATTTGACTTTACTAGTTTTGAAACAAACTGCTGTTTAAACGGGTATGGTTTAACAAGGTTTTACTGTGCTGTCTTTGAAAGCTCCTCCAGTATATTATTATACAGGGCGTTTCAGCGGACACTTTCAAAAATTTTTAAACATTGCCTGTGGCAGATAGCACAATTCTAGTGCATGAGCTGGTCCACTGGAAGAGGCGGGCATTACTTGCACTAAAAATTTAAATGCATAATCAGCTAATTAAGAAAAAATCACTAATTAAGTTTGTAACTAATTATCCTATGGCACATATTGCAAGGCCTATCCACTTGAAAAGAATTGTGGGGATGACGCCATTTACTGGATATGCGCCGTTCAACTTGTGGTAAAAATGCACTATCATTCCTCTGACTTAACAAAAACATCATTTTATGCATTGACGCACAAAGTAACTGGAACACCAATGCATTTCTCCATAGAGTTCTGGAATTAATATCTTGTAACTGGCATTATCCTGAGAATTCGTTCCAAGTGGATCCATCCTAACTCCTTGGCTAAAATTTGTAAATTGCATGTGCCATAAGGTAATTAGTTAGAAAATTAATTAGCAAAGGTTTGTTAATGAGTCAGTTAGGCATTTCAATTTTTTTGAGCAAGTAATGTCTTGCCTTTTCGTATAAACCAGCTCATGGACTAGAATTGTGCTATCTGCCGCTGCTAATTAAAAAATTTTTTGAAAGGGTTCGTTGAAACATTAAGTATATTGTAAAATACAAGTTGCATTAAAAACTGAATTCTGATTCTGATGCCTTCAGGCCTGGAACGTACTTTAAAAATTCACCGATGGTTAACATACCCCCTAATGTGAAATTTGAAGGTAGCTGTATACATGTTTTCATTTCGCATTATATTGGCTTGCGCAAACAATCTGCCATTTGCGGCACGTTGCAAATGGAGCGAAGTGTAGCATCACTGCCTCACTAATCGAGAGATCACGAGAGGCAGCACATTGTTGATAGGTGGGGGCTGCGATTCACACTAGCCGGTGCAGACATACCTCCGCTCATGCAACGCTTTGTTTCCATAAATGGTATTGGTGCCATCATTGGTGAACAGACAATGTGCACTACTCTGGTGCCACCTCGTAGCCATCATTGCCACAAAGCCCGTCTTGCACAGCACTACGCTTCTCACGCTTCCGCTTTTTTCCTCATGGTTCCGCTGCACCCTCCTTCTCCACTTTGCTCCTTGTGCGCTCTTCACTATCGTCGTCTTTCATCCACGCTATGCGTTCACTCTTTTGCTGTGCTCGTTCGCTTGGTTACGAGGACACCGAGAGACATCACCGATGCTCGCCGCAAGAATCGGCGCCTAAGAGCTGCACTCTAATAAATAAACCGAGCTTTTGAAGTGTGATAAATCCCAGCCAGCCAAATTGTTTCAGAACCTTCCGCTATGGAATCTATGGGGTAATGAAAACCCATCAATTAACCTTGACTTCTGCCCACCCAGCTGCCTGGCAAGCTGAATGAACTCGATGACACCGGCCAGCTGCCCCTGGACCTGGCCTTGTCTTCTCGTCAGGAGAGCATTGCCACTACATTGCTCAACCATCGAGCTGATGTGAATGCCACAGATTTCAAGGGTCACACTCTGCTGCACAAGGCCATCGAAAGGGGTGTGTGTACTGCAGTGTGTGCTTGGAATGCGGTGCTGCCTGAAGGGAAATAGTAGCTGAACATCCCCTTCACCTGCCATTTAATTCTGTTCATTGAAATTTTATTGTGAGCATAGTTTTTTTTTCTTTCATCACCATATTTGAAAATTTTTCATTTTATTTAGCCCCTAAATGTTGGCACCATGCCTGAAACTTCTACAATATCATATTTATTCGAATATAAGATGAGGTTTTTATCGCAGAATCCTTAGCCTTGAAGTCTTATATCGTTTTATATACAGATTTATAAGCGAGAAACACCAAAAGTGGAATGCGGACTGTATGCAAATTCTGCCTTTAAGTGTGGCTTTATGGCATCGCGAGCTGCGATGCCATGAAGCCACACTATCTCGTGTCGCAACGATTTGCACTGAATGAACGTGTCAAAACTTACTGCCAAAATGCCCCACCCGAAGATGCTGGTGACCTAGACTGAAATCGAGGAGCGCAAACATAAGCTTGCTGAAGCCGCGAAAACAACGTGCATCTTGGGTCACTCAAGCCTTACCAGGTCTGCACGTCGGCATCTCGTGCCGCAATGATTCACGAAATGCTTCACATTACGTAGATTTCAACCAGTTAGTTGAGCCTGCCAATTTTTTTTAGTGACTATAGATTCCACATTCTCCCTGTTAGTATGTTCTTTGATGCACTTTTTTTTCTAACGTGTGAACGAGGTTCTACTGTAATCGAATAAATATGATATTTCTTGTGCAGGGTCTAAGGCATTTGTTTCCAATACAAGTGCGAGCATTACACTTGGCCATTTTAGCAACTTCACCTATTTGATGCACTTTTTTTTCTAACGTGTGAACGAGGTTCTACTGTAATCGAATAAATATGATATTTCTTGTGCAGGGTCTAAGGCATTTGTTTCCAATACAAGTGCGAGCATTACACTTGGCTATTTTAGCAACTTCACCTATGAATTTTCACTCTTTATACATTTCTGCACTTTATACATCAGAAATTCAGGGAACAGGGACAAAAAGTTTTGTCAGTTGACAAGCTTGATGGGATCCCTGTACTGTTACAGACAGTCAATGGCAGGGCAGCAGTGGTTGTTATCAGTATTAGAGCATTATACATTATTGTAAAAACTTCAATTCTAGTGAGGATGCAATATCACCGCTTGTCGAATGCAAAAAAAATTTGAACAGGTAAAGAACATACGTATAGTGAAGTACGAAAGAAAAAAAAAGGCATACCACATTTAACAAATTCAGAACAAATCACTAGGGGTACATGATTATGTATTAACAAAACTAATGAAAACTGCTTAGAAAGTAAAATTTAACATCACTATGCCTCATATTGAGGACATTTACATCGCAAGAAATTATTCACTCAAAAGTCTGCTTAATTGATATTCTAATCTGTTAGAGCCATAATTAACACTACAGAAAGGTTCTAGCCAAATTGTCCTGCTCTGGAAACTACGCTTTCTCTAGAGCGCTCTGTAGCTTGCACAGGGACATAAATGAGGTGTTATTATACGTTAGACTCATTTTGTAACGGAGCAATTATCAGTTCTTATAGAGCTGCTCAAAAGGTGAGATGCTGTACCTAATAAATAGATTGTGTGATGGTGAATCCCAAGGAACATCTGCAATTTGACGGAGAGCTTTTTTCTGTAATCTATGAATCTTATCTATATTTATGTCCAGCGTCGTACCCCATACTAACGAGCAGTAATACACTTGGGCGGAAAAAAGTGAGTTGTACACTAAGAGCTTCAGTTTCTCAGGTAATACATACCAGCGGATGCACAGCATCCCAACTATTTTAGGAGATTATGAAGAATACTTTTAATTAGATAATTCCAGAGAAGGTTTTTGTTGAATATTACGCCAAGGACTTTAGTTCCTGACACTAAATCAATTTTATTAGAAGAGATTTTAAGATTAAAATTAAAGTATATGTTTTTGGTATGGTGTAAACAAAATTGTTTTTGTCTTTATAGTATTGATTTGCAGTGTATTTGTTATACTCCAGTTATTTAATTTATTGAGAACAATGTTTGCATTAAGGGAAAGATTACAATGTTATTAGAATTTAAAAAAGTATGCTTGTGTCGGTCTGCATAGATTGTGAATGAAGCCTGTTCTGTTACATTTACAATATCATTAATATACAGATTAAATAATAAGTCCTAACACACTGCCCTGAGGAACACCTGCTTTCACAGTTTGGTTGCTAAGAATTCTTCATTTATTGCCACAGTTTGCTTTCTATTCATTAGGTATGACGTCATAAAATTCAAGGCCAAGCCACGAAATCCGCAACGCTCCAATTTTGCTAATAGTGGCATGTGATTTAATTAATCAAAAGCTTTTGAAAAGTCAACAAAAATTCCTATATTTAGTTGTTTGCCTTTGAAAGCCCTCATGATCATTTCTTTTTGCTTTAGCAGTGCTGCAGTGCTAATTGTGTGGACAGCCCTTTCCTGAAACCATACTGAGAAGGTGATATCAACAAGTGTTTCTCACAAAAAGAACTCATGCGCGTAAAAATAATTTTTCAAACCCTTTCGAAAATATAGGTAGCACTGAAATTGGTCGGTAATCGCACAGGTCGGTTTTATCCCCAGGTTTAAACACTACTACTTTAGCCCGCTGCATATTATCCAGAAATGTTACGGAGACCAGTGACACATTAAAGATATGTGTAAGGACAAATATAATATTTGCCACAACAAACTGAATTGGTTGAATTCTAAGCCTGTCAATGTCTCTCGCTTTACTATTATTCAATACTATCAACACCGAATGAACCTCGTATTCACTTGTTGGATTCAACAATGCACTGTCTTTGATGCTGATATCATCATCAGCAGCAGCAGCCTATTTTATGTCCACTGCAGGACAAAGGCCTCTCCCTGCAATCTCCAATTACCCCTGTCCTGCGCCAACTGATTCCAACTAGCACCCGCTAACTTCCTAATTTTATCACACCACCTAGTCTTCTGCCTAGTCCAACAGTTATCTAACCTGCGCATTACGTGACTGGCCCAGGGCCATTTCTTTCTCACAATGTCAATTAGAATATCGGCTATACCCGTTTGATCTCTGATCCACTCTTTGTCTCTCAAGGTTATGCCTAGCATTCTTCGTTCCATCGCTCTTTGTGCAGTCCTTAACTTGTTCTCAAGCTTCTTTGTAAGTCTCCAAGTCTCTGCCCCACATGTCAGCACTGGTAAAATGCACTGATTATACACCTTCCTTTTCAATCATAATGGTAAGCTACCAGTCAGGAGCTGACAATGTCTGCTGTATGTGATCCAACGCATTTTTATTCTTCTATGAATTTCCTTCTCATGAACAGGGTTCCCTGTGATTAATTGACCTAGGTAAACATACTTCTTCACACTCTAGAGGCTAACTGGCGATCCTGAACTCTTGTTCCTTTGCCCAGTTATTCATCATTATCTTTGTCTTCTGCATATTAATCCTCCCAACCCCACTCTTACACTCTCTCTGTTAAGGTCCTCAATCATTTGTTGTAACTCATCAGTGTTGCTGAATAGAACAATGTCATCGGCAAATCGAAGGTTACTGAGATATTCGCCATGGATCCTTACTCCTAAGCCTTCCCAGTTTAATAGCTTGAATACTTCTTCCAAGCAGGCAGTGAACAGCATTGGCGAGACTTTCTCCCAGTCTTACCTCTTTCTTTATAGGTATCTTCCTGCTTTTCTTGTGCAGAATCTTGTGTACACCTTTATTACGTAATGCTTCTGACTGCTGGTACCTTTACTGAATCAAATGCTTTTTCGTAATCTATGAAAGCCATATAGAGAGGCTTATTGTACTCTGCTGATTCCTCGATAACCGGATTAATGACATGGATGTAGAGTATCCCATCCTTAAGCCAGCCTCTTCCCTTGGTTGACTAAAGTCCAGTGTTGCCCTTATTCTATTGGAGATTATCTTGATGAATATTTTATATAATACTGGGAGTAAGCTGATGGGCCTATGATTTTTCAATTCTATAATGCCTCCCTTTTTGTGGATTAGTTTAATGTTTGAATTCTTCCAGTTTTCTGGGACCCTTGCAGTCCATAGACACTTCGTATAGAGAGTCGCCTGTTTTCTAAGCATTATGTCTCCTCCATCTTTGGTTAAACAAACTGTTATTCCATCTTCTCCTGCCGCTCTTCCCCGTTTCATGTCTTGCAAGGCCCTTCTGACCTCATCACTAGTTATAGGAGGAGCTTCTGTATCCTGTTCATTACTGTTTCGAATGGAGTTATCCTGAGTCCTCTGGGTGCTCTACAGGTCAGTATAGAATTCTTCCACTACTTTTACTATACCTTTGAGATTGCTGATGATATTACCCTGCTTATCTTTCAGTGCATACATCTTGGTTTGTCCTATGCCAAGTTTCTGTCTCACTGACTTCAGGCTGTGTCCATTTCTTACGGTTTCTTCAGTCTTTCTCACGTTATAATTTCAAATATCACTTATTTTCGCCTTGTTGATCTGTTTTGACATTTCTGCTAATTCTATCTTATCTCTTGAGTTGGACACTTCCATTTTTTGTTGTTTCTTTATAAGGTCCTTTGTTACTTGGGAGTATGATACTTGGGAGTAAGATTAAGTATCATACAAACAAGTCATTATGTGGGCTTGTGACGAGATTGATGAAATGTAAGTTAAAAGCGTCTGATAATTGTTTGCCTGTGATAACTGTGTAACCCTGTAATATTTCGAGACGTGACTGGCACAATTTATTTCAGTTTAAGAGTATATTTAACGCATGCCATAGTTAGTCTGCATCTGAAACATTGATACCAGAGAATAGATTATTGAAATAGCCGTGTTTCGCATTGCGGATAAAACCTGCAACAATGTTTGTGTTTCTAACTTTTTTAATTCAACGAGGTCCTCTAGATTTCTTGTTTGTGCAAATTTTACATACATGTGCATTTTCTTAGATATCATCTTAACACACTCCTCCATAATCCCTAGTTTGCATGCCTTTCTTGACTTCCTGATTCTCTTAAGTTTAAACCATTCTTTATAAACATTACTAAACATAGACATGAATGTATCATAAGCATTGTTTGCAGAATTTCAGTCAAACACCAGTTTCCAATCAACCAAAAAAAGTTTTTCTTTAAATCTCGCAAGTGTACTTTTGTTTATATCTTCTACCAGATAAGTTTCAGAAGTAGAAGCTTGTTTTCGTAATGAGGGAGCCTGCCAAAACATATTTATCAGGAGGTGGTCACTGAACGGCGTATCAGTAACACCGTTTTCAACATCTATGGATAACTGTGTTATAAACATGTCCATTAGGCTCTCAGATTGTGCCGTTGTGTGTTGGCTCTACGATTACATTAGAAAAATTATTTGATACAAGCAATAAGGAAAGTTCTATAGCTGGGCCATCCTGAAGCAGCATATTTACGTTGTCTTCCCCCACAACACGCTTAAGTTGTTTGTCACTGGCATAGCCAATAAGTCTTTGTAGAAACAAAAGAAATCTAAGTTACCATTCGGTGAGCATTACATAACAGGGAACAAACAACTTATACTGCGCACCATTAAAGCTTCGTAGTTTGCATTTGAAGCGCTAAATTTTGCAAACATGTTTTTGCGAAAGATTTTTTCTATAAGGAGCGACACACACCTCCACATTTATGAGGTCTATTCAGGAAAAAACTTAAACAACCAGATACGTTCACAACATTCATACATTCACGACTGCTACAGCCATTATGTGCTCAACGACACTACTCTAGGGCCAGCCTTACTTGTGTATAAACATTCGCAAAGAGTAGCACTTTATGAAGTCTGCTTCCACAGGTGCGCCTAACTAGGGAACGCACTTGTCGTTGATGGATTTGCATAGATTTGGCTGTTTTCCTTCATACTGAGATATTTCAAGCAAAATATAGGTTTTGTTATTTAGCTGAAGATACAAATTACGCTTACTGCAGGCGATTAAATTTTTGTCTATTATCTGCCTGGCAATCTGGGCAGTGCAGGGATGTGTATAGTATTAGGGGGGACAGATATTTTAAGGCTATCCTTTTATTTTCGAATAATATTCTATAACAGTTGACAAGTCTTTATTTAGTTCCTTGCAATTCTGACAATACAATTATTTTTTCTATAGATTCATTATCTCACAAAACAATTTTCAAGAACATCTCTTTTGATAGTAATTGACAAATAACTGCTGCACAAAAATATACAGATGGAACATGGATAAATACTAGGAAGCATAAGGCACACAATGCAGCACAGGTCAAAAATTACCTACTCTAGATGTTTCAAAATTCATATTACAGCTGAAATATTGACATGCGAGACAAGAAACTTCATAACAGTCATTATGCTTTATTTGAAAGCACACTGAAATCCACTGTTCTGAACATGGATCTCCAGTGGTCACACAAAAGACAAATTTTGGAAACTCAAAGACAGAATTGTTTTAAATGAGTTCCTGGCATTGTGGGCTCCAAACATTTAGCTTCATGCTGCAAAAATGATTGTTTTATATGCAGAAGGCACTCTGGTATCGCTGTCACAAATGTGCTGAGTGAGCAAAATTAAGAGCAGTTCGTAATATGTACACATACACACACAAAGCTTTAGTAGGTTCCAGGAGTATAGATCAAATAGGAGAACACGAGGCACTGGCATGCAAGTGCTGTTATTACGTCGACACAGGTGAAAAATTACCTGCCCTGCACATTTTAAAATTGATATTACAGCTGATATATCGACATGCGAGATAAGCAACTTGATAAATTACGAGAATAATAGATGTAGATTGTGAAAATTCCATTCTTCAAAAAGTTTCTGGACTATTTTTCGACCTAAAGACCTGTCCCCCCTTAATCATAGTGATGGCGCATATTCTTTGTCTCATGCAACTTATATGATGTACAGTATTTTCAAGTGCAGTTGCTTGGATTTTGTGCTTCTGATACCCTCTAACCTTTATATTATTACTGTTAACTGCACATAAAATAGATTTACAGTATTTTAGCATAATATTCGTTGTGCCAACAAAACTCTTTATTCTACATATAGTAAAAGCTTATTAATTCGAATTCTGCAGAGATGCCATGAAAATTCAAATTATATAACATTCGAACTAATTAAAGTTGGAGAAACAAATCTCTTGATTAAGGTGTGTATATAGGCTTGAGCACGCGTGCACACATGGTCACATTGGCATGAACAACATCTATACTTCGAATAACTGGCGTAGCCAACGCTGTCTGACGTGCCCGACATCGAGATGGCTCTTATTCCACCCGCGCGTTCGTCGCGCTGACTGGCGTGAAGAAAAAAATCAAATCCGGCGAAAAGCGAAGCATCGATTGCGATAGCAAATTAGTAGATAGCTATACCAAGTAAGGATAGCAGTTTTATCGGCCATATAAGCTTGTAAACATTCACTTACTAACTAAATTAACAAGTACGATGTCACACGCGCAGGTAAACATGAACACGTCTCACTTAATGACCACGGAAACTCGCTGAAAAACGCTGGAGTGAGGAATCGCGGCAGTAGCAGCAAGTGAATTGACCTTCGTGCAGCTCTCGCTTCAACGCGAACAAAACTTAGAAAGCACATTGCATACAAATTTACCAGCACTACACGCACTCTGCAAACATCGCAGATCGCTTTGAAGATGAGGCCCACGCGGGTGCCCACTTCGGCCATGTCGCAGATTGCTTTCAAGATAAGGCTGTGCAGTATGGCTGTGCAGTAAGCAGCAGCCGCTGGAGAAGAACGTCAGGAGAGGGCACAGAGGGCAATGACAGGAAAGGGCACGCATCTGCTTGCCTTCCTCGCTTGTGCATGCAAAGTTGAGCCAGGTTCGCCAGCTCACCCTCACACGCTTTTGCTCGCACCTACAGCACACAGAGCACAGCAACGATTTTATTGCCCTTGAGCTTTATACAGAACCTCACAGGAGAGAAGCGACCTGCGACAGAGGCATTGGCCATGCCGTGGCCAGGCACAAGCGCGTCTCTCGTCATCATCACCATCATCAGCCTGGTTACGCCCACTGCAGGGCAAAGGCCTCTCCCATACTTCTCCAACAACCCCAGTCATGTACTAATTGTGGCCATGTCGTCCCTGCAAACTTCTTAATCTCATCCGCCCACCTATCTTTCTGCCGCCCCCTGCTACGCTTCCCTTCCCTTGGAATCCAGTCCGTAACTCTTACTGACCATCGGTTATCTTCCCTCCTCATTACATGTCCTGCCCATGCCCATTTCTTTTTCTTGATTTCAACTAAGATGTCATTAACTCGCGTTTGTTCCCTCACCCAATCTGCTCTTTTCTTATTCCTTAACGTTACACCCATCATTCTTCTTTCCATAGCTCGTTGCGTCGTCCTCGATTTGAGTAGAACCCTTTTCGTAAGCCTCCAGGTTTCTGCCCCGTACGTGAGTACTGGTAAGACACAGCTATTATACACTTTTCTCTTGAGGGATAATGGCAACCTGCTGTTCATGATCTGAGAATGCCTGCCAAACGCACCCCAGCCCATTTTTATTCTGATTATTTCAGTCTCATGATCCGGATCCACAGTTACTACCTGCCCTAAGTACATATATTCCCTTACCACTTCCAGTGCCTCGCCACCTACTCTAAACTGCTGTTCTCTTCTGAGACTGTTAAACATTACTTTAGTTTTCAGACCCACTCGTCTGCTTTGCCTCTCCAGGTCAGTGAGCATGCAGTGCAATTGGTCCCCTGAGTTACTAAGCAAGGCAATATCATCAGCGAATCGCAAGTTACTAAGGTATTCCCCGTTAACTTTTATCCCCAATTCTTCCCAATCCAGGTCTCTGAATACCTCCTGTAAAAACGCTGTGAATAGCATTGGAGAGATCGTATCTCCCTGCCTGACGCCTTTCTTTATTGGGATTTTGTTGCTTTGCTTATGGGGGACTATGGTGGCTGTGGAGCCCCTCTACATGTCTTTCAGTATTTTTACATACGGCTCGTCTACACCCTGATTCCGCAATGCCTCCATGACTGCTGAGGTTTCGACTGAATCAAACGCTTTCTCATAATCAATGAAAGCTATATATAAGGCTTGGTTATATTCCGCACATTTCTCTATCACCTGATTGATAGTGTGAATATGGCCTATTGTAGAGTAGCCTTTACGGAATCCTGCCTGGTCCTTTGGTTGACGGAAGTCTAAGGTGTTCTTGATTCTATTTGCGATTACCTTAGTAAAGAGTTTGTAGGCGACTGACAGTAAGCTGATTGGTCTATAATTTTTCAACTCTTTGGCATCCCCTTTCTTATGGATTAGGATTATGTTAGCGTTCTTCCAAGATTCCAGTACGCTCGAGGTCATGAGGCATTGCATATACAGTGTGGCCAGTTTCTCTAGAACAATCTGCCCACCATCCTTCAACAAATCTGCTGTTACCTGATCCTCCCCAGCTGCCTTCTCCCTTTGCATATCTCCCAAAGCTTTCTTTACTTCTTCCGGCGTTACCTGTGAGATTTCGAATTCCTCTAGACTATTTTCTCTTCCATTATCGTCGTGGGTACCACTGGTACTGTATAAATCTATAGAACTCCTCTGCCACTTGAACTATCTCATCCATATTAGTAATGATATTGCCGGCTTTGTCTCTTAATGCATGCATCTGATTCCTGCCAAGTTTCTTCTTCACTGCTTTTAGGCTTCCTCCGTTCCTGAGAGCATGTTCAATTCTATCCATATTATACTTCCCTATGTCAGCTGTCTTACTCTTGTTGATTAACTTCGAAAGTTCTGCCAGTTCTATTCTAGCTGTAGGGTTAGAGGCTTTCATACATTGGCGTTTCTTGATCAAATCTTTCGTCTCCTGCGATAGTTTACTGGTGTCCTGCCTAACGGAGTTACCACCGGCTTCCATTGCACACTCCTTGATGATGCCCACAAGATTGTCGTTCATTGCTTCAACACTAAGGTCCTCTTCCTGAGTTAAAGCCGAATACCTGTTCTGTAGCTTGATCTGGAATTCCTCTATTTTCCCCCTTACCACTAACTCATTGATCGGCTTCTTATGTGCCAGTTTTTTCTTTTCCCTCCTCAGGACTAGGTTAATTCGAGTTCTTACCATCCTATGGTCACTGCAGCGCACCTTGCCGAGCACGTCCACATCTTGTATGATGCCAGGGTTAGCGCAGAGTATGAAGTCGATTTCAATTCTAGTCTCACCATTCGGGCTCCTCCACGTCCACTTTCGGCTAACCCGCTTGCGGAAATAGGTATTCATTATCCGCATATTATTCTGTTCGGCAAACTCTACTAATAACTCTCCCCTGCTATTCCTAGAGCCTATGCCATATTCCCCCACTGCCTTGTCTCCAGCCTGCTTCTTGCCTACCTTGGCATTAAAGTCACCCATTAGTATAGTGTATTTTGTTTTCACTCTACCCATCGCCGGTTCCACGTCTTCATAGAAGCTTTAGACTTCCTGGTCATCATGACTGGATATAGGGGCGTAGACCTGTACAACCTTCATTTTGTACCTCTTATTAAGTTTCACAACAAGACCTGCCACCCTCTCATTAATGCTATAGAATTCCTGTATGTTACCAGCTATATTCTTATTGATCAGGAATCCGACTCCTAGTTCTCGTCTCTCCGCTAAGCCCTGGTAGCACAGGACGTGCCCGCTTTTTAGCACTGTATATGCTTCTTTTGGCCTCCTAACTTCACTGAGCCCTATTATATCCCATTTACTGCCCTCTAATTCCTCCAATAGCACTGCTAGACTCTCATCACTAGATACCATTCTAGCGTTAAACGTTGCCAGGTTCATATTCCAATGGCGGCCTGTCCGGATCCAGGGATTCTTAGCACCCTCTGCAGCGTTACAGATCTGACCGCCGCCGTGGTCAGTTGCTTCGCGGCTGCTGGGGACTGAGGGCCGGGGTTTGATTGTTGTATTCATATAGGAGGTTGTGGCCAAGTACTGCACCAGGGTGGCCAATCCTGCTCTGGTGAGGGAGTGCGTTACCGGTTCTGGTCACCGGGATCAGGCCACACTCCAGGCCTGTTTATGTAATTTTATCAATATGCGGATTTTTTTTTTTCTTATCCAGTGGAAAATTGCCGGCACCGGGATTGGAACCACGGACCTCTTGCACACGAGGCGGGTGTTCTACCTCTACGCCACCACTGCACCGCACTCTTTCCAGACAGGCCTAAACAAAGGGCCGCAGATGAGAAAAAGCAAAGCTGTGCTGCTCACGCAGTGATGCCCAAATCGCGAACGTGCTCTCATGCACTAGCACAAGATAAGCACAAGATCATCCACGTTGGCATGGAGTTCAGATTATCAGTGGCGGTGCGGATTTCAGCATGAATTAGCGGGATGTGTTGCATACGGCTTTCAATACGTTACTGGATGGACCGCGAATTATCCGAAATTTCGAATGAACGAGTTGTGAACTAAAGAGCTTTTACTGTGTATAGATTTAGTTTTGTAAATTTGTAAGGTTGTTTCAGCACGGAGCGTGTTAGGGAAAGTTTTGATGCCATGTGCAGGGGACGAGTTCTCGGCTCTGTTCTTGGTGGAGCACAAGGCCTCAGTGGACCTGGCTGTGCCTTTGAAGAAAGAGACAGCCCTGCACATGGTTGCTGGACTTGGAGGCAGCCGCGAGTTAGCGGAAGGCATGGTTCGTGTGGCTGCCTGCCTTCTGAAGCATGGTGCAGACGTCAATGCCCAAGACAGCAATGGAAAGTGAGGAGAACCTCTGTTTGGCACTTTGGAGTGTTAAAACTCATGATCACAGTGGGTGCTCGAAACCCACACATGTAGTTAAAGAAAAGCACTTTTAAAGAATCTAGCCACTCTTGTATTTTTTTCTATCATCTAGAAAGCACTGGAAAAAATTTATTTTATTACTGATACAGATGTTCTTTCACCATTTTAAGCAGTCATTATAAACAATACTGCCACTGCATTTTGGACCATGGAGATGGTAATACTACAGCTGTTTGTGTCTTAGTGAACTGTATATAATACCTATGAACAAAACAGAGCATGGGATGGGGAGCATATTGACTCCTAGGTCAAGTTCCTTAGTTTTGATTTTGATAATGTGACTACAAGCAAGTTGTAGTTAGGCAGTTCTTAAGCTTATAATAAATTCAAACATTGCACTGAAGCAGAATTAAGTGTTAAAAGAATTTTCTAAGCCTAAAGACACCTTTCGAGAAAGTTGTTATTGCCTTTGAGAATTCGAGAGGCTCCTTTTTCTGGGCATTGTTAACAGTAAAATGCTGCCTCTACATTGGAGTGGCATGTTGCTGAGAAGAGTTGCTTTTCTGCATAGACTCCTAATTGACATTGTACTAATGTTGTTTGTACAGTACTCCTGTTCACCGAAGCATAGAGGCCAAGAATATGGGTGTTTTCTGCCTGCTCCTTGAAAGTGAAGCTGTAAACCTGGAACTTCGAAACAACGAACAACACACACCGCTTGGCTTTGCGCTTCACTTTTGTGATGGCCCGTATGACAAGGAGAGCTTTGCTAGCCGGTTAGCAGACCGTGGAGCTAGCCTTGATGCTGTGGGCCGAATAACAGGTGACTTGGGGTTGTTTGCTCTTTGCATTTCTGGCTTGTATTCTATTTTAGTCCTCGTTTCATGTCTCCCAAATCAAACCCTGCAGATCATTCATATCTTGCATGTTATGATGATAATGTTAGCAAACATGTACTTGTTAGCAGAAGCTTTTCTTTGTTCTAAGGGCACTGAAGATGTGCGCACATTTGTCTCAGAGGTATTTCCCACTGTCCTTGGAGGAGGTGTACTATGCAGGAGGGCTGACAAAATTTCTTGGCCCAGTAATCCTGCTAGTGTGTAACAACTACATTATTATTCAATGCAAGCTTGTTGCAAGCGCCAATTATGCAATGCAAGTGCCAATTATGTCATTACAATCACAGGAAAAAGACATGAAATATTGATCTGTTAGTTTGCCTGTTGCGTAGTGGCCTGGGATCCCACCATGCTGCTAAAGGCTGAATGCTATGAGCCGTCTCCTGTATTGCAAAATCAGTCCAACCCTTCCTCCCCACTTGGCATGGCGTAATTCTCGGCGTGAGGGTTATCTCATGTATCTTGGTAATTTGGAGCGTGCCTATGAACTTCTTTCCTGCTCGGTGGCTCCTCTTCTTCAATGGGGTGAACAGTAAGAAACCCCAGGCAGTCAAAATTAATATAGTCATACATTACAACACCTCCCATAGCCTGCGTTGCATTAGGTAGTTAAAACCCATAAATACAATCATTTCTTATTCCACAACAAGTGTGAGGAAGCGTAGAGAGCAATAAAAAAAAAAGAATACTGTGAATTGATTTGGTAGCACTGAAGCACCAAAAGGCAATGAGTTGACTACACTGAGCTGGCATCTCATTTGTTTGCGACATTCAAACAACTGCAGTCACTGTAATGTTGTTTTAACTTACAATTTAACTCTGCATAAATATTTTTCTAGAATCACCGCTTATTTTGAGCTGGTTGCATTAAGAGATGGCAGTTATTTATGCTGTAGCAGCCTTGGCTTTGCTCAGTAACTGGGTCAGCATCTATCCACTGAAAAAAAAGTGTGCTAGAGAAAATGTTCTGCACTCTTGTAAAGACAGTTACATTACCTGTGATATATTTTGTAATCAGTCACTGAAGCTGTTGCATTGATTACTTGCATCTATTGCAGGGGACTCCCAACTGCATCTTGTAGCTCGTGCTGGTAATGAAGATGCTGGAATCTTTCTTGCTGAACGGGGAGCACAGTGCAATATAAGCAATAATAAGGTGAGTAGAAATAAAATATGCTCATTGAGCAACTTCTTGCACATGAGAATGCTGGCCCAAATAGTACTTGCATAGATGTAATGCAATTTTGTTGCTTGGAAACTGCAGATTAAAAAGTACTCTATTTGTAACTGTGGCATGGATCCATTTTTCTGTTTACTGCACTGGGCTTTACTGCCAAGTGCATGAGTAATGGAAAGAAGTCAACCCTAAAGCTCACGATGCACTGCAAGTGAACTTCAGTGTAGTCACTAGATGCAGAATACTGCTGTGCAGTGAAACGGACCAAGGGCTCGATTTTTCGTTAGGTTGTGTCGGTCATAGTTGGCGAGAAGCTAATTAAAACAGGTGCATAGGTCAGACAACTTACAGATGCTCATTTACAAGCTATTTCTTACGGCATCTTGTTTATCTAACTTCTCAGCTGACCTTACTGTGCACACAGCGTCATGTTGTTTTATAATCATCATAAAGCTTTTTGTTATTTTTGTAGTTGTTCAAACCACTAAAGATTTGTCCCTGCACTATACGTGCAGTTACACTATATTTGTGCAAAGCAGGCAGTGGTGAGCAGACACATTTTCTGGTTGGCTAATTACATCAGGAATTCTTTGGTTCCTTTCTTCTGGCTGCATCACTAATAAAAGTGGCATGTGTTGCCATGCAGGGAGAGACTCCACTGCACGCTGCATGCCAGGCTGGTTTGGCACGTCTAGTCCAAACTCTTTTGGAGCATGGCGCTGACCCAAACAAGCAGACACTGGGCTCTGTAGCAGATGATGACGATGCCCGCTACCTGGAAACACCACTACATCGTGCAGTGATCAACAAGCATGTTGAGGCTGTCCGCAGCATCCTTCGTCATAAAGGTACTAAATAGTTGGGCATGTTGGAACAAACTCCCTTTTACAAGCAGGTTCTGCATGCTGTCCTTTCTTGTGCTTCTGCCTTTAAGCACTTGTGTCTGTTCGTACCTCCATAAGAACTGAAGTTCTGCTGTTTTACTTCACATCATGAAATTGATGTGGTGTACATAGACAGCATTTAGTTGCTAAGTCTAGGTGGCAGGGAAGGCCTTTTCATCATTGTTGTATCACATAGTTTTGTTAATGACTGAACATTGTTATAGAGCGTAGGTGCTTGTATATGTGTGCCCAACAAGCTACAAGTCCATTAACCTTCCAAATCTGAAAGTCATTTCCAACCAACATGCTATGCTCAATTGACATTTTTATGGTTTTCCAAAATACCTAAGAGTCCTTTCTGTGGGCAGTGTCCCTCCAGTCAACACTTGTCAGGTATCTTGACAGTCCTTAAATGCTAGCTAGGTATTTAGTTTATTGCTGTCACCAGACGATCTCTAAACTGCACGGTCAGATTCTGTATTAACGTAATAGCGTGTATTCAAGCAAGGTTGTTTATATTGCACAATTGTAAAGCTTCTCAACGTTTGCACACAGACTTGGCAGTGAAGACACCTGGCGCAGGGCTGCTGATAGCCAATTTGAACCTGAAGAACTCCAAAGATGAAACAGCACTGAGCCTGTCCCTTGAGCTGGGCCTTCATGATATGGCGCGCGAGTTGCTTGCTACAGGAGCTAGCTTGGATGTGGTGGATGCCGAAGGCCTCTCTCTGCTGCATCGTGCCATTTTGCATCAGGACACTGCAGGCGCCATATTTCTTTTGGACCAGGTGTGTTGTGCATTTGAAACAAAGCGATCCCCAGGTAGCCATAGTTAATCCGGAGTCTCTCACTATGGCCTGCCTAATAATCATATCATTGTTTTGGCATGTAAAAACTCCAGAATATTTAAAGCTTTTGAAGGATGGTAGTGCAACACTAGGTGTGGAGGCAGTCACTGGGCCCTGCACTGCTGGTCAGTAGTACTAAGAGTTGGGCTAGTTGATGTGGGTTTATTTCTTGTATAATGGAGGTACATAAAGTAAAAAGTAATATAGACAAAAATAACAGCACTTGTTTTCCTTATCTGCTTCTTGTTTTTCATCCTTGCATTATGTGGTACCACTACACCAGAAATGTGTCGCATACGACCATTATTTTGGCTGCGGTAGCCAGCTCAAAAATTGTAAGAAATTTAAACACACAGGAGGTATGCTAGCAGTGCACAAATTTAGCCTTTAATTGACTTTATGGCAAAGCGTGAAGCCTTGCTGTGAACCTGCATCTCGAGCCTAAATTTCCGCACTGCCAGCACACTATTTGTGGGTGTTCTGGCCACAAGGAAAAGTCACTCTGTGTGGCAGCAGTGCAGTACCAAAACCAACGTTGACTCGGCATACAGAATAAGGCAGTGTCTGGACCTTTACTTTGTGGCTGAATCACATTGTGAGAGTTTAATCATGGTTGTGTGCTGTTCTTTGCACTGGGTGCATGTGCAAATTTTTTCCCAGGTTGTTTTTGTGAGTTGCAAAAACTGGTTATACTATGCTCAAAGATCAAAGATAAGGTTTATAGCACAACCAATTTGGAAAGTTTCTACACTCTTTGCCAGTCTCACAGAAACATCCTCTAGCAGAAGCAATTTGATTATTCTTTTGCTGCATTAAAATGAGTGTTCTGCCTGCTGGTGTAAATTTCATCCTTAAAAGCAGGAAAGGTGTTTGAATGTAAAAATGCTTTGCAAGCATTGAAGAGAGCTCGGCCAGCAGCAGAACTTCTAAATATCTGGAAAGTTAGCCCTGTCCACTGTTACCAGTGCAATATCAGCTGCATATCGTTATGTTCTCCACCATTTCACTTTGTATCCTTCAATTGTTTACTGAACTCGCTGAGAGGACCTCTGTCAAATCTTTAGATGACAAGAAGTCTTGCTAAAAATTTAAGGAAGGCGAACATGGTTTTCAGGGTACGTGAATAGTAATTTTTGAGACCGAATTTAATATGAATTGAATAGTGCCAAAAGCAAATCAAATATGTTGAATACTTTTTGAATACTGTATTTATAAAATTCTAATGTGGCCCTGCATGTGACACGAACACAATTTTCATGGCAAAAAAATTATACAAACAAAAAAGCAACGAAATGTTAAAACAGAATGTGTTCACGACATTCACTTATGGCAAAGAAAACTAAGGTTAAAGCTAGTTTTTCAAATATTCTACAATAAAGTTGGAATTAATAAGGAAACTTATTTAAAGAAACTGTTCTATATTTCCAAGTGCAGTGATCATATCCTAAACATATGTGGATACCGGGCCAGGACGTGCCTGTTCACTTGTTTGTTTTCCAATGTGCATAGCAGAATGGAACAAGCTGCCTGAAGGGCAATTACGTTGCCAAAATGAAGAGTTGTTTATGTCCATGCTGTAACACACACACCCCTCCCCCCACTTGGGCAATGCTGGGTCATTCTTGAATAGACAAAAATAAAATAAAAGTGCACCTGAATGTAATATGTGCCCAATTTATAAAAGGAAAATGTAGCTTGTCCCTACGTTCGCTACCAGAAACAAACAAGACATGCAGAAGTCATCTTCACAGATGGGAATTTTTTATATTAGCTTTCATAATGATAGCGGTGCGTCATCACCATTTGCACTACATTAGCCACAGATATGAAGCACACATGGTGCTATTCTCGAGCAATCACTTTAGAGATACAACTATGTTTTTCACAAGATTTTATGTGACTGCATTGAACTTGTTGAAATGTGTGGCCGAGAGCCTTCCTGGCACTCTGCATATATAGCGAGCTTGGCGTAGTGCCAGAAACGCTGGTGGCCGTACGTGCTGATGCCTCCTGTGCCGAGTTGCGTGAAATCTCACGAAAGTGAGGGTATCTCTCTGAAAGTGATCATAGTCAAGAACAAAATGAACCCACAGGAACCTTGAAGAAAACGGTCTCTGCCACCATCACGTGATGGCAATGATGCTGTCTGACATCTCTGATGGTAGGCTGTTGCCAATGCGGCTTTGGTTTTGCATCTGATTGTAATGCTCAGGCAATGTGCTGACCCCTTTCTTTTTTCCGTAAAGAGGTGCTTTAGATTCGTGTAAATATGATAGTTTTTAATAATGAACAGCCTTTAAATTAAATTCTGGGGTTTTATGTGCCAAAACAACAGTATGATTATGAGGCATGCCATAGCGGGGGACTCTGGATTAATTTTGACCACCTAGGGCTCTTTAACATGCAACCAATGCATTGTACACGTACATACATTTTTGCTTTTTACCCCCATCAAAATGAAACCGCTGTGGCTGGCATTCGATCCCGTGCCCTCGGGCTTACCTGCACAATGTCAAAGCCACTACGCCACCATGGTGGGCAGTGAACAGCCTTTCTGACCATTAATACAAAACAATGTTGACATCTCGGTATTCACTACATTAGGAAGTTTCAAACGTGCACATGATAAAGTATGCATTATCAACTGGTTTCCTTGAAGTATGCTTGGTCATGCAGTATTAGAATGAAGCTTTAAAAGGTAGTCACGTGAGCACGTTAGCACTTATTCTGTTAGAAAGGTCTTTGCAGATGGTGCCACTATTACATATCAAATAATGCTGCAATACACTGTATTCGGAGAAATCCAAGAGAACATGCAGTTGCAGCATTGATAAATAGTACCAAACAACACCCATTACTAAATGTTGTAACTTTGCGCAATTTGAGTATAAATCCTCGTGGTTTAGCTACAAACATCTGGCTCCCAGAGCAGTGATACAGTGTGCTCACTCCCTTCCCATTCTTTATGTGTGGCAGGGGTGAAAGTAGCTTCACTTTTGCTTCAGTTTCATGACTGATTTTGCATCGCTGGCAATGTGACATATTCATAAACTGTTCGAAAAATATTTGATTTTGCAAATAGTGTTTTCGATTCAAGCACTGAATTGAATAGGACAATATTCAGTGAATTATTCAAAAGTTACTAACACTTGCACACCCCTGCATAGGGTAGGCACGTACAGTCAAACCTCGATATATAGAACATGGATATATCGAATTATTGCGTATATTAGACACTTTCTATATCAACTGGAAAATTGCTTCATTTTTAATTTTTTATTTCAAACGGGGCGGTTGTAAATGGATATATCAAACTCTGCCACCCCAGACCACATGCAGCTCTGTTGACAGGTGGCAAGCTTTCCTGCAACACCCTTGAAGATAGCGGTGGTGCGATGGGTGTTCCCGACTGATCGCGCCGAGGGCACCATTTGAACGTAGCAGTGTTCGCACGCAGCTAGTTCAGCTGTTCGCACGCAGCTTGGCTAGTCCGACAACGTCAACGATGAATTGCATTTGTGGCACTGGCTCCTTCTCGGTGCTGCGCTCTGTGCCTGCCACGCCTTACAGGGACTGGTAGTTTGCATCCATAAAGACAAGCGGCAGCATGCCCTCACTGGGCTCACTCATCGACACCTCGGCAGGCGCCACTTAATACATTGTTATTGACAGTGTTTCAAAATGGTTTGATTGACGCTCATGGAGATCGCAGCAGAAATAGCAGCCAAACGAAGACACTGCTGAGGTTGATCCCGCATGCCCCGCTCCCGACTTCTTCTGAGGCTGTAGCTGCTTTGGCCCTTCTACGCCGCTACTGCAGCCCGATAGAAGGCACCAGCCTATCGCTTGTGGATTGTTCAGACTATGTTGAGGATTCCGTGTTTAAGCACGTGGCTGCCAATAAGAAGCAGGCTACACTGCTGCAGTACTTTCAGCCAAATAAATAAATACGTTGTGTGAAGCTTCAAGTGAGTATTTACCGCGCTATGGTTGGGGCATAATCAGGGAATGTTGTTTGTAGCGCGTGTTCGGTTGCACCGCACGCGATTTGCCTAGGCCGCACAGGCTTTCCGCGGCTGATGAAGTCAGCATGGCCTAAGCTAATTGCATGCGGCGCAATCGACTGCACACTTCGAACGATTACCCTTGGTTCATTGATTTATTTCCAGAAGCTTTTTATGCATTTTTTAATGTGATTTTATATGTTGAATTCTGGCTATATCGAACTATTTCGCAATCACTGAGCTGTTCGATATATCGAGGTTCGACTGTATTACAGGGAGTACCTGAAGTATTGTCATTGTAGCAAGAAATGAGCTGAAAAAATAGATCTTGCATAAATGTAGTTCTTAGCAAATATGCACATTTATGGTGTGCTATAGCGTCAGGGGAGGTCATAACAAACTTTCCATTTCAGCCAATTCTACTTTAAGTAAATCAGCCTTACAATGCATGTTTATTTGACTAGGGGCACGTAGCTGCAGCAGGCAGGTATATGCGTTTCCCTCACAGCAGTACACAAAAATGCAGGTCCTATCGGCTCTGATAAGGAATCTAAAGTGCAGGGGCACTGTAAGGAAGATTAAGACCCAGCTCAAAAGGGTAAGGCATATATAAAAGCACAGTACAGAGCTGCATTAGTTGCTTTGTTGTCTGTCACATGAAAATAAGCACAGAGGAATCTCATTGGGCTGATTTAAAGCTTTTAAAGAAGGTACGACAAAGAACTAGAAGGGATAAACACCTTGTGAAGCAAATGTTTCTGGTCTCTTGCTTGTTGTCTCATGACGAAGTGTGTGTTATTCAAACGTTTTGTCATCTGCTCATTTTGTAGTTGTTTCAATGTGCTACTGTTGCATGATATGTGCTGATCGGCTGAACTATTAGTCCAGTATGCAAAACATTTTTGTACCGATAATTTGTTGCACAATGATAAAGAGCCTTCCGCTACAGGCTCTCTCACAGCCCCATCATTCAAACATCTCTCAGTCTGAGCTGCAGTATTAGCAATACCACGGTGTTAATACACATTTGTGGTGCTACATTTCCGTCAGTGCTTTACAGTGGTGGAACAGCCATTTGACCTCTCGGCACAGATTGCAGCATAGGCAGAAAGCTGATTTGGCATAGCGATAAGTACTTTTAGCACAGTGTTGCACATAGATCTAGACGCAATATGGTCTCAGTTACAACTAAAATGGTCAACAAATATAGCACAGCCAGCTTTGTGTATCAATGTGGCATTCGTGATAAAAATTGCTAGTCTAGTTTCACAAGAATCTTTAATATAATTTGTCTCGCTGTGTGCATTTTGCAGTATAACGCAGTTTCTACAATTTCGATTTGTAGCAGGTGTTTGCGTGTTCGCTGCACTTCAAACGAAAAAAAAAAAAAATTGATTGCAGCACAAGGACGTGTAAGGCAGACCGCACACTATAGGATGTGCACTACTAAACCAAAATTACAGTGAAAATATCCAGAGGCTTGACTGAGTATCTCCTGCATAACTGTGCATTGGGCCATACATAAGTTTTTTCAATTAAAACCACGGAGTTCACATAAATGCGGACATTCCTTGCAGTGCTGCAAGGAATGTCCGCACTAATGGGAAATTATTAGCCAGCGGTTACTAACCGCCCTGTCTTTCCTCTTTTTGCTCCTCCTCTTCCTATTCAGTGGTTGAGTATGCACAACTAGAAGGCATGTTTATGGTGGGTCCGTCAACAACTATTTTTTACAATGTGCAACTGAACATTATCTGTAACTGCTCTTTCATCCGACAGCCTCTTCGAGTGTACTCAGCGTTACAGTAACTCGATGAATGCTAGAATGCGAAATTGCACCATAAAGAGCACAAACAAGACTGCACAGTGGCATAATATTAGAACCTCCACCAGAGAGCTATGCAATAAAAGAAAAAAAAAAGCAAATGGAGGACTGGTGGCTCTGGCTATAACTGCGGCTATGGCCACTTTGTACACTTTCACAATGATGATGATGATAGCACTCTTTAGGTTTTGGTTTCAGTTTTACTAGCAAGGCAATTTTTTTTTTTTTTTCTTGCAGGCTTCGCACAATTATCTGCTAAATAGTCGTTTTGGAGCAGGATGGCGCGAAGGCCTGCCCTCAGCGCAATTGGCACAATTAGTACAGCTGTTCCACCACTGTAGCTTAGAAAACTTGTCCGGTTTGTGTCATGTTGACTTGTACCAGCTGTGTTTGTGGTTACTCTTCATGTTGTCTTAGCAGCATTACCTGGTATCTATAAAGTATCCATAAATAATATCTGCGCAGGGGGCTGACCTCAACCTGCGCACTCAGGACGGGGAGAGTCCACTTCAGCTTGCCATCAAACGCCACCTGCCGGCAGTGGTCAAGGCTTTGTGTGAGCGAGGTGCTGATATGACTATAACAGATGAAGCCAGTAGCTGCAAGAGTGCTCTCTGGCTTGCCTTAGAAGGTGGCCAGGAAGATGTTGCCTCCGTCCTTGTGAGTACTGCTTAGTTCACAACTGGCGTGCATTTTTCTATTACAGCAAGAACACTGAAGTGCCTGTGATGAATAAGCTATTAAGTACGACCAAATTGGCTTTGTGTGTATTGCATGCTGACAGAAAACTTTAGTTCCTATCCAATGCATGAGTTTAAAACATATGCCACATCCAAGACTACATTCCAATTCTCATCCAAATAAAGACAATTGTTGAAGAGTGCTGTTTCATTGATATATGCAAACAATCAGCACAGCCTGTTCACATGTGACAGTTAATTGCAGAAAACGAGCTTTATGAACAGCTATTCCTTTATGCAGTCAAAACAATTTCATCATTATTTTCACTCTTGTAGCTCCTGCACAAACCATGACAAGTCTGCTTTCTGATGCCAGTGTGACACTTGATGCAGATCAGTTTTGCAAGTCTGCTTAACATTGACCATACTTACAGGTCACAAGTTGCATAACTTCTATTGATGATGAATGCATTGACACATTTATGTTGCAATTGAACTTACCCTTCTGCTTTTGCTGCTTAATGCAGTGACTGTGCTCCAAAGGTTCCCAAAATGTTCAGATTAATATTGTGTACACAATAGCAGAGATAACTAGTGCAGTGTAATGCAAAGGGAGAAATTTTTCCTCATCTTTACTTTATACAGGTTAACCACTGTGCAATTTTAGTAAGTTCTTTTTTATTCAGCAGCATTATGTGATCTCTTGTAACTGTTTCAGGTCCAGTATGGCTGTGATACTGACTGCTGGTCAGAGGGTCCTGGGTGTTGCTACCAAACATTACTGCACAGGGCCATTGACGAAAACAATGACTCTGTGGCCTGCTTCCTGGTTAGGAGGTGGGTCTTGTGGCAATGCAGCCATCCTCTGCCTGCTTTTTCATTTAGAGCGTACCTTTGCTGGCTTCTCTTTCTTGTACCCCAGTCACACTGATCACTGTCTATTGCGATTGAGCCCAGTCTGGATTGAATTTCTTGACCGCGATTGGCTCTCTTCTGAAACTTGCACAAAGGAAGTGTTGCGATTGGGAAATTTGATCCCGATTGGGTTCTATGCAATCAAAAGTACCCCATGGGACCAGGTTATAAGACCCAACAGGCAGGCAAGGCCGTTCACATCTTGGTATTTTATTTTGTACCCAAGATTGCTTTTGTCTGCGATTGTTAATGCCTCATGTATAGGCTGTTTGCTGTTCATTTGCCCCCTTTATTTTGTATGTTTTGGCTTTAACGGTGCACAAGCTTTGATTAAATTTGCTTATAATTCTATATGATAAGGCTACATGGAGTAGCAGTACAGTCGAACCTTGATAATTCTAACTCGAAGGTGCCTGAAAATTTTTTTTGAATTTAGCAGAAGGTCACTTAACGGTGGACTTTCATGCAGCTCTGCATTAGACGGCACATTGTGTACTGAGGTAACACATGAGTGACGCGTCCCAGAATTGTGGCTTTACAGTAGCATGGCCACACAGCAGCATAGCGTCATAGCAGCATAGTGTCACGGCAGCGTAGCTTTACGGCAGCGTAGCTTTACGGCAGCAGAGCTTTACGGCAGCAGAGATTTACGGCAGCAGAGCTTTACGGCAGCAGAGCTTTACGTCAGCGGAGCTTTATGGCAGCGGAGCTTTATGGCAGCGGAGCTTTACGGCAGCGGAGCTTTATGGCAGCGGAGCTTTACGGCAGCGGAGCTTTATGGCAGCGGAGCTTTGCGGCAGCGGAGCTTCATGGCAGCGTGGCGCATGCCGCCGTGAAGCCACATTTCTTGGCAAAATTTTTGCTGCTGTGAAGCAGCACCTCAAGGCAAAATTCACATATAATCTGCACCCCGACTTTACCGTTAGATTTTTAAAAAATTGTGTGGGTTATATGTGGCAAAACATGGTGCTTGCAATGGAATATGGGAGTAGCAGCCACCGTGTGGCCGCATCATTGGGTTGAAAGCACAGCTGCGTAAGTTGGCGCACTTTTGAGAGCACAGTCGGTGGCTCGGTATGTTCAAATTAGCTGTTGCAAACGCTTACATGTTCGAATTACCAAAAATTTTCATACATTGAAATGCACATAATTTTGACAGGACTACAGCGTGAGTTCAAATAAACAGGAAGTTCATATTAAGTAAGTCGAATTAATGAGATTCTACTGTGTCTTTATTTCTTTGTGCATACATGCACAAGTAAATGGACAGGAGCAAAAGGTGCTTATACACCTACAAAGGCTTCTGCACCTGTAGTTTTCAACAAATACACATTTTTCACACAAAACACACACAACGCATTGTAGACCAACATGAAGGATAACAAAGTTACGCTTCTGCGCTTATAGAAAACAGTTTGGACACTTTTTATACAGTAGCAAAAAAAATAAATAAATAAACGCACTGCATTCACACCTATAGGTGGTAAAAACAGTATATCTTCAATGTAAATTCTGAGCAGTAGTGCCTTGTGTTTATAAATATTCACACAATTAGAGGCCTGCTAAGCAATTTTTAGTGCAGTGGTGACTGTTGCTACAGGTTTAAGGCACTGCATGCAGACTTGCTTCTGTCTGGTTTTGCTTCCTCCACAAATTGGAAATATTCCTTATTCTCACCTAATACTTGATCCTTTTCTTGCACACATTTTGGCAAAACATGTAAGCTTTCTTCATTACTTTTTCAGTGGGTGTGACCTTAATAGTCCTAGGAGGCCTGGTCCTCATGGTGAAGGTGACGAAGAAGCATTTGATGGGCAAACACCGCTTCATCTCTCTTGTGCATGGAGCCTAGAGCAAGTGGTTCAAACACTGATTGAGCACAATGCAGACGTAAATGCCCAGGTCAGTGAAACTGGTTGAAAAAAACATGAAACCGCGTAATGTTCCTGAAAGTGACAACAAATTGGAGCTCTGCTTGTATACTCTGTTGTATTGGTTAGTTAATTAGACTACACATGACATTAGTGACTGTTGGCCTAAGAGGAAACACTTCTCCACTTAGGCACGCCTGTGCAGCTCATGTTGGTGTCTGTTCTGAAGTTCATTTTGTGTGCAATCTCTGTTCAGTTGATGAAAGCTTCATTTCTCGTATTTTCCATTTTATGGAATTGTTTTTATGAAAATTGTTTTATGAAACATATTTTTATGAAAATGCCATAACAATAATTTGTGCTTGAGAAAAAAATTTAAGCTCAAATCAGCAATGATAGACGAAAATTGATAAAGGAACATTTACAAATGACCTTAGAGTGTGCCATGTGTGTTCAGTAAAAGTGTTTTTATCCTGGGGCCATATCCTGAAATGATCCACCTTGGCAATACTATCGACTTGGCGATAGTCACATTCAATAAATCAACTGGCTGCTTACCCATGAGGACAGCATGCACTACCAACACACGCTCTCGAGTGCTTCACAGTGCACCGTGAAAGTGCAGAGCTGCTCGAGTGTGTTGTTTTCGAGTATAATGGCCACAGTACAGGTTCTGCGCACCGACTACAGTTGGCTACAACTGCTATAGTGAAAGAAAATGAAAAAGAAAGTGCAGAGTGTTTTATTTTAATGAATAAATTGTGCTACAACTCGTGCGGCTGCAAAACACATTTTCATGATATTATAAAGTGTCGCACTGTTTCTGCATCCGTGTGTCAGCCATTGTGCACCGCCAGAGCAGCATCATTTGACTTCTATACTACACTTCACCACCAACCACGTGAGCAATGCGTTGTTAATGGTGCTGCTGCCAGCTGTTCCAAGAAACTTTCATCAAAAATTGTCGCTTACACAAGGCAACACAATGCAATAGCTGATCAATGGTGAACAAATATCACTGCACAAAACTACCTGCAAACTGCCACCAAAAGGTACTATAAACTACCAGTGCACTTGTCTCTACTACACCACACCACCAACCGACCGCAAAAGTCATGGTCGTTTACTCAATATATGTCTGGAGCACCCAACAACACCATGTGACGTCAAATTGATGTAGGCCAGAACCACAAGAAGACGCTATTTATTTTCCAGTTTTGCCAAAACAGCCAATTGGCACACAACATTGGTGGAGCCAATGCAATAGTACTATCGCTGAAGTGGATTGTTTCAGAATACAACCCTTGGGTGTGCACCTGCTCATGTGTTCGAATTTGTCTCCAGGACTCGGAAGGTAGAACGCCACTGCATGTAGCCATCAGCAACCAAAACTCTGTTATCATTTCGTTGCTTCTGGCTCACCCAGCCATTAATCTAAGTTTACGGGACAAGCAAGGTTTGACACCATTTGCTATGGCCATGACCACACGTAACAACAAAGCTGCGGAGACCATTATTGCCAGAGAACCGACTGCACCTGAACAGGCAAGTGACAACCTCTTGATTAAGCAGTGCTGTTTTGCAGAGCACTTTTGTGATTTCATGTAACTACGAAGCGTTTTTGTATGCTTTGTAACCTTTAAGGTGTCATGTTAGTCTAAGGTATGTTGGAGCAATTCAGAAGGAAGCTTAAAGGCGCACTTAAAGGAGAAAATTATTTCTTCTGTATTAGTAATTTACCCTTGTACAATACCAAAAACACCACTCTTATTGTGAGAAGATCCTTATCATAAAGATTGGTTACATTGTTTTCTAAAGGTGCCAAGAACTGAATATGGCAAGTTTTGGAAACTTTGTTACAGAGCCAGCACAATTAGTAATGACAATATACATACATCTCAATTTGTGGCGTCACACTGACAAACTGGTGTTGGAATTTCAACACAGATTTCTAAAAAAAAAAACTTTCTCCTTTATTGTCTCTTCTAGTAATCAACCTACTATCATGAAATTAACCCTTTCAGGGTAGATTTTTTACACCATATGCGACCGCCCAGGGTCGATTTTTTTTTCCCAGCTTCCAATTCTTCTGAGGGACCTATCTAAAAAAAATTTACCGTAATTTTTCTGGAATGACGGTAAAGTGAGAAAAAAATATTTTGTGTTGGTATGTATGTACACTTTATTCATGAATAACAATAAAAAAGGAAATAAACTTATAAGAATTCAAAATTTGTTATAGTTCAAGGCTTAAAATATGTGCACACGCAAAAATATTGCAAGTCTGAAGTGTTCCTGCTCCTACACTAATATTTACGTTTATAGCATAATCGAACTGCATAGGTGACCGCGCTCAAAAAGACTGTGGTTGTGTGCCTGTCAAAAAAGCTAAACATGTGACAAACTTCCACATATCTTTATCTTATCGCCAACCAGAGGCAATTAAATATTGCGAGTTTCCCCCCCCCCCCCCAAGAAAAAAGGAAAGAAAAGGAAACGCATGCACAGCGGCGCCCTTCCTATGCTCACCGCTGTGAGCACTAAACGAGTGAGAAACAGGCGGCTGCCCTTTGAGGGATTAGTAATGAGATAGCCATCAGTTTTACAAGCGCAAGACGCCCATGGAACAAAACCCAAACTGCTGCCCGCCCGTGCGTGCGCCAATGCGCGAGCAGTAGTATATAGACGTGCCGGAGCAAACTAGCTCTAAAACAAACCATGCAACAAAAACCGAGAGAGGGAGGCACGAGAAAGAAGTTCCCTGTGTTCCCTCATAGTGGCAGCACATGCCAAGAAAGAAAAAATTTGGAAATTGGCGTGCTTTTTAAACGTACAGATGACGCCGTAAATATACGGCATCGACCATTTTGGATTTGTTCGCTTCGCCGTATATTTACGTCATTGACCCTTCAAGGGTTAAAGACAACATAGTTTTCGAAGACTACCCTATCAGTCTAAACTGATTCAGTGGTTCTCTTTAGTGTCTCTTTAGGGCATGCTGGTGTTTTCAGCAACTGCACAGAATCTGAGCCTTTGCTGTAATTGTACCATCTACCCTGCCAAACACAAACAGGCAGCTGCATGCATGGCTCCAACAGTTTCAGAAGCTGTGCAGCAGTGATTTTGTAGCTCTGTCAAAGCTGGGAAGGTATAAACGCCAAAAAGGTGTTTTTATTGTTGTCTTCAGAGTTATTGCAATGCCACAAGTGCTCGGAACTCCTTGAAAATTCTCAGACAGCTTTGGTTATGTGTGTTGTGACTTTCGAACGTTTGATACAGACAGCACCTGTAGATTTTGTTGCATTGTCATTCCACTTGTTCATATTTGTGTGTAGTAGATGCCCTAGACTGCTCATAGTGTAATACCATACTGCAGAAGCTTGTTGTGAACCACAGAGCAATGGCTAATGCTTTATATATTGGGTGTTTAATGTTTGGCAAATTAAAACATTACTTCAGCATAAGCAATTGCTTTAAAACTTAATTACCTTTTATCAGAGTTACGGAATGCAAGCTGCAGAATTCAATTGATCGTGGAATCATTCCACATTTTTATGCACGTGGAATGGAATGGAATGATGTGGCACCAGGCAGACAGATGGAGTGGAAATGAAATGGGAACCCGATATTCTGGAATGGAGTTTAAATAGAATGGGCACATAGTCATGAAATGCAAAATGTTGACTTTAAGTGAGACAATCAAGCTGGTAAATTTGCCATTTGGAGTGAACTAGACTTGGCCAATGTTTTGTATTTCTCCTATCGGTTCTTTCAATATCTAGCTATAAGTGACTAGTCCTGCTGTGTAATTATAAACAACACTGTATTCTGAACACACTACATTTCTGAAGACAGTGACCTTTCTGAATTTACAAGAATGAAGTGCATTTAAAGACAGCAACTTCTAGTTGTCAAAAAGTATTATTCGGTTTAGCAAGAGCACATTTAATATATGGCACAAGGATGGAGGCCAAAAATGGCATCGCAAATTGTTGAACCCTGCACGTGTCTATTTTGATTTGGAGCAGTCACAAGTTGGCAACTGTAGACTATAGTAAATATTTGAAAAATTGGTGCACCATGTAAGAAATGAGTTAGGTTTTGCTTAATCCTAAATTGAAAAACCACATAAACACAGAGGCATAATTTCACTATAAAGACCTTGAATATTATAGACCACTTGAAATTACGGTTTTGAAGAAGCCTAGAGAGTGAGCATTTGCTCTGTTTTTTTGCGTTTTTCGGTGTAAGGAGGAAGGGGCTTTGGAAGAGGAGACTACAATTCAGGCTGTGTGGAAACGCTCGACTCTCATGCGTCTCCTGTAATCTGGATTCTCCACATAGCTAGACGCCAGCGGGGTCGGTGTGGTAAACTGAAGTGCAAATATGGAGATGCATGGACGTTTTCTTCTAGTTTTGTTTACTAAATGTAAAATAGTAGCACATCATAGTGCAGAACTTGATGTGCTCCAGCAACACTTGCGCACCGGCATTGCGTAACGCCTAGCATCGCCACCGATTCCACTACTGTCGAACATGCGGCTGAAACAAACATGCCTGGCAAAACGTACCGTGCTTGCGCTTCTCCGCAGGCTGGCAACAGCGTGCATGCGCAAGCAAGCGCCACGGGGCTAAGCAGTGAGGTGAAGCACTCATTCAGGGCCAGGAGCGGCGTAAGGACGCATGGAAGTAGCTTCGGAGCTACCTTACGCTGAGGAAGCACCACGGAAACCTTCACTGAGGGCCCCTCAGTAAGGAAGCTTTCAGAGTAACATAAGGTGGCCTCACCGCAATAAAGCTTCCTTACTGAGGTAAGGAAGATTTCATTGTTTGGCCTTTAGTGTATGAAAGGTGCAATAAGTCCCCTCTTGATTGTTTGCAATACTGCATTGTCATTCGTTTGTCCCAAGAGCATGTTTCAGACCCCACAACTGTCACCACAAATTGGCATGCTTTGGAGATATTTTGATCGCAAGAACGGAATATAGTTTGCAATCGCATCACATATTCGTAACTTCTAACACGTGCAGCTAACGTATGTATGCTGACGCTATTTGACAATCAAGATAATAAAATTTGTGTAATAATGTTTTATGTACTTCTTTGTCTAGTCCTGTCACACGTGTAATTGCTTTATGTGCACATCTTGTAATTACTGCGCAAGTAGCAACAGTTGTAGAGAAAGCAGTGCAGTTACTGGAATCGGATGAATCCCAGGAATGGGAATGGTCCAACTCTCACCATTTCAGGAGTCTAAAGGAGTGGAATCTATAGAAATTTCCACCGTTCGGAAGCGAATTGGCATGGAATGAAGGACCCCACTCGGCAACTTTGCTTTTTATTGGGTCATAAAATGTGTTCTGTGTATTGTGTGTACTATAATATATTATATATCACACTATATGCTACACATTTTGTTATTCTCAACATTCGATAAGAGGTGGCAGCTGCAATCACAAAGGGGGCGAAATGCAAAAATGCCCATGTCTAGTAGTACGTTGGAGGCACGTTAAAGATTCGCTGGTGGTAAGAATTAATCCAGAGTCCCATACTATGGCATGCCTCATAATCAAATCGTGGTTTTGACAATGACAATGATGACAATGATGTTTGTTTTTGCATCAGTACATGACGCGAGGAGCATGCAGAAAAAGCTGCCACATGGACAGCTTGACGAAGCCGCAGGCCCCCGCATTGGCGTTTGCGCGGCGTTAGCGAGCACAAAGGTAGTACTTCATTGTTGTACATTATTGTTGTACATGTACATCAGTACATCAACACATGAAACCCCAGAATCCAACATTCTATAAGAGGAGCAAGTTTGTAAAGTTCTTTTGCGTGTCTTAAAGGGAGACTGCACTGGTATGGTCCTTCTTTCTGCCATAGGAAGTGCTAGAATTTTTGTGATCTCTAGTACTTTTGGTAACAAAGAATACAGCACACAGTAGTGTGAATATACAAGAGGGCATTTATTGCTTATTCTATGTGAGACTGTCAACTAGCCAAATTACATGCTAGGAATAGTTTCTTGATAAGGCATGCTGAGGGATTAAAGAATATTCACTCGCCAAGCGAGGATATCGAGTGAATAATCAAACATTAACAAGTGCAGTCCTGAGAATAGGAGAGCATGTTCGCCCATGCCAGTGTTACGCTTCTAAGCCAAAAGCGAAGCCTTCCATAGATTAGTTCCATGAACTGAATCAACAAGTGTGCTTTCATTCTGCATGTGCTGACATCCCACAACCAAAGAGAATGAAATTTTACTTGGGCCTGAGTTATCAATACCATCAGGTGGTACTAGCATCAGAACGCTTACACCATCTCCTGTTGCAGCTGCATAGCTACATTACACTCCCATTATTGCATGTTAGTCATGCGGCATGGAGCAAGAAACATTTAGGAGTGGAAACTCCGCTGTTTGCGGCAACTAGAAAAGGTCACAAGCCTGCGGAGCCACTATCATGCTGGCAGCGCCTGGCGGCCGTTTCAGTTGCCAGGGCAACCGGTCGAGCGTGTTGCTCCCGTTCGGCCGCGCACGCCTGACTTCTATTGAGGGCATGGAGGAAGTGGCCAGAGAGTGCGCCTGCCCAGGCGCTACATTTCTTTTTTTTTCGCTGCGGCTTCTACGACGCGCCGCATGTCGCCACCACTGCATACGGCCCCATCAGCGCATACAATTGTGACCTTATCTGGTCGCCCGCGCTCACTCACGCTGACGGGAGTTTCACCTCCTAAATGTCTTCCTCCCTGTCATGCGGTAAAGCTGAACATCAGGGAATGCGAGAGCTGTGCTGGGAAGACAAACATTAGGGGAGGCAAGAAAGTTGTGCGTTCCCACAAATTCAATCAATACTGCGTCATCTCTTTACTGTATGCTGATTAACAATAACAGAATTGTATTGTACTGAACAAGTTCTGTTTGGGTTTGTTGGTTAATGAAAAATCAGCAGTTATATCGATTTTATAAGTGGCTGTGCTTTCCTGTTCAGATTTTTCTTTGTCTTGCTTTTTTTTTCTATATTCATCACTGGTGCTCATACTAGTGTTTGTCTGGAGATGCTGGCTTAGTTTTTTCTTCTTTGTCCTCTCTTTTTTTCTTTTCACCTCATTTCAGTATGACAATCGAGGCCGTAATTTCCTCCATATTGCCATCCAAAAGAGTGACATTGAAAGTGTGCTCTTCCTTCTGAGCATACATGTCAACATCCACTCGAGGACGCAAGATGCTTCACAGCTCACTCCACTTCACTTGGCTGTTGAAGCAGGTTCCGAAATGATTGTGCGCAACCTGGTAATATACTCCTACACTTTATTGCAAATGTCATTAGAGTTGCGATAACGGGTGGCTGCCAAGAACAATAACGTTTTTGGGTGGCCATATGTGCACATGCTTTACGGTGATGGAGTTGAAGTTTTTAGAATAAATTGACATTTCAGATATTACTCGCAATATCATTTAGCATAGCAATAGCATTCATCACGTACATTAGGACAGTTCTACATAGAATTCCATGAACAATATTAGAGTGATTAGTATTTCTAAACTATTACTATTCTCAGTATTCCCAGTAAACATGTTTGGAGCACTGACTGACTTGAAGTGCGTTAAGACTTGAAGTGTGTTATTGGACCAAGTGCCCTGAAATAGTTTTAATGGTATTAGTTCATTTAAAGAATTATTGTACTACTAGTTAGTATGTATTATCTTTGATGGATGTGGTTGTAAGGAAGCTTTGTCAAAAAATAACATCCTCTTTATTTCTACTTTACTGTCATTTGCTTCTCTCAGTTCAAGCATATGATGTTTGTACACAGGGAAACAAAAATCTGAGAAAGGAAGGTAATTCCTAAAAAAAAACATGCTCATTTATGTTTATTGAACAGTCGCAACCATCAGCTTCAAGTGCACTGTCAAGCTATCCAATGCTTTATCTTCCTTTCCTGGTTCCATTGTGTTGCAAAATTTTTATCATGTGAAAGCAAATTAGCCTTCTAATAAACATAAACTACCATTTTCTGCTCTTTAGTCAATGAAAACAAGTTTATTGTATAGCTCGGAAGTTGTTATATGACAACTGTACTATCTTCTGTGGAACTGCCACAAGAGTTCAGTAGCTGTGGGGCTGTGCCGGTGAGCGCAAGGTCATGGGTTAAATTCCTAGTTGTGGATGCTAAAATTCCAGTTTCTTGGATCCCAGTTTACATTGAGCAAGCCTAAGTGGTCAAAATTCTTAGAGTCCTCTGCTACAGTGCCTCTTGTAGCCCACATGTTCCTCTGTAACTTTATTATTATACTGTTATTAACTATGTTGGAGCTTGATTGAAATGCAGACTAATATTATAGATTAGAATGTACTATCCTGATTTTCCGCATTCAGCTGTCTTAATTGCATGTGCCGTGTGCTTGTGTTTTTTTTATATCCCAGTAATACATCCTGAGGATGTTTTATATATGTAGATATATGTATATATATTGGAATGAACACGGACCAGGAAGGTGGGGTAGCACTCGGCGCATTCACAATGACAGCCATCCCGAAACAGTTAATGCCACCCACCAGAGCCATTTGCGGCAGCGTGGCAGAGTGTAATGAAGAAGAAAAGTGGCACTTGGGGCGCGGGTGCTTGCATGGCAGGCATGAGAGACAGTGAAGTTAGAATAAAGCAGGCAATCACGGGGACAGCCTCTTGTCCGATTCTCTCCTTTACAATATATATATATATATATATAAAGTTTTTGTGTTTAACTTTCTTTGGCTTCTTTTTTGTAGATTCTGGCTGGGGCGAATGTCAATGACTTGACCTTGCAGAAGCAGACTGCATTGCATCTGGCTGCAGCGAAAGACCACAGTGCAATATGCAGTGTACTGATAGAAAATAATATTAATTATGATTTGGCTGACAGCGGCATCAATAATGGTGATTATCTTCTCGTTTTGTTGTCTGTACTTTCTGTGATGGTAACTTGTTTTCATGTAGTCATAGTAGAACTAACTGGTATTATGGTGGCAGTTTATAGGTAAGATGAATAAGCACAATAGGAAAGGCGACTTTGTGGAAGTGTGACATTTAAAATTTATTTAGACCATATTTAGACCAACAGTAAAAATGGGGGGGTATGTTCTGGCTACCCAGGGAGCAAGAAAAGGATTGTTATTCAAATACTTGAACTAAAGGTATCATTTTATGCTCTTAGAACCCTTAAGCGCAACATGGTGTGCATCCTCTTGAAGAAATGTGTGCCCTTGAGGGAGAGAACTTATGATTAAGTTCCAAAAAGCATAGTAACAGTATGCAAAATAGAAGTGAGGCGTGCAGACAGGACACAAGAGTAGAGAAGTGGACAACACGAACGCCGACTATCAACTGAAGGGAGCACTGAGGTGAAAAAAGAAAGACACAAAACTCATCTGAGCATGCTCAGGCATGGTAACACCACGTGTCAATCGGGTACACGTGCCGGTCTACGTGAGAGATAACTGTTGAGGCACTTAATCTCTTCCTTATGTAAAGTAATCGAAGGCTGACTCACGCACGCACTTCCACCATTATAGATATGCCATGCCTCTACGATAAGATGCGTATCTTCATTCTTATGCCTGTACAATATCGCGCATTCATCTAACTCTGGCGTGCAGTTACAATCTCGGCAATGTAGCGAGAGATTAGAAGGCGATCCACCGGTTAACGACGTTTTATGTTCCATTAGCCTCTGATTGATACACCGTCCCGTTTGCCCTACGTAGAACTGGCCACAGATAAGGGGAATTTTATAAACCACACCCATACAACAGCCAGTAAAACTGTTGTTCTTATTGTGCTTCACTGGACAAATATCTGTTCGTTTTTTGCCTTTTACCCGCTCCTTTCTATTCTGTACGGCAGCGCATATCTTACCTAGCTTATTGGGAGCAGTGAAAGCAACATGAACATCATATCAACTAGCAACTTTTTAAGCCTGTGCGACACAGAATGAATATATGGAATAGCTACTACTCTTTTTTTGCTATTACTGCTTTCTGTAATCACGTCCTTCCCTCTCGAAACCGACTTCTTAAGGCACTCAGCCACAGTGGCCACCGCTACACTAGGATAACCTGCTTCTAATAGGCGCTGGACCTGCGCATTCAAACTGGCGCTCATTTCGTGCATGCAGGATCTGGTGAGGGAAGACTTAAGGCACAACATGGCAATTCCGTTTTTTACTAATTTAGAATGCTTGGATTGAAAGTTTCGCAATGGCTTCGAAGATCTTGGGGAGTACTGCCAACAAACATGATTTTGTTCTGTCGTTCTAAGCTTAATTTCTAGTACTCTGAGCCCTTTTCCATGTTCCCCTACTTATCTGCACAATCCTTCTTCATTAGCTTCCCTAATTGCGATATGTATGTTCCGCGCTAGAACCATATCGTGGTTTAGTCGTAATCGTGTCGTCCCATTGGAAGTTCAAATGATGTGCGGCTTTCTTCAACCATCAACTGGGAATGCAAGGAGGATTGGAGCTATTCTTTCCGCTGAATCATGGCGCCAAGTTAGGTTCTACCAGGAGTGTCTAAGGGTCCGTTGCGCGGCCCTGGGAAACGGTCGCCATTGGAACCACCCCTACGCCGATTGGAGTAAGTTAGCCGTGCAACATGCGGACTTTCTATGGAGGATGAAACTTCCGGAGCATCAACAAAGCAAGAGGAAACACCTTTCTAATAATTCACCGTCAAATAACGTACTGGTTCTTGGAGATGCCATCGTAAGTGATAACCATAGAAGAACCCTTGCTTTAGGTCCTAAGCACTGTTTTAAGCCTAACATAAAACCCGTTGACGTTTTAAGCATACCGCGCTGCATAACCAGGTTCGTCCCGTAAGAAGAACGCTCACGCTGTATTTCGGTTTGCATTGCTAGCATTAAACAATCAAATTCTCATTTTAAGACGCCTGACCCTGTCCGACCGTTAGTTGATTACCTTGTGGAGCATAAACTTCGACTAGTAATATCTGACAAGGAAGGTCATTTCGTAATTATGCCAGATGACATGTTTTCAGAAAAAGCAATTTCAGCCATAGAAAAGAATTTGCAGCCAGTAAAACTCAAGCCTTCGGTAGTTACGCAACGTGCGGCTGACCTCTTGTCAAGGCATAATCTTGATAGGCTTGTCTGTAATGTCTAGAAAGCTAAATCCCTCACCTTAGAACTGTTTTTCTCGGCCAAGACCCATAAACAAGAAATTCCTTTTCGTGCTATAGTGTCAGAGAAAGGGACATGGCAGGTTTGTGTCGCTAGTTACCTACAGAACTGCCTAGCTCCACTAGTTTTTTCAGACCGCTTTTGCCTACGTAATTCTCAGGCACTAGTTCAGTATTTGAGAGAGGAAAATCGTGGTGATTGTACAGCTTTTAGTATGAATATCGAAGACCTGTATTATTCCTTGCCGCGTGACGGGTCGCTAAATTCCGTAAATGAGTGCATTAAAGAACAAGTGCAAGAGTCGGCTTTTATTGACAGATGCGGTGTTTCCACGGGAGCTTTTCTAGAAATTCTTTCAATGTACTTGAAGTCGACACTGATTGTGTGGAGAGATGGCATTTTTCTTCAGAAATCAGGCATTTGTATTGGCTCAAAGGTTGCCCCTATCCTTAGCAACATTTACCTGAGTAAGGTTGACAACTGCTTAGAGAAAGCCTTAGGTGATAGCGTTATCAAGATATTTCGTTACGTTGATGATTACCTGATTTTCTGCAATAGGGAAGAATTCGATTCCGCTGCTACCTCAGTAAGTGAGCAATATAAACTTTATGGGGGAGGATTAAAGTTTACCAAGGAATTTCCTCAGTGACGCGTAATTCAATTTCTTGACATTTCCTTGATCTTCGAACAAAATCATGTTTGTTGGCAGTACTCCCCAGGATCTTCGAAGCCGTTGCTAAACTTTCAATCCAAGCATTCTAAATTAGTAAAAAACTGAATTGCCATGTCATGCCTTAAGTCTTCCCTCACCAGATCTTGCATGCACAAAATGAGCGCCAGTTTTAATGCGCAGGTCCGGTGCCTATTAGAAGCAGGTTATCCTAGTGTAGCGGTGGCCACTGGCTGAGCGCCTAAAGAAGTCGGTTTCGAGAGGGACGGACGTGATTACAAAAAGCAGTAATAGCAAAAAGAGTAGTGGCTATTCCGTATATTCATTCAGTGTCACACAGGCTTAAAAAAGTTGCAAGTAGATATGATCTTAATGTTGCTTTCACTGCTCCCAATAAGCTAGGTAAGATATGCGCTGCCGTACAGAATAAAAAGGAGCGGGTAAAAGGCAAAAAACGAACAGATGTTTGTCCAGCAAAGCACAATAAGAACAACAGTTTTACTGGCTGTCGTATGGGTGTGGTTTATAAAATTCCCCTTAGCTGTGGCCAGTTCTACATAGGACAAACGGGACGGTGTATCAATCGGAGGCTAATGGAACTTAAAAGGTCGTTAACCGGTGGATCACCTTCTAATCTTTCGCTACATTGCCGAGATTGTAACTGCACGCCAGAGTTAGTTGAATGCGCGATATTGTACAGAGATAAGAATGAAGATACGTGTCTTATGGTAGAGGCATGGCATATCTATAATGGTGGAAGTGCATGCGTGAGTCAGCCTTCAATTACTTTACATAAGGAAAAGATTAAGTGCCTTAACAGTTATCTCTCACGTAGACCGGCACGTGTACCCGATGGACACGTGGTGTTACCATTCCTGAGCATGCGCAGATGAGTTTTGTCTTCTTTCTTTTTTCGCCTCAGTGCTCCCTTCAGTTGATAGTCGGCGTTCGTGTTGTCCACTTCTCTACTCTTGTGTCCTGTCTGCACGCCTCACTTCTATTTTGCATAATGAATCCTTACCAACTAGCTCAGCTTTCGGTCGTTCCATAGTAACAGGTTGCCCATTGTGCTATAGTATTCTGACAGGTCTGCTTTTCCTTCCCCTGAAAGGCCAGATAAGCATTTGCCAAGGCAGCTCCATTTACAAAGGTGAAACTGTGTAAGGGCACATCGCGATGATGAACCAGACTGTTGGACCCCCTTGCACTATTGCCCCCTCTTTGCCCTTCCAAAATTAAGGAAGGTCCTAGAATGCGGGGCAAGCTTGACCGCGTTGAGTTCTCCACACCCTTAAGCATGAAAATTGATAGATTGCCTCAGGGTTCTGTTTTATAAGGTGCACGTTAATGTTTTGTGCTGAAGATATGTTGCTGCTGCTTTAGTATGTTGAACCAACTGGCCCACCAACTTATGGTCAATGAAGATATTGGGGCATACACCTTGTGTATTCACAGTATAATATTGCAATTGTTCTGTATTGCTGCATGAATCATTACTAAAAGCTTGCAATATTTCAACCTTCCAGCTCTTCATGTTGCATGCCTGAAAGGGCACTTAGCAACATGCAGGGTGCTACTCACAGAGAGTCGAATAAATGCTGAAGCAGTGAACATGAGGCAAGTGTTTCCACGGCACCTTATATTCTTGTACCTTGTTTAGAGTTCGACAGTGAAAACTTGTGTTGGGCTCTTCCCTGACTCCAAAGCTCAGAGATGCGTCAGAGTTGCCATCACATTTCTTGCAGACAAAAAGAAAAGTTTTTGACTAACTGTAATGAATGTAATGAAGTTTGCACAGAATGCGGGATTGATAGAAGTGGCTGCATATTAAGAAGTTAACCAGCACAGATTCTTGACCAAAGTGACGAGCAATGAACATCTAAGTGTCAATCTTCTTGTGTGCTCTTTTTGCCTGTACTAAGATTCTTTGTTTGCAAGTATGCAGTTTGTCTGTACAGATTTGGATGCAACCAATGTCAGCCACAGGCTATAAAGAAAAGAAAAAGCTATAATCTTATTCACCTCAGGATTTGATGCTGGGTTTACTGCATGTCAGCGAGGCACAGTATTGCATAGCATAGTTGTATTTCTAAAGAATTGTATTTTGTAAAAAAATGTCACAGCCAATATCACGCAACCCCTTCCCTTTTGCACTGAATGAACAACATGAACTGAAAAAAAAAAAAGGAAACTTTATGACTGTACTTCCCTTGCTTCTCATGCAATACATTGCTTGCATGAACATTACCTAATGCCATCCTCGGCCGGGCATATGTTTGTGGCCCTTGCTGTCATTTAGAAAAATCTCTTTGCAGAGAGGGCAAGCAAAAACAGTTAAGCCAAAAAATCAAGACAAACAATTAAAGTGTTCACCCTTTCAGCGTCATTGACGTACTACAGTTAAACCTCGATATAATAAATTTCAGTATAATTAAATTCACGATATAACAAAGTATTTTACTTTTCATAACCTCTTGTCCATGTATTTAGAACCTCAATATTACAAAGTGTGTTCGTATGCTATTCTAATATAATGAAATTTCACTGCAGCCGCAAAACAATGCCATGCTAAGAGATTTATTAGCAACGGGCGCAGGCGAATGGGTAGCAGTCATACGCGTTCGGCAAGGACAGCAACCACGAGCTCATACAGGTAGCGATGGTGCTGTGGCGCAGGCAGGCTACTCTTCTTCATTAAAGCCATGACAATAAATGGAAACTTCCGCCGACGCACATGGTCAAATGATTGAATTACGAGCGGGTGCTTGCAAACATTCGTCTCAAATTGCGCCCATGGGGCAAGAGAAACCACAGAAGTGGATCCGCATCATGTTCCATACGAAGCCCAAGTGCAATAAGATCCCATCACGCCCCACGCACTGTGTGCTTTAGGTGCGAGTGAGAGTGTGCAAGAGTGAGACAAAGATGGTGAAATCACGAGTGTCATGCACTTTCCCCCGTGAGCAAAGGGAAGGAGGGGGAGGGGAGCGAGCTCACAGTAATGCAATCGAGCGCGAATCGAGTGCATGTGAGGCGGCAGGGACAGATAACTTTGCATGTGTCTCGATTTCTGGCACACGGCTCAGCGCCTACGCAGCCACGCACCCTGCTTTAGAGGTAATCTGCCACATGTGCAAAGAGTGGACGTGCCGTGACAGCGTGACATCGTGTAAGTTGTTTTCCCGCACGTTTGGTACTGTAGATTGCTTGCTCTCGAGTGTCTGTGACCCGTTGAAGCGAGAGGCAAATGAAGCATTCGCTCCCCTCTGCCGGCGCTTTTCATCATAGCGTCATCCCAGTGTGGGCGACTCTATCAGCTGCAGGGGCGGAGTGCATGCGAAAGTGTGGCTGGCTTCTCTTAATGTGCACCGGCGATGTGAAGATATCGTCGACATGGCTATGAACCCTTATCATTCGTCACCAACTCCCAAATTCATCAAAATGAATTGTTTTCTCAAGTTCGCTTGTTTCGATTGCCCAATAATGAGGAAAATTCTGCGGCCCATTTGCTTGTAAGTAATATTGATCAATGACTGTACCTATTTGTGTAAAAGGTCGAATTTCAATTCAACGAAATTTTGATACAGTGAAGCAAATAGCCAATTTTACCGACTTCATTATATCTAGGTTTAATTGTAGTATGTTCTTGCATTCTGTCCCGCCATGTTCCTTTTCACATTCCTTTTGTGATATGAATGTGAGGACCACACCAAGTGAGCATTTGCCCTTATCTGGGTCATTATTTTTTTGTTTTGGTTTTGTTCAATAGAAAATAAACCGTTGTGTTCGTTTTATAATATCCAAGAAAAAAAGCTCAACGTTGGGGGTGTGTACCTACAGAAACGACACTGAAAGGGTAAAGGCTGTATGTGAATTGCACGGGACTGCATCTTCCTTTTTCCTTTTTTTTTTTAAGTGTGAAAGTTTATGACATGTGACATTCCTTCTCGTATTCTTCTTGTAGAGGCCAAAACCCACTGCATGTGCTCTGCCAGCACGGCAAAGAGAATGCAGCAGCCATTTTCGAACTTTTCCTGGAATGCATGCCACAGTACCCCATCAACAAACCTGACATTGAAGGGAATTCCCGTAAGTCGCATTTATTATTTGCACTTGTGTGTTACTCAATTCACATGGGTCTTTGAAAATGTATCAACAACTTCTACAAAGATGCATGCTTTATTTAGTGTATACTTGGCCACAGAGTTCAATGCATTGCAGATGTGCACCATCAGCATCTTTCTTACATGTTATCGCACACACATTTTTTTGTAACAGTGTTTGCCATGTAAACATGTAGCATGCCAGGCAGTATACTAATGTCCAATTTTATTGGTATACTACTATTGATGCAGTATTACAAATTCTTTTCTTTGCATGTGAAACTGCTAAGCATGCACAGACAAAAATTGCAAGTGAAATTTAGGGAAATTTGCATAATTAGTTGAAAAAACAAGTAAGGTTCTGAAATTTTTGCAATGGCTGAACATGCGACACTGATTATAGTGCATGAATGCTAAGCCACCTTTTTTCGTTGTCTTTCACCTGCCGCGGTTGCTCAGTGGCTATGGTGTTGGGCTGCTGAGCATGAGGTCACGGGATTGAATCCCGGCCACGGTGGCCGTATTTCGATGGGGGCGAAATGCGAAAACACCCGTGTACTTAGATTTAGGTGCATGTTAAAGAACGCCAGCTGGTCTAAATTTCCGGAGTCCTCTACTACGGCGTGCCTCATAATCAGAAAGTGGTTTTGGCACGTAAAACCCCATTATTTAAATTTTTCCTTGTCTTTCTATTTCTTTATTCTTTACATTAGTCAGAAACTGAATATTATTGTGAAGTTCATAGCCGTTTGGCCACCATTACTTTCTAGTAGCTTCCTTTCTGGTAGCTAGATAAACATGTTTTTTGTTACAGCCGTTTAAATGATTGTAAATATAAGAACTGACAAGCATCTGCTGCCCTTGTATCTTAATATAGGTCTCTTCACTTGTGCATAAGTCATGAATGTGCATCAATATGCTCACCTATGTCTGCTTAGCTTCCATTCTCACCAACCTTGCCTTCAAGCTTTGCTTACAAAGAAAACCTCCGAAAGTGCACCCAGAGTCTTGAAAAGCCATAGGCTGTTTTGCATGTGCCACATGCATAAACACAGTCTGTGGCATGTGAGGACTAAAATACCAGTTAAAATTCGGAGGACGCTTAAGCTTTGCCTTTAAGAGTGGAATGCAATAGTATTCCATGATTCCCGACTGCTTCTCACACTTCACGGCAACTGCAGCTTATGTAACTGTAATACCTACCGGGAAGCGCTGGCAGCGAATGCTATGCACGAGACAAGCCTTCTGGTAGAAGCATGGCCTCTTGCATGGGCCGCAATGCGGTGAAGGCAAGCGCCATCTGGAGGTGTTGCAAGGAACCGGGTGCGCCGCTTTATGGCCTTTGAGGTTTTCTGGTAGGCCATTGCCGCTCTATAAATGGTAGAAATGCTAGAAAAGAGGTTCGTGCTTTTTTGAGTTTTCGCGTAACAAAATTATGTTTTCTCATATATTCAAATTGCAATCCAACACTATCATGTCTGTAGGTTGTGCGTAAGTCTGTGCTTTACAATATTTCTGCGTATTTTAGCTTGAGAAATTCAATTAGTTTAACTTCTTTGCGCCACATGGAGGGCCTGCATGGTTGGGGTTTGCGTCGTTCGCAGTTCTTTTTGCCGAAATAACCTCAGACGCTGGATGCCTATGCCAGATTTTTTGCTACACGGGGCCCTTAGCACTATCGCATTAAAATAACTGCGTCTTTTCTTCTGGTATACAGTAAAAGCTTGTTAACCGTAGTTGGCCGGAGCTCGGAAAAAGTACGTACTAAACAGTAGTACTGCTTGACCGAAATAGCATGAGATCGCTCAGTTACCTGTCAAAAACGAAACTACGAGTGTGCAATAAAAGGGCAGAAAACATGCAGTATTTATTTATTCACTTGCGCGACAAAATCCTGTTATTTTTGTTTGATGCCGCAGTGAGCTAGCAGCGCATCGACGACAGCGGCCTCAAACTTTCTACGAGCCAGCTTTTCCGCCAGCTCCCTCTTCTAGGCAAACACCCACATGAGGCTGATGTAATGCGCAGCATCTGCCACTGTCAGGCTTGAATTGGCCATACTTTTGCTTTCCTTGTCATCCCCATCACTGTCGTTAGGTAACACTTTGGCAATAACAGAGGCAACAATGGCGAAAAGTTGAACCTAGTAGCAGATATATTTTCGCTGTTGCAGCAGCATTGCTGAGCAACTTCTCCTTCCAAATGCCACACACCGTAGTCAATGGTAGATCCCTCTCACGTGCCAGCACTGACTTCTTTGTGGCACATTCGACAGCATGAACAATGTCCAGTTTTTCTTCAATGCTGAGCACCCAGTTTTTGTCCTAGCTTGCACGACGCTGACAACGCCCCAACATGGGCATCAACGCTCTCTGGCTCAGGCACGGCGCCGAAATTATGTTGATGTGGCGTCACCTTCCTAAGCACTCTGCATTTGCGCTTGAAGGCCGTTCCATTCTCTGAGGCTTGTTGTTCTGCCAGGCCTACGTACAGTCGTGATATTGCGATAAAAAGTGGAAACACTATGTGTTAACCGATATGTACGCAATAAGCTGGTACGGTTTATGCGGATGCAAAACACACATGTTCAATGGCCACTGAGTCGGGGATTTGTCTTTACTACTTTTAAAATAAAACTACTTTTTAAGCAAGTACAGTTTAACGAGGGTTTACTGTACCTACCAGCCTGCAGACACATGAAAGTGCTGTTACTTCAGCCTTGTCTGCGCCTGGCTTTATATTGCAACCCCAAAAAACGGAGGAATCATGCAAGAGGTGTTGTGGTTGTGGACTCTGTGGTCTTTTTGACATTGATTGTCGCGAAAATCTGTAAGACATTGCACGCTAATCTACTACCTTCGACAATGCCACAGTTATGGGAGCTGCAGTCTTTATGAGACTGTGTTGCTGTTGCTTGCCTTACTAGTTACTGTTTCTTACTTTGTCACTCTGCTCATTAGCCGTGCCACATCAATACGACAGTAGCGGCGCATTGCATCACATTTCTAACACACCGTGTCTATGTAATGAGCAGTAATGTGCTAGGAAGGCAAAGTGCATGAGTACACCAGGCAAGGGTAGAATGAGGAGGATAAATTGGCATGTGCAATGCATGTAAATACTTGTGCATCACATCAAAGAAAAGTGATGACAGCTGCTGGCATGCGCTGTCCTCTACTCACCAGCAAGATGGTACTAATCAGAAGCAGGTTCAAGCTTGGTTTGGATGGCACCACAGTACAGGTGGCGCGTCCCCATGTTGCATGCTATTAATGGGCCAAGAAATGTGATGATCTGCTGTTGCAGTCATGTAAACACTGATACTGTGGCTTCAGTTAAATGTAGAGTGGTGCTGATTGTTCACAATGTCCCAATGGAGTCAGTGTACAACCATCGGTATACAGTAGAACCTCGCTGATACGTTCCCG